>NC_091118.1:78083431-78401235 GCF_040183065.1 Periplaneta americana | reverse complement strand
CTTCATTCAGCTGAAAAAAATATGTAGCCTAATAAATAAAATACACACATCTGTAATAATTTACTTCGACGCACATATTATTACTAGCGAAAGAAAATTATTTCCGTCCCTACACTTGTGACTGGAACCGCTGTTTCCCAAAATCTTTGAAATGGATAAATGAATACTCAGCTCGCAGTGTAAACAATAAGAAATTCAACTCGCTGCCTAGCAGTGGCTTATGAGTCTGATCATTAGCTCGATACGGAGTGATAAAGTGTTGCTGAGTCCGGTCCTTTTCATTTCATTAATGTACCGCTATTATTCAGAACCTCAACGATACCCAAGTCAAACATATCAAAGGCATGCAGAAAGAATATAAAAAATTAGCGAGATCTTATACGAATGCTGTAAAGCAATGAAGCAGTACCGACAGTGTCGTCAGTATTTTTAACAATTTAATTCACACAACTGAAAATGTATTGAAATATCATATAGGTCTATCTATAATTAATACAAAATTAGGAGAATCCGGAACGGACAAAAGGCATCTCTTACGAGACGGAACGGAAAGATTCCTCAAATTTACTCGGGGCCGCTCTGCTCCATTTCGAGCCCTGTTTACCCCACTTCAAACTACATTTGCATTTCCACACATCTGCTATTATCACAGTGGATAGATGGTACACTTTTCATTGCAGGCCAATTATTTTCACATTTCAAGAGATTTCCTTAATCTGTCGATCATAACTTACACCCTAGCCTTTGAACTTACGAACAATAATATTATTAAACAAAATAAGACATAATAGGTACATGAAAATATATTTATTTTAAAACACTGTCTGTGGCATCTCTCCCACATATACGAGGGAGAGATGCCACACTACTAGAGGGATAAATGCCACACTTCAGGGAGAAATGCCACACAACGAATTTAATTTATGAGATATATTACATAGGTATATTCAGGATTTGTCATTCAACAATGTTTAATAAACCCTTATTTATGAGATATATTACATAGGTATATTCAGGATTTGTCATTCAACAATGTTTAATAAACCCTTATTGTCAATGAAATTTAAAAAAAACACACAAACAGGTGAAATTATAAATTGTGTCTAAACATTCAGAAATTATTTAAAAAATGGTTTAAAAATTGTACATTTTTATTTTTGTTTATTCATGTTCAAGTTCCTGATTTCACTCCTACCACAGTCAGTGCACTTCTCATCGTAAATACTGCACTTCTCGTGCAACCATTTTGAACACATTACACATCTCACCCAATCATCTTTCCTATTTGTTGTGAAGTAATTCTCCCAACATTCCACACAGTTGTTTGAATCAACTTCCTTGTCATTCGTCGATGATGCTGAATTAGTTGTATCCCCATTCCTTGACGTAGCTGCCATAGTTTTCTTCTTCGGCTTTGGCAAATCAGTATTCGATGATTTCTTGTCTTTCTGTACTTTGCTGTCATTTTTTCTTTTCTTTTCGGCGATGAATTCATCTGATGTCAACACTGTAGCAAGTTGTTTCCTTGGTACTCTCTTCAATGTTATACGAGGTATTGGACTGAGTTTCTTCAGAACTTTTGTTGGAGTTTCATTTTTGGAGGTTTTGGGTGTACTCACTGTATCCTGAGCAGTGGAACATCCAGGAGAATCCAAAATTCGTGGTTCATCTGGGTCAGGAGTCTCTGCTTGAGGTGTATCTTGGTCGAAGATTTGGGCTGGGACTTCTGCCTGTGACTCAGCCGAGTCTGAAATCTTGAAAAAATAGTCAGGAATTGCATCCGGATTTAACGGGAATATCCCTGTTGCTCGAAAGGCAGAAATCCCATTTTCTACAGACGCAACTTTTCCCCAAGCAGTGCCAACAATTTTCCCGAGTTGAAATCTGGAAATTGTCTTTGTCTTGCTGGCTGTCAATATTTGGTTAGTGGCCCGCTGTAAGTTGGTTTTGAAGGGACCGTAAATGCATCTGTCAAGAGGTTGTAGAGCATTAGTAGTATGGCTCGGAAAAATGAACATTATGACGTCATTATCTTTAGCAAACTGAAGAAGATCCGGTGAGCTGCAGTGAGAAGAGTGACCGTCTAAAATAAGAAGATTCTTTCCAGGTGGTTTTCTTGGCACAAAAATCTCTTTGAACCACTTCATAAAAAGTTCTGTTGTCATGTAGGCCTTCTTGGGGTTCATGTAAATATCACATCCAGGCGGAAGACCATCAGTCCATTCCTCCTTCTTGTAGACACCCTTCAAGATAAGTACAGGAGGGAGAAAGTGTCCTTCGGCATTACAACATCCAACAATTGTAACATGCTCTCCTTTCTCTGCAGAAGTAATGTTTTGAACTACTCTGGCACCCTTCTGTGCCAGTACTTTACCAAGTGGATTATTTATGGGAAAGCCACTCTCATCCATATTCCATATATTTTGAGGGTTAGCAAGAAGATTGTTTTCAGTCATTATTTGCTGCAGTATATCAAAATACTTCTTAACATCTTCTCGATTCATCCCTTGCGCTCTCGCGAGCGATAATCCCTCGCATTTCCTTATACAGAGGCATGGATTGTGCTCCAAAAAAGAAGTCAGCCAATCATAGCCTGCCAACTTTGTATCTTTATTAAACTTGTGAGGAAGGCCAAGTTCTGTAGCAAATTGGTAGGCAATAGCTCGTACCGTTGTCCTATCAGGGGAAAATCCTGCATTGCCCAGTTCCAGGATATGAGCAACAATCTTTTTTTCAGTTTCAATTCCGAAGAGGCCTAGAGAAAACAAGCATAAAAATAAAACTGTTTAATTAAGATAATTCAGTAATTTTTTAGATTCCTCTAAGCATGTCAGGGAAGGTTTTGTTTATTAAATAAATTGACCTTGAGTTTGCCATAAGCTATTAAAAGTATAGAACGGCTTAATAAAATGGCATTAACCCTTTAATCACCATTAAAAATTTAGTAAACTATTTTCAATAAAAAATACACTCTCAAACATCCATCGGCCTCTGGATTACAAACCCGTGAACTTACTAATGTCAATCTTAGTTTATACTGACTTAAGAAATTTGCTATGAGTTAATACTAACTTGATCGTCCTAAAGACTTTTCTGTCGTGTCTATTGTATCCCATCGTCTTTTGAGAGTGCGAGTGGGGATACCGTAATATCTGGAGGCTTCCCGTAGGCCAATATCACCAGCTTTGAGACGATTTATTGCTGCCTTAAGATTTTCTATGGTCCATTGTCGCCTAGGAGGAGCTGTAGGCTTTCGAGTATATTTTCGTGGCATATCTGTCCTAAGAAACAATAATATATGTAGAGACAGTTCATTTTCAATTAAAACTAACGACTAAGTAAGAAAAATATTTATTTCAATTCTGATAATTATTACTTATTCTTCATTTACAGATTTTATTATCTCTCGGGTGTTATAGACCTTCAATATTTCATCAAAGATAACAAAAATCAACATCAGCACAATTTAAGAAAGTGTCGCATCTAACACTGAAAGCTCTGTGGCATGTATCCCATTTTTAAGGGATAGATGCGACATGTTGTTTGTCTTATTCCATAATGGCGGATAACGCTTGCAGTTGACCTTCAACATTTGTGAGTTCACATACAACAATATTACACGCGATAAAATGATTTACAACAACCAGAACATTAATAATAATTAGTAGAATGGATGTAGCTCCAATATTCACAGGTAGAAAACTCAGACTTACCGTTATAAATCCTTTGTTACACAAGTAAATGGAGAGCGAGGACGAACAAGCGCTTTCACCATTCCTCTCTGAACTCAACTGAAACATCGACGTGATCAGTGCTGCTTTCTAGCGAAAGACTTCGGAAATCACTTACATGTCGCATCTATACCGGTGTGGCAACTAACCCGGATTGACCCTATATAGTCACGAAGCTCAATACGTAGGGAATATGCATCCACAGACAGTTGCTAACACTAGGATCGCTACCATCGCCTCATCACAGACAATGCGAAATATTACGGGCACAGTCTATTGTTCCTAGTACTCTCAACAACTCAAGCTTCATGACTGTATATACTAGACTGTGCTATTATTATGAGGTAGGTGCGAACAAATGAAGACGCATAATTTTATTGATAAATAAATTTTAATTTATAAATCGTAATTTTATTTAAAATAGGTAACAACCACTAATGTAGCAATTGATAACGTCTTAGATTTATTTGAGCAAATTCTTTTATATCTTAAAAGTGGAATATTTTAATATTGAAAGAACAATTCCCACATTTTTTCTTTAGTAGTACTACTCGATTTATTTTTATTTTAAACTCGGGGAGGAGGCAGTTGCCCCTCTGCCCTCTAAATTGCGTTTCTGGTTATCATACGGTCAGTGATACAATTACATGTAAAAAGGATTGTAGTGGCAATTAAGTACTGTTATAAGTTATTCGTTATCTCGTGAAACCAAAGGCAAGTCTGCGCCGGTAGCTTACAGTAAGAACCTTGTGGCGGGAGTAAATGAATTAACTAGCTACAGTGGAATCGTAGCGAGGAAGGGTAACTTTTCAGTTCACTTTCTGCCTCCGCTCACATACAGGTAGGTATCATGAGATAACGAATGGCTGTAAGTTAATTTTCATATTTCAGGAACTAAGCTTACAAGCAAACATTCTGATGGGGGCAGATAAAAAAGTTATTTTTTTTCTTTCACCACGTTAATAATGTCAAAAGAAGTGTTTATACAAATTTTGGCCACTCGGCCGCAATTACGAGGGCCTTAAATAATAAATTCGCCAGGAGCCGTTAACAGAAAGAAAACAATTTTACTGGAAAAAATGTATTGGAACGACACAGCAATTGTTCAACTAGCTGTCAAAAGCTGGTTCCGATCCCAGACGGCTGACTTCTACGACATAAAGATACTAAAAATGATCCCATGGTATGACAAATGTCTCAATTCCATTGTGAGATATGTTGATAAATAGCGCAAAAATTGCTCTGTATCTGTTTCAATAAATCTTTCAATGCAATTGTGTTTTTTTCTGTAAACGTCTCCAGGGAAATCACTTTCTGGACGGCCTCGTAATTGCGGACGAGTGGTCAAAATTTAAATAGTTAAGCACTTCTTTTAACATTATTAACAAGGTAGAAGAAAAGAATTTAACTTTTTTATCTGCCCCCATCAGAATGTTTGCTTGTTAGTGGTGTTATATGTATAACAATCACCTGCGCCATCATTCATTTCTGTGATGTCTGCATCTATTCGACAACAGACTCACCTCGGCCTCCCTCTTCATGGTTGGCAGCAACACCTGTACAAATCCACCGATAGACGATGGAGAGCAATGCCCTGCAGTGTCCTGTGGAGTAAAGAACCCTGTGAGTGAGCAGGTGGCAAGCAGAGTGAGTGAGTGAGTGAGTGAGTGAGTGAGTGAGTGAGTGAGTGAGTACATCGTAATCATCAATCTTACTTACTTACAAATGGCTTTTAAGGAACCTGGAGGTTCATTGCCGCGCTCACATAAGCCTGCCATCGGTCCCTATCCTGAGCAAGATTAATCCAGTCTCTATCATCATATCCCACCTCCCTCAAATCCATTTCATATTATCTTCCCATCTACGTCTCAACCTCCCCAAAGGTCTTTTTCCCTCCGGCCTTCCAACTAACACTCTATATGCATTTCTGGATTCGCCCATACGCGTAATCATCAACCGCCATCAAAAAAGTAAAAAATTATACCTATAAAGAATGTTGCCAACTCAGCCGATTTCTGTTCTGGTAGATTTGAATTTCCTACGGCCGCAAAATATCCATGTCAGCCAAGAGCCGAAAATCTGGAAGATATTTATATCTTTTACACTGCTTATTCGAATCCATTGTTTTAAGAATTGAAAATTATTAACTGGCGAGATCATTCAACTAGGCACTGAATGAAGAAAATCAAATCAATTACACACTGTTTAAAGGAAATCAAATTTGAAATATACATACGAGATTATTAGTTCTTAAAAAATCAAAGTTACATAAAACTGTTCTGTGTGACAGTAACAATGAGCTACACTATAAACGTTTCATGCGCTCTGCAGCAACAATATTAAGTAAGCTGTTAAATCAAAGTTCGTTTGACAGGTAGCGTAAAAACGCCAAGAACCGTAGTAATAGTACTGGTCCACCCGCTGTGGAGTAACGGTTAGTCTTCTTGAACGTGAAACGAGAGGACTCAGGTTCAAATCCTGGTCGGGGCAAGTCATCTGGGGTCTTTTCTGGGGTTTTCCCTCAACCACTCGAAGCAGAATTGCTGAGTAACTTTCGACGTTGGACCTCGGACTCATCTCGCCTTCATTAGTATAATTTCATTAATCATTTCAATAGTTTACAGGTCGACCAGGAGGACATACCGGACGTGGTTCCAGGATCTGCCTATAAGCGGCATCTGTCTGCGGGAGCTGCACGTATCCAGCGAAGGAGCTTTAATAAATGGAGTGCATGTGACCGGGAAAGTGTAGTTTCCTTGGATATATGGTGCCTTGGTGAGTCGTGGCGGCATGTTCCCCTGGTTGAGGATGCAGCAGATTCAGATAGGCTACATGAATTGCGAACAAATGCCATCGATCTGAGGAGGCCGCAGAATAACATCACAGGCAGGCGGAGGATCAGGTCTCTAGTCAGAACTGAATGTTGTGGCTAAATCGATATATCATGTAGTGAATCATGCGCTTGAAGAAGCGATCCTAATGGACTTAAAACAATCATTCCAACATAAAGAGGTTGCACAATAAGCCAAGGCTGCGGTGCTTGCCTGTGGACCCTCTTCTGGGAAAAAAGTAGTATTGGTAGAAACAGTAACAGTGGAATTTCACCATTGTGGTAATGGTTCGGGTGAGCACATGTCAAATTCACACACAAATTAGTCATGTGCTGTGCAAAGTCCTCGTCATTCAGATGGTGCAGATCCTGCAGGTGGTACGGCTTCTTCTTCAGCGTGAAAGCAACGGCCGAACAAACACCATGATGATTTTCGACAACTTCGATGGACAACCTGATGGCGCTTCAAAGGATGATGGACGTCATCCGTGATCCGTTGTGACTGTGAGTTCAGCTATAGAATCGACGATGAAATTTCGTCCGAATGTCACCATACCACGATTCCTCCAGCCTCCACATCACCATAGCAACCTTCACTGATATGCTGAAGATCATGTACATTCAGTTACTTGTAACGACAGAACTCATGTTTAGCTGCTTGTCACAAAGTCAATACACGGACTCCAGCAGCAATTACACATTATAGATACACAATATACCTAGGCTACAATTCATTACCATATTACCCCTCAACGCCCTATTCCTACAAAATTGATTCTTAATTTCTGGACACCTGTACTATTATATCGGTAGTGTAAAATCAGACCCAAGACCTAGGAGCGATCAGACCAGAGTCGTAAAATGCGGGACCTACAAGAAGAATCTGCGAGTCGGCGTACTCTGAAACGGTTGTGAGAAATGGTTCCACCTCAACTATCAGCGATCAATGGAGAAGGGATCATAGAAGAATCCTGGATGTGTGAGGATTGCGAGAGTGAGGGCTGTGTGAAACAGGAGCTCTTCAAGCTTCGGGACGAGATGAGAAATTTTTGGGAGGAGTTGCATTAGGCGGAGAAACTAATAAAGACCTGAAAGAAGAAAACTTTCGGCTATGTCACAGAGTGGGCACCGGTAAGCATCGTTTTTAACAATGATTATCAGAGGAGAAAAATTCACTCCGGCGCCGGGGATCGAACCCGGGTCCTTGGTTCTACGTACCAAGTGTGCTAACCACTGAGCTACGCCGAAGTTCAATCAACAGCACCGGATCGAATTCCTCTCCTCTAGTGTTTTTCCCTTTGTGGCCTGACCCCAAGTTCGACATATATGTTGACATATATTAAGTCAACTGCCATTATATAAGGAGCGTACTCAATTGAGTGACTTGGTGACCATGATTCCACAGTAATATGCACTGTTGGGAGAAGGATCTACGTAAAGATTAATTTTTGGTCCACAGAATATATCTGTTATGGTAACAGTGATTAACTCAATTGAGTGCTATGGATTGAACTTCGGCGTAGCTTAGTGGTTAGATCACTTGGTACGTAGAACCAAGGACCCGGGTTCGATCCCCGGCGACGGAGCGAATTTTTCTCTTCTAATAATCATTGTTACAATAACAGATATATTCTATAGGACTAAAAATTAATCTTAACGCAGATCGTTCTTAACAGCTGATGTGACGTGCTCATAAATGCATGTAACACTGGAGCAACACTTGACAGTAGCGTATGCGAAGTAAAAAGAAAAAAAGTTTAGTACAAACATTTAGGAAAACGCCTCTTTTTTCACTTTTTCAATGGATTAATTCCAACGTATTATCATGTGTTAAAACGGATGAAATCATTTATTTTTGGTACACACGACCGTAGGAAAGGTTGATACGCACGTGTGCCACTCTTGCTCTCATCACATTCACGAAAAGTCGAAAAACGTAAAAATTAAAATAATTTGTAAAACAATAGACTGTAATGAGGCCTGTTTGCTTTTTCTTTAAAAGTGGTCAAAAGCCCATTTTTCAGAAACCAAAATTACTGAAAAATGGCGGAAAACACAGTTAAAATTTCTAAACCTCAGGAAATAATACAAACTCCAATATTAAAAAAGGGTAAAAATGAATAATCTCTAAGTAAAAAATACAGAATAGCTTACTTTTCACAAACGCTTACAATTATAGGCTACTTATATAGGCACATATTTTCAGGATTTTGTTGCACAAATCGCCATATTTACAGTATATGCAAACTTTGAATTTTTTTCAGTATAATATTTTCTCTAAACAAAAGTATATTCTAGTCTCATATGAAGTGTATTCACTCTGCCGACAACAATCAACTATGATGCCGTTTTTCTCAATACGCGCGAAACGTAACATACACGTTTGTTCTCGGTTAATATACAAATATTCTTACTTGAGAGAGAAAGCTTAACAACATCAGTCCAGGGACAATTATGTGTGGTTTGTGTGAATTCGCGATGCCACCTACAAAATCATTGTTCCAGAACACCCTGAAGCAATGGGTAACAAATAAAGAAGGCTTGGGGACAGACGGAACGATCGTGTTCTGCGATTTTTCTGAAAAACATGTAAGTACCTATTTATTTAAATATCATAATTTGCATTTTGATAGTTACGAATACAATGTAAATCGGAAACGAGAAAGAAACTTGCACAAATGTGGAATTAATAAAATTGAATATGTTAAAATTTATCTTGTTGGAAACAATCTTTTTTTTTTTCTAACAAATCATTTCAAATGTATAGTAGTTATTATGGAAACAAAATATGGACGGACTCTTAGTCGAGAATCACATTGTACGAGAATGTAGGCAAAAAGGTTTAAACATGTGTTCCCATATTGCAAGCAATGCGCATAGTGTTGTAGGCCCTATCTGGAACTTTTGACAATTATTGTTACCGATACTTGATATGTTAAATTTATTTTGCATGTTTTGCCATATTTCTGGTTTGATTTTGCATATATATATATATATATATATATATATATATATATATATATATATATATATATATATAAGACTTTTTGTGCATATAAATCCTGGTCCTAGTGATCACAGACCAAATGACTATAATACTATAAAAATACAGATAATTCTGTAGAACAAAAACTTAATCCTTACATAGAATCTTAACATATCAAAAAATTGACTTACAAGAAGCAGATAATCGTCGCACCTACCCCAAAACACGTGAAATCTTAAAAATCAAATAAATACAAAGACAGACGTTTTACTGCTTGACCGCCACCTCTTAACAATAAACAAATGCTCTCAAACAGACATTACTTCGAAAAGGTACCTAATTTTTATATTTTATCGGCATTGTCACGACTGGTAACATAATAATTACCAAATAATTTAGTACAAGTTGTGTTGTATCCACCGTCACATGCTTAAAATGAGTTTTAAAACTTTATTTCTGCGTTTTTCGACTTTTCGTAAAGGCAGTAAGAGCAAGACTGACAAAAATCCTAACTTTTTCTATGGTCGTTTCTGCCAAAAAATAAAATAATGTTTCCATTGTTTTTAATACATGAAAATACGTCGGAATTAATAAAAAATAAAGTAAAGCAAGGAATAACAAAAGCCTGAGCAAACCAAACCTAAACTGTCCCTGATCCTAAATCTTACGAAAACTCGTTATCAAAAACAGTACGTCTCATCCAAGCCAAACAAAAGCCTAAACAAACAAAACATAACCTGTCACTGATCCTCGAACGTATAGTCTATGCAAGACGTGCCGAAAGTCTAAATAAATCAAACCTAACATGTCGTCGATACTCGACCTCGTGAAAACTCGCCTATTTATTTTTCCAGATACACATTTTTGAAGTTATACCATCTCTCAGTTTCATTTTATCATTAAATAATGCAACATAAATCATACGCGTACTGTATGTCAGTTCCTTGTTTGCTGCGTAGCGAGATCGCAGTTTCAACCATATTTTAAACTTATGTTTTAATTGTGCAGCGGCGAATACAATACGCCGGTAAAGGCTGATTCACAATAAATCGGGAACGGAACCGACAACTAGAACGAGAACGGAAGTATTGTAAAAATAAATTATTTAAATGTGAGCATTCACAATTAACTTTCACGTTCCCGTTCCCGGGCTTCCGCAAGCTTCTCGTTAATTGTGAATGCTCACACTTAAATACATTTTAACAATATTTCCGTTCTCGTTGTCGTTTCCGTTCCGGTTTATTGTGGACCAGCCTTAAATAGCCTTGAAGAAATGGTGCAGACGGTCTCGATGGCCAGGATAGTAGCGGTTCAATATAATCTCTTCTAAATAAATACTTACGTCGTTTCACAATCTAAATAATTCTACGACCGACGTCGAACATCCACTGCAAGTTCCAAAATCATCCAAAAAACTTTCTCCTATAGCTTCCACTAACACTAATGGCTTGTTCACACTTACGCGTCGCGGGCGGTATGTCGTCGCGCTGCGCTAATATTTTCTCTAGTTTGCTCTCATTAGAGCGATGAGGTGTGGCTAACAAACCGGATTAAAACTATTTTCTCACCTGTAATGTTTCCTAGTGTGTTACTTATTTCCCTCCAGACATTATCACGTAGCCTAGGTTATTTTTACCATAGTATTTCTGGCTTTTGTCATAAAGAAATGGCTATTTCCCCAACAAATCAGTTTTTCACAATCCATTTTAATTCCTAACCTTTAAATTAGCTGGTTAAGATGCATAGATAGGCTACATAAAAGACAATTGGCTGTTGTTTGTCAATTCAGCTGCAAACGGAAAACACGAACGTCTACCCGACAACTTCTGATTCTGAGGCGCCGTCGAAAATTATTCTCCCCGATGAACCCTTGAATTAAAAAAAAAATGACTTATTTAGATTTGAGTATTTTTTTATATGTAATCATTTTCCCTTCTCAAATTTCTCACTGTTAGAGTAACAAAATCTACATCGACATAAGGCATAGTCCTACCCTCCTGCAATATAATCCCTGTGCTTGGTGTTGTGCACGTTCGAATTATAACAATATTATCTTTGTTATAGAGAGACCAACCGCCTACCTATCATAATATAATTAACTGTTGACTTTATATATATATATATATATATATATATATATATATATATATATATATAATTACTGTTTAAGTGTAATAATGACAAGCATTTTTTATTGTACAAAAATTAAACAGAAGTTAAAATTTGTTAAAAAATGGATGGCTCTGAAAAAATTACGTTTGAAAGATTTTATGAGGATATTCATGAATATGACAAAATTCTGCGTACGCCACTGCCTCACTTAAATACATTTCTGGACTATCATGCCTTTTTTCCCCCTATTTACCGTTATTGTTTACATGCTTCATAAGTTGACAATACCGCAATTCCCTGGTTATACACTAGTGCGGTAAGTAGAAATAAATGGAGCCTTGATTTAGAAAAATTTAAGGTGATATTACAAGTCGTACAATTATTAAAAACTAAAATTATGGTTTATTTAATGACGCTCGCAACTGCTGAGGTTATATCAGCGTCGCCAGTGTGCCAGAATTTTGTCCCTCAGGAGTTCTTTTATATGCCAGTAAATCTACGACATGAGACTGACGCATTTAAACACACTTAAATGCTATCGACCTGGGTACAATTATTAAATGTTACCGGAGCCAATGTAGCTGAGAACGGTACCACCCAAATACACGTCACGTCACGTAAGCAATCTGCCAATCACAGTGTTTGTTGTCAGTCTTATTGCCCACAGACTGCGGAAAAGACAAGATACTCGCACTTTGCGCTTCTAGGGCATGTCCTTGAGTACTTTGCCCAGTCAGTGGCATTTGTTGCCACTTCGGCTGAGACAGGGTGGCCCCTCCTAAACAGAAGTCACGTCAGCAGTCTGCCAATCATAGTTATAAGCTTTCTCTCCCATACAATGCGACAAAGATAAGACACTCGCTCTCAACGTTCCCACTACTTATTTCACACGCCAGAAACGGTGGCTTTAGTTATAAGAAATACCTCATAATAACACATTTTCATGTTTTTTTTTTCCGGTATTAACTTCGCACAACCGTTCCTCCACGCTTCTTCAGTCTCTTCATCCACTAAATCGTCAACCAATTCTTCTGCCATAATCTTTAAATAATTACAAAACTTCTAATTAAACTCATGGGCTATAGTGATCAAATTAACACAAATTTCATTACCAAAAAAACAACAATGACTGTTTGTACCGTTATAAATAACTGACTATTTACACTAAAACAAAATCATTTCCATATTGCTAGACAACGACGTCCAAAACTTTCTTATAGGACAGCATGCCCAAACGTAGCCCTTTAGGTTTGCGCTGCGCGGCGAGCATTTCTGTAGCATTGTTGAATATTAAAGACCTGCGTTCCGTCTGATCTACTCTTTCAATTCCATCCCAGCCTTCAACTGCTCAAGTAGCTTGCTCAATGTTGCAAGGGGTATACAGACTGCGTTAGAGATGACTCTTCGAGCTTACAAACAACCATATACCAAAATTAAAGGAGAATGGACTTTAATGTTTCTCAGTCAGAAACATGGAGGTGATGCATGTTGTTTAGTTTGTAAGAAACAAGAAAAACAGGTTGGAAACACCACTACGACTCCCACCATGCGGCACAATACAAAAACTGCCAAGGAGAACAGAGGACACTGTTGCTAACAGAATTGAGAGCAAATGTAAGTTTGTAATATTTTAACGTAGGCCTATATGTTTCGTTGTTTATACTTTTCTAATGGAAATGCAATATTACTAACTAACTTGTATTGGTATGGTGTCGCATTTCTTTACGTTACAACCTGCCGCGGGTTAGTGAGTTCTCGGACTTCAGTCCTGGTGCTATTCCGTGGGCATCAAACTTATCAAACAAATTAATGCAATATCCATACTTAAAAACAAATTTACTTAAATGACCATCGTCCAAAAAATAATATGCAATACACATGCATTAAGTGCGTAACAGAATCTCGGAAACAAAAAAAAACGAAGCGAAAGAATTTCGGAAACAGAAAAAAACTCGGCGTAAAACTCGGCTACGCCTCATTTTTTCACAGTTTCCTCGATTCTGCTACAATGCACTTACCACTTACTGCGTTAAGTGTGAACGGGTCATAAGTAGAGACCGGATTTTTATGTAATTACATATTATATTCCTTTCAACCTAACCGTATATAAATAACAAATCTTTGCGAATCTTGTAATTACCATTAATATATTAAAATTTGATAATACCTATTTTTACATATTTACACCACATTATATATTATGGCTTGGTATTACATAAATCTACATATTTAGAGGTTTTATTCATTTTTACTTCTCTAAAAGGAAAAAAAAAAAAAAAAAAAAAAAAAAAAAAAAAAAAAAAAAAACCTGCTGGAGAAGTTTACAATTTGGAATACACAGATTTAAAAAGTTTTTTTACCTATGCAAGAAAGGACATATTTCGGGACGAAACATAACATTCGTAGTTCCAGAAAGTAATAGAGGCACTCACCCCATACCACCCACTGTAAATATGAGTGAACAAAAGGCAACCTTTCTCATACAACTTCCTTGTATTGTAAAAATCACTCAGAAAGTAGCGTTGCCTTCATGCGGTGGAGTGGGACGAGGATGATATGATTTGTCTCTAACTGTAATTGTTCTGCACACATCTTAACAAGCCGTTCCCATGCAATTTGCAACCTTACCCACCCTCTTCCTAATCCTTCCAGAGAAAACCCGTGTCAAGTCTGGCATGAGCCGCAATAAAGTAGCCGACTTTTGAAAAGAAGCTGAAGTAAAGGAACAAACTGGAAATATGTTGAAAGATTAAAATAAATAGGTTTTCAGGTTATTGCTTGACTTCTTTATTTTAAATCTAGTAAACCTATACGGAAATGGGATTTTCCGAGCAATTAGAAAGTATGGTTCTCGGCTGGAATAATCCTACTCTTCTGAATGAGACAGGAATGTGAAACAACAGTTTGTAAATGTCTATATTTTGAGATTTTAGTAGGTACTTTCTTTCTTACAGGGAGCAGCTAAAATGCGTATGTCCCACATCTCCTCCTATTTTCTCCTAATCCAGTACAGCGAAACAGTGCTTGCAGTACTGTTGTGTCATTTATTTCCCTCAGTTATCTAGTTTCAGTACTTACAGTATAAAGTGCAAGTGAGTTTATCTACTGCTTTTAACTAACTAAAATGACCCCTGTATCTTCAACCCTAACGACAAAAATAAAATCATGGATTGCGATGGATGAAGCTTTCAATACAGATGTAAAAATAGTAATGTGTCAAGTGTGCGGTAAAAAAGTCGAATGCTCTATGAAATCACAACTGGAGTCTTACCTATCCTATACCTGCCAGATTTTGATATTAAATTAATATTTTCATAATTTTACATATTCTGGTACATATTCAGCTTATTTTTCTTACATAAATATGTACATATTTCACACCTTAATATTACATCAAAATCCGGTCCCTAGTCATAAGTCTAACTCAGGAATAAAAACTAAACTAATTTCGCTCACAGAAGTCAGCACACACTACAGAAAACATTTGCGTAATGATGATAACGTAAAAATGGCATAAGTACAACGACTTCTCTTCAATAACTTATTAACGATTAATTTTAATTATGTTCATTTGCGCCAAATAGTAGTTACACAATGGATTCAACATAAAAATACTAGACTGTAATCTCTGAATGTAAAAAGGTTGTTTTTCTAATAATTAACAAAAAATCCTGCTGTTTAGAGTAGAGGTATAATACATTTTTTAGTGAAACTTCTTTTATCGTATATACGTATCGTAAGCCTATAATATTATAACCAGCAGCTGTTCTTAATATCTTCCTTTCTAATGTTTCTATTGGGTAAATCGTAAAACAGCGAACGCTAAGCTCCGCCCACAACCCCTTTCCACTTTTCCCCTACAAGCTCACCACACACACACACACACACACACACTATGTTTTTATATTCCCCCCTCCCCTATTGAAGGTTCAAATCTCTTAATTTTTCTATTGTTCAATTCATTACCGTAACAATATTTTTGTAAAAGATCTATACAGACTTGTAAACTGCTCAGTGAAGTTTTTTAGTCCTTGGCGTGAATGTAGGTCTACTTACCTCAACCTCACACTTCACTGTAGGAGGAGAGTCTTTCGCATTATAGCTCGAAGCAGGCCTTGTCACAGATTCCTCCCTGGAGTGAAGGTCCACTTCAACAACATCCATCACACCTGCATAATTATGTAATTTTCACCTAACTGGGGTTACTGTTCGACCATCTCCATGGGAACTCATCATGTTATTGGAAAATTACATGAAAATTGCACTAAGTCTATTTATCTTTGTAGGCCTAAAAAAGAATGCACTCCAGAAAGAAATAGATAGGCCTAGATCTAATTGTTATCTTTCAGCACCATAATTAATGTTAGAGGACAGGAAAATTTTCGTAATAGATCAATGAAACTATAACTTCACAAATGAGAAAGAAAACACGCAAATCTTAATATATGTTTCCGCTGATTATTATCAACCACAGTATTATTATAGTCTAATTATGTTCCGTGCGATCATACAAGGAACGTCGTTTTCAATTAATGTGGTAAAATAGTGGCCACGTTCCAAAACTAAATATCTCTAAACAAAAATCACTAACTTTAACAATCCTTCTTACCAAAACGCAACACATTAAAATTTCCCAGCACAGAACCAACTTAGGGAACCCGGGAATTAAATACATTTATTTATTTATTTATTTATTGCAAATGAGATTCGATCAACGGGCTCATGGAATCTAGTAAGCAGTGATCACATCCAGCCACTGTGCACCGCAGTCCTCTTGATCTAATAGATCGAGAAGACAGTGATCCAGCTGAAATTATGAAAAAACCCTATTCTGTACTTCTGTCTTGCCATTTTTTCATATTTGATGCACAATGGTGCAATTTGCATGATAACCTGACATAAATAAATTTTATGTATTTAATAATTTGTTATGCTGCTCAAACTAATTTTAATCGAATATTAATTAGCAAAAATGCATGGTTAATCAAATCAACTAAATTTAAAAACAAATAGTCTACATACTGTAAATAGCCTAAGCATTTTAGCAAATAGCGTTTCATTTAGTGGATGTTATAATGTTCTAACAAACTATGATTATTAACTCCTAATTAAATTGTACAGTTTATTTAACCATAATCCCATATGTTCCATACAGTATAGTTTTAATTAAAAAAAAACTATCTCCTGGCATTGCCTCATAAATGGTGCTTTCTCGGTATCACTTGTGAGATACAGACCTGTCTTCGGACAGTTGACTAAACAATAACAACAATCTAAGTAAAACCAGCCTGTATCCAATTACTGGCATGTACTTGCTAAACTATTATTGGTATATACAAAATTAATGTAGCCTAATAGTTACAGACATTGCAACAATATATTGCCAAAGAGATCTCTGATAATAATTCAGATTAGAGCCTAGAGTAGGTACTAGTAGGTAGCCTAATATGTAATCTTAATTTACACTTCATCCTTTCAAATAATGCAAATGCAACAGTGTTTGGACTTTCTTCACATAAACACAGAAGATATTCCTTCACGAACATTGAACCTTAGAATATAAGCACCACCAGATAACATTGTGTTGTGATGCAATCAGGTTGTAATTATGAACACTAATCTTGATTTAACTGTTGGGAATTTATTTACTTAAAAAATTTCTTCTATCTAAGATTCAAATTCATGTATACCTCCTGAGATATTCAATTGTTCTGCAAATAGGCTTTCAATTTCTAGACAGTCCAGGATAGATTATTTATGATTATTATTAGTTAAGATTTTCAACATTTTTCTCAGTTGTTCTCTGTAACTTGATATTACGTGTATAAGGGTAAGATGTTAAATACATCTTCATTAGTTTTAACTGAGTTGTCCTATTGGAAGCGGAGCATTTGCAATCACTATTTGGCCCTGTATTAGAACTTTATGTATAGTTGGTGGCATTGGGTACCAAGGATATTTTTCAACAAACATTTGTGCTGTTCTCGTAGGTACCGGTACATAATTTCCAAACTTTTCTGCATTAATTTTGCACCCACTAGAAATATTCTGGTTTAGGTTTATCTACTACCAGTACTAGTAAATCCACTGACGTATATTTGGCTTGAATTTCTCCTTTGTGGCTACCTACATTTTTCTTATCTTCTCCTCAAACTTGCCATTTTTCAAAGGACAATAAGAAAGTTACAACAGACATTCAAAAAGACAAATTCATACAGAGAGGATAGACATCCCGAAGTCCAATTTTGACATGTCCATTTCTACATAGGATACTTTTTCCGAATTATTGAAACCTTGAATGTATTGTAAACATCTTTGAGTAGATTTTATTCCTGTTACAAACTTTCTTAATTACTATGGTGAAAAGTAACTTATGATTGACTTGGAAATGACATTATTGAAATTAAATGTTGGAGATTTGTTCCAAAATAGGCTGCATTTGTAGTTCATCTAAATTCAAAGTTGCCATAATAACTGGACACAACATGTTTAGAGAATGCTTCCCACCAGGATTCCTCTGCAACTACTATATTATCAACCACAAGGGAAAAGAAATAACCTCTTTATTTGATTTTTAATACTGGTATACTGTTTTTCTGAGACAGAAATTTCTGGAGTTTCATATACAAATTAAAATTTAATAGGTCTATTGCAGAATCTTGTTAAACAAGTACGTGGATTCTGTCTGAGAATATTTTTTGTTTAGCTTCTGGTTCACCAGCTATAATTTCAATAGTTATTAGTGAAGTTAAAAAAAGTGACATGAGAGTTAAAGAAATCCCAATGATTAAGTGCAATGTCTATGCTCGGAATTGAAGTAGATAATAAAATACAATACTATTGGTATATATTTTCTTTAACACTGTACTGTAGTGTATTTTATGTGATATTCATGTATATACACAATCCGTACATCCACTAAGCTTACTTCCGTACCTATTGTGCAGAAAACATCGATGCACATTAAATAGAGAATAAAGCAAGACGTATCACATGGAAAACCACTTACATTTGTGTTTACATGGTACCACAAGTGACATAACTTATTACAAGAAAATGGGCCTTTAGTTTCAAGCGACTTGTCTCCAGGAGTGAAAATTTTTTACAATGACGTAAAGTAGGTGTCAGCAGACATGCTACAGCTAGAACAGAAAATTTTAGAGGCAGAAATGTTTTAAAGGGTGTTTTACTTCCATTATAACATCCAGTTTTGCAATGATCGTCTAGATGATTATGGAATCCCGAGAACCAGTGTAATGATTTACAGGAGGAGAAGTGTGTCCCCCCCCCCCCCCCCCATTATCACCCAAAAACCGGCCACGTAACTTTTCTTGCAATAATTCTCGAGTTTTCAGTCAGGTAAGTTTGACAGTTGATTCTATTCAACTCACCTGGCTGACAACCCGAGAAGAATTATTCCACATCCAATGTTGGGAAAGCTTCAAGTTCTACGTGGCTTCTCTTGTTTACAGAGAGTTAAGAAGTATTTACATTCAAAAATGCATATGGGTAAACTTTATGCTCTGGCTACTCTTAACATTGATTGCATCAGAATTGTTGGGAACATGAAATATTAGGATTAATTTGCTAGTCAAAAGTCAAGATATCAAAAAGTGATAATTTAGATCTTTTGACCATAGTATATTCTAAGCCATACCTGTATCTCACCTGATGCATAAATGTATGTATATTCCTGTGGTTCTTTATTATTTAATTATAGACTGCAATATATATTTATCCTTATAATATTTAAATATAGACCTACTATAAATAAAACATCTTAAAAAAGCTCTTAATGAATTAAGATATATATTCTTTTATTTTCAATGATGTCAAACAATTTTAAAAACAAGTTTATTTGTACAATTGTTATTAAATAAGTACATTTAAGTAGTAAACATAGTTTTCATTTAATCATTTTAAAATCGTCTTAGCTCCCTAGAAATTTTTCAATTTAGAATCTGTGATTACTTCAGGAAAAGGACGTACAGTATATGGTTTATAGACTATAGCAGCAAAAGTTTGAAATCCACTACTGCTCCTAGGGATAGGATAATAGTAAAATAATGACTAGCACAGTTTAATTTTGATATAGGCAAGAAACTTCCATTAAATCTGACAAGCAAACATTCTCATGGGGGCAGATAAAAAAAGTTGTCTTTTTCGTCCATCATGTTAATAATGTCAAAACAAGTGCTTGTACAAATTTTAAACGTAATTACGAGGACCGTAAAGAAATAAGAAAAATTTATTGGAACAAATAAAAGTGTTGAGCTATTTTTCAACATATTCCCCATTGGAATTGAGACATTTGTCATACCATGGGATCAACAGAGAGATGCAGACGACTGTCACACACTGGTTTCAATCCCAGGCAGCAGACTTCTACGACACAGGGATACGAAAGTTGATCCCATGGTACGGTATGATAAATGTCTCCATTCCTGTGGGGAATAAGCTGAAAAATATCTCAACAATTGCTGTATCTGTTCCAATAAATATTTCAATGAAATTTTTTCTTTCTGTAAACAACCTCAGGAAATCTTTTTTTTTTTTTACAGCCCTTCGCTCAAGTGGCCAAAATTTGTACAAGCACTTGTTTTGCCATTATTAACATTGTGAAAGAAAAAAATAACTTTTTTATCCATGAGAATGTTTGCTCGTGAGTTCTTTCATTTAGGGCAGGGTTCAAACGGCCTCAAGGAAACTTATTTTTTTTTTACAGTCCTCGTAATTGCACTCGAATGGCCAAAATTTGTGCAAGCACTTGTTTTGCCATTATTAACATGTGAAAGAAAAAAAAAATAACTTTTTTATCTGCCCCCATGAGAATGTTTGCTTGTGAGTCCTTTCATTTAGGGCAGGGTTCAAACGGCCTCAGGGAAACTTGTCTTTTTTACAGCCCTCGTAATTGCACTCGAGTGGCCAAAATTTGTACAATTTGAAAGACGTTCTGGTGAATTTCAATGTTGTGAAGGCCATAACTCGGAAATGGAGCATTTCCAGACACATGTTGTAATGAACTATTTTGATTGTCTACATGTGGGAAATACATACCTGAAATTATGCCCCGTATTTTTTAAACACTCTGTATATGTTGAGACTATAAGCACACACATTGATGGACACGTAATAAAACAATAAAGGAATGAGACTGGACTTTGATTCCTATTTATGTTATAGTGCTAGGTACATAAATTGTTGTTATTAACTAATTCTGAGTTCTTGGCAATAGAACTCTCCAATATACGAAGTGATGTAGCATAAAACACAACTATTTTAATGTAGGTACCATATCTTTATGTTATGGCCAGTAGCGGCTGGTAACCGAAATCCTCATTGAGATCAGATGCAACTAGTTTAAGTGCCTCCAATAGTAAATGTTTATTCATGATATTAATTAGTACTTTTATATTATTATTATTATTATTATTATTATTATTATTATTATCATCATCATCATCATCATCATCATTATTAATGAAAAATAATAATGTCACTCACCAAATAAGTTGTTATGCTGTGAGTGTTTCAGTGATTGTTTGAGTGTGATGAAGCAATCCATATTCTGCTCAGCTGAAGAAGCATTTGTTGAAATTCCCCTGGAAATATTTTTCAGATCGCTGAAGCTTTCAGTAGACACATTGTTCTTTCTTTCTTTCCTCTTTATTTTTTTTTCTTTGACAGCAACAAACAAGGTTTATTTTTTTAGTTTATTTTGCACCACATTACCACTTAACCATTTATGTTGCCCTATCAGGATGCAATAGAAACTCGCGTTTTAAGATTATCTGTCAGAAAAAATTGTCAGCGATGGCATAGGTACCTTGGTAGGCTCTCTCCTTATTTAAAACTTTCTTTCTTTCAATATTATTTCTTCTCGAAAAAGGACAATCTAACAATGAATTAACTACATCATCATTATTTCTCGCATCTATTTCTGTTTATATTTTCCCGAAACATATAACAACATTGGACCAGACTCACTACTGTACTACGAAGTATAATAGTACAACACCTTCGCTTAAGTCATAAGCTAAGACATGAGGGGAGAGAACAGTGTGGGTATCTATCTGCTAAACAGCGGGAATTTTTATGTTATTTACGGCCTATTTAGGAAGACAAGTCATCACTGCTCTACCCACCCCATTCCACCCTTGAGGCCGATCCAGGGATGAGAGGAGTGAAAGCTGACCAGGCCACGAGGCCAGATGAATTGTGCCTCAGCTACAACGTTTGAAATGCAACCTCAAAGCCTGCGAAAACATACGAAATGCAGAAGCCAAATCCGGCACGAGCGATTATGGCCTCAGGAATAAATTTTACTGCATAAGAGGTCTATATACATCACAAAGTTTTCAAATACTTCTATAGTGATATATGCTTCATTCAAATAACTAATATATTATATAAAAACACATAATTTGATTTCAATTAAGCCAAGTGACTGAGGCCTGGCCTCACTTGCGTCAGTCAACCAGCCGCCACTGATTATGGCAGCTATATCACCTACACGCAAACCCCAAACTGTTAGCAGGTCCATTTGATTTAGCTGGAGGATTGTCAGACAATTCTACCATCATTTTATCACTTAGGCTTAGGGCAGTGTTGCCATACCTACTGATTTAGCATGAGATTTCCTGTTTTTTCATTGAATCTACTGCTCTACTGATTTTTTTTTGTCAAAAGTCCGAATTTCTCCTGCCTTTTTGGCATGCTGCAGTCATCTAGTTTTATGCCCGGATTTTCAACTCATTACTTTAGTACACATATATTGTCACCATGTCTTATTTTTGCATCTTATACACAAGTCATGCAACGTAAGCATGTGATAACAGTCGTTGATTTGCAAAAGGGGACAAGTCGAAAATGAAGTGTTCGAAAATCGCAAAAACTATAAGTTAAATTAAAATGTTCGTATATTTTTTTTCTAATTAGATCATTATGGATACATACAAACATTCAGGGTCCATGAACATTTTAATATTTTAAATCTGTTATGATTTTTTTTTTTTGCGATTTTCCAACACTTCGTTATTTTGGACATGTCTCCTTTTGCAAAACGACGACAAAATTAAGTTATTTCATTATTGTTTTGGGGACCCGGGGAACAGAGCAAGAACGAAACTTATTCAGTAGTGAAGTTTGTTTCTGACTGTGTGCACGTGTAACAGTGAGAGAGTGAAATGTAGGTAATGGGCGTTCTTGTGTTACATACAGGGTGTTCAGTTCAAAATGTGTCATGGCTCGCTGTATGCTGTCATGTGGCTAGCTGATGAGCCTAGAGAATTCAATCTTCCTACACTTCCGCTGAGGTGTATAACCTAAGAGGCAGAGAAGTTGCCTAGCAAGTACGGCGTTCATTCTGAAGAGTACGTACCGATACGTACAGTAACGCCGGTAGTGGCAGGAATGTGAACTGTTTAGAAATACGTACTGTCGGGATATGGGGAGAGGGTTAAGATGATTACTTACGTATTTGTTGACATTAACTTCGATGGTCAACATGGACATGGAGCATTTGATTTGTGTTGTGGAATGTTACCGTACGCAACCGATGATAACAAATACCCTATGTACGACTTGCCGGCGCAAAACACAGTTCGAAAGAGGTTATGGTAGCACACAGACTGTACAGACCGCCATCTGTTGCTATGACGTTCAAGTTATACCGTACACGTTCTCAAGTTCAGATTGAAGAACGCCTTAAATAATAAGCAACTTCTCTAACATATAAGCTGAAACTCGCTTCAAATCGGTGACCCAACAACAATGACGTCATGACACACTTTGAAATGAACACCCAGTATATTGATATTGATATTGATATTGATATTTATTTGTCATTCAACTTTACAATTCACAGTTATGGTGGACCTTCACATTTCTGTTTTTCGATCCACCATCCCTTTAATACATATAACTCTTTTCTATTAAGGTATTCTTTGCCGAGAATTTCTTGATTGCTTTCTAATGTTCTATTATGACTGAATTGCTATATGTCCTTCCCCCTCTATCCTCTTCTATTCTCTCCCTCCTACCTAGACTGTTTCCCTTCCATTCCTAAATTTCCTATTTTATTACCCCTATCCATATATTTATTTCGATAATACTCCTACAGTTATAGTACCCCTGCTACTACTCCCAATCTAAAACATTGAAAAACATCAAATATCTGATTCACTTAAATTACACTTCCAATTTCTCTCTCATTCCACTTCACATTTGTTCAGATATCATTGTATTCATTGTTTGATAGTTTATCTTATTACACTCTTACCCTATCTTCTTACACTAACACTTTCTTCTCTGTTCCTTTTCTTACACTTTTGCCACCCCTAACTTTTCTGCACTCACTTTTTAGCACTCTTCTTCTTCGCTATAACACCCCCAGTATATTGCACAGTGATCTTTTAAAATGAGTGAAAGTGTCCCAGCAAGAAAGGAAAGTAAATACTCCTAGAATTTTATAAATCAGAGTGGGAAAATGATGAACAGTTTAAAGGATAGTTAAGTAAAAGCAAGAAAGAGGATAATTTTTCGTCTGTTATAGTCGCAGCTAGTGCAATACTGTATGTAAATACCTTTAAAATAAATCTTGTTGCATCGAAAATATTTTGTGAATACACGAAAAATTCCTGTTTAATACATTAATGCGAAACATTGTCAATAAGACATTATTGTGTAAAAACAAAATTCATGACTTAGTTACATATGCTGAGTAGAGATGACAGTAACTATATTTAGCAAAATTGTTCAATTTCATTGGTTATGGATGTGCTATATTGTAATACAACAGTATCATCTATCTTACAGTACACTGTTTTGTAATTAATATTACAATACAAAGAGAAAATTCATGTTTAATTAATCTACTATAATCTCCTGTTTTTTTTTCGATGATTTTCTCCTGATTTTCGTGAGTAGGTCGTGGCAACACTGCTTAGGGGACGCTTAGGCCTATGCATGCCATGGCAGATCAACATGCTGAAATGGCATTTCCTCCATGCTTGATGGAACAGTTATACATACCACTGTGACTCGGTCCCCAGAGTCTCGTTTGTTAAAAACAGTATTCATTATGGGAAGATGAGGATAGGATTTGAGTGAGAGAGATTATAGAATGCACTTCATTACATACTTCTTGCACCCCACATACATTGTTACTCCAGTAAAAAACAATTTTCAAGAAAATGGCACTTGGAACCTTATTTACTTCAAGTCTTCAAATATTTCAAGCACTAAATTACTTGAAACTTTAATTTACGGCCTCTGGCCAAGCATAGAGTGTAAACATGGATAAATATAATCCATGGTGTAAAAGGCAGGGATGGAGAATAGACTTGATGACGTTGTAAGATTGCAATCTCCTCATACCTATCTCACTGAGAGACTGAGTTACGCGATCTTGAACTTTGCAACATCGAACAAAGATTGGTTGGATCCTGCTTCCCAATTGAAATAATTGTGTACTTTGAAAATCGGGTTCCTCGATGTTTAGGAAACACTAGTGTATTGCGTCTATTTCACATCTCGCTTTTTCTTGCTTAAAAATTCCCTGTTTGTTGCACTTCTTCCACTGGGTTGTTCATCTCCCATTGGATCTGAATTCTGTTTTTCATTGATTAATTATTTAACAACGGTGTAGCAACTACGACGTTATTTAACGTTTGTTGGATTAGTAATACCAAACTGGTATGTGATGAGTTGAGTCCGAATATTTGCCATGGGACAACCTAACATTTGCCTTAAATACTGTTGGGGAAATCCTTGGGCGGGAGAAACAAAACAAACCACGTAATCAGTCCAAGCAAGATTCGAACCCACGCCTGAGTGCAAACTCGAATTACGAATCATGCTTGACTATGTTTAACTGTTTCCATTTGCTCTACAGAACTAACAGTCGTTATTTACTTTGTCTGATATGTACCGGTACACTAAAGCAGTCATTTGTTACTCTTGTGTATGGGTATGTGGATGCCAGGCCATTAGCAATGGCATTCCCGGTCACTCGTAATGAGTGCACCTCTGTACATAGTGTGTTGAACATTGTGCCACTGTCACATATTCTGTGACACAGTACATGAGGATATGCCATCAAAGGGTAAACTGAAAGGTAGAACTTAAACTGCGAGGATTCGATCTGGCATTGGAACTGAAATCCGGTGTGGCTTAGTGGATAAAGCATCAGCACGTAGAGCTGAAAACCCGAGTTCAAGTCCCGATGCTGCAGAGAATTTTCTCAGTTCTATCCAGTCTTCATCAAATGACATTCACGTTCAGTCGAAATGTAAACAATATTAGATTACTATCAATCTTAAAAACGTGATATTTTATAAATTAAGAATAAAATTACCGTAAACTGGGGTTACTTTGAACATTTTTTTTAGAAAATCATATTTAGGTTTCTAGATGCTACACTTGTTCGATGGAGGTAAATTTGGTATGAGAATGATTTTTATGATAATTTACCTCCATCTATAACAAGTGCAGCATGTAGAAACCTAAATATGATTTTCTGAAAAAATGTTCAAAGTTTCCTCTGTGTTCAAAGTAACCCCAGTTTACAGTATACGAAATTATTAAATTGCACTAGACATTTTAACTTATTGATTACGTAAAGAAAATAAACATACATATATTTTACGCTCTATTATTTTCATGAGAGACCAAATCCAGAAGATCTTTCTAGTCGGCATTTTTCACTGTGGAGAGGCGGAGGATGAATAATTGACCTTGGATTTTCCATGCGTATTTTTATGATGCTTTCAATCTTCATGAAAGATGCTTTTGAAGGGAAAATGTGTGTCAATTTTTTATGTAAGAGGGGGAAATTATGCGAGGAAAATAAAATAAAGTTCTAAGAAATATGTCCTAAAAATCTCGAGAGAAATTACTTTAGGGGGTGAATTACGCGAGTAAGTACGGTAATAACTATTACCATTGTTATCATCATTACTATCATCATCGTTCTTATTGATTTATTATTATCACCATCACTACATCCAGTACCACCATCATCATCACCACCACCAACAAAACACTATTCAATTCTTAGATATAGAGCAAGACGTTCCAGAAATTACGTATCACACTCCTAAGATTTAACACTAATTTACCTCCCAATTTGTTTCGTTGTCTTTCCTTACTTCGTTTTCAAATGAGTGTATTCGGTATTTATTCCATGACGACTTATGCTCGTTTCCATTTTCTCTATGCATGTAAACCTTTTTGTTGCTCAATTATTTTATCTATCAGGATGAACATTGCTAACTGGTATCTGATCTCTCTATATCTGCAATATTGTTAATAGAGATTCCATCTCTCCCATTTCATTGTAGTCTTTACATCCTCTGTCTTACATGTGGGAATGCCCATCAAATATGCTAAGTTCGGCTGAATACTTCAATAACTTGTAAAATAACAAGTGATTCAATTGCACTCAGAAGTAATGGAATATCAGTTTACAGAGAACATAATATTTAAATTCTATACTTTTACATATAACATTGCGAACATTACCACACCATCAATGCTAGTCTTGTATCATGTTCCTAGGACAACGCTGTTATATTTTTAGAGCCCAAATATGTGTGGATTAACACAGTGATTCCCAAACTTGGGGGTCACGAGATGGTCTACAAAATGAAACAAAAACGCTTTAATAACATACATTTACTGTGTGTCCAGATATATAAGCAAGATTTAAAATAAAAATGAAAATAAAGTTTTAGTACTGTAGTTTTACACTAAAATAAAAAATAATTTTATTAATGTGATGAACATGCCTGTTTTCCAGAAAATAGCTCTCAAATCTTGACTTTGTAATCGATATACATATAGTGACATAACTTTCAAGTTCAATGAGATTTCTCATCTTTGTTTCGACTTACTGCATTTACCTTTTCCAAGAAAAACTGCAAACAAGGCAATGGATCATATGCGGAGACAAAGAGGAGGCAGGAAATAGGAAAGATTGGAGAAAGTGGGTTTGCAGTGAAAGACCTGCTCTTGAGCAGAACACTATGAATGAACGAATGAATGGTTTCGATGGCAACCATAGACGAGAAACTTATTTAGCATAAATAAGAGGTTGCAAATGGCATAAAAAAACTAAAAACTAAGAACTTCTTTTGCAAGCTTGAAGTAGCCTACTCATGCATTCTTTCGATCCAAACCTAACTACACACTGTGAAAAAGCCTAGTTTCAACATTCCATCAGCAGGTACCATGGGTGTTGCGTCCATGATGGAAGCACTGTTTCCCCTTTTATTTTTGGGGGGAAAGATTTTTTTATTTCTATATATATATATATATATATATATATATATATATATATATATATATATATATATACAGAGTGATTCACGAGGACAGGTAAAAAATTTAGAATGTGAATTCTGAAGTCATTCTGAGTGAAAAAGTTCATATGAATATAGGTCCGTTTTCGAACGGTTATGGAGATATGGCTCTTTGATTTCACAAAAACTTCTGAGATTCCATTGTAACTCGCATTTAGAGACAGATAACGGACAAATTTAAAGTTTATATTCACGTATGCATACATACCTAATATTCTAGACGTCGGGGTCGATGTTTTCGCACATTTTCAAAGGTATCTCCTTCTGCTTCAATGCACTGTTGTGCTCGGGCGTGAATTGCGCTCATTGCTCGGGAGAATTGCACGTGGCTGTCTTTATGCCGCATCCAAAATAGGTCGATTAGTGCCTCTCTCGTTTCTCAGTTCTTTTGCTACACCAAGTCTTTCATCCAACCCCATAGACAGTAAATACTCTTCGATATGGTACCCTTCTGTTCGGAAAACATTGTTCATATTCAGCGACGGCATGCAAGGAACTTCCAACGCACAAACCATAAACATACACAATATTGGCGTATTCTGCAGTCAAAAATTTATAAGGCATCTTGAAAAACACAACTTAACACTTCCGATAACTGTACCTGTATAACTACTATACTGTAGGTAGCTTACTGAACTGCTGTGAACCTATAGGTGATATAGCGTATTTGTTGTGACATTTGTAATGCTCCACCACCCGGTTTGTTTCTCTTCTCTTATCTACATCGCTCACAATTCAGATTCCAATGTTACGTCACCTTGTTTCACGTCAGCAGCATATGGTAACGTCTGATGCACATTGGGGCAAAACGTTTTACCAAAAAAGTGCATCTAGCTCTGCCATCGTTCGAAAACGAACCTATGTTCATATGAACTTTTTCACTCAAAATGGCCTAAGATATGGTATCCTAAATTTTTTACCTTTCCTCGTGAATCACCCTGTGTATGTATATTATTATTATTATGCGTTTCTTCTTATATTTTGTTAGTTCGTGTTTATACAATGTTTTGAACAGGGATGAATTTGAACACGCGGCTGATAAGAGATGTTAGCTTCCAAATATACCTACTTATCACAGTGGGTTGCTGAAGAAAAAGAGAGACAGAGAGATATACTGTAGAAGCATTATGCTTTCTCTCAGGATATGTAAGCAGCCAGTTGCTTCCAGCCTATTTTTGACTTTTCTCCACTGTATTGGCAACAGCACATGCTATTGTTCATAATGTGATACTGTGTAATGTTTAAAAATATAAGTTACTATGGTGTTATTAATAGTCGCATATTATAAATGTTATAACCAACCTTAGTTATACTAATATGCCTAATGCATAATCACTAAATACGAATAAGTGATTTTCGCGCTTCTGTCCGCCCATCTGTCTATTCCAAATATCCACATTCAAAATGACACTGAAAATGCCAACATTATTTAACTTATTTTATCCATATTTTTACGAGTAGACCTAGGATATTTGAACTCTAAAAAAATCACATTTAACTTAGGTATCTCAATTATGTTTTAAAATATCTCTCTCTCTTTTCCTCTTTCTATATATATATATATATATATATATATATATATATATATATATACAGGGTGAATCAGGAGGAAAGGTATATGGGGTGAGGGATGATAATATTGGTGATTCTGAACAAAAAAGTTTATATGAACATATGCCCCATTCTTAACAATATCTGACATACAGCTTTTGAAAATCACGAGAGTCAGTCTCATGTCCTTCATCAGCACTCACATGCGGACGCAACCAAAACGATATTAGGTTGTAGTAGGATCAATGGAAGTATCCTGCACATTGAATTGGTCGCAGTGGAGTCATTTCTTGGCCACTGAGGTCACCCGACCTTACTCCATTGGATTACTGTGTTTGGGATTAGCCTAAGAGCGAAGTCTACAAATGCAAAGTGGAAACAAGGGAAGAACTTCTCGTTCGCATTTTACATGCTTGTGCTTAAGAAAAGGAATGTCCGAATCAGCTCAGATCAGCAACACAGCAGCTGTGTACAAGAGCTGCAAAGTGCATTGAAATTGACAGTGGACTTTTTGAACATGTTCTGTAAAGAAAAGTACACAATTAAACAGAACATAAGGTAACAATGTTTTAATTTACTATCACCTGCACTTTTCCCGTTCTTCATTGTTTCCATTAGTTTTATCCGAAACTGTTAAGAACAGGACATATGTTCACATCAACTTTTTTATTCAGAATCACCAATACTATCACCCCTCAAACCATGTACCATTCCTCCCGACTCATTCTGTATATAAAGAGTAGACGTGAAATGGTCTCGCAGATTTCCAGAGTGAATAGCTCATGTTTTATGTAACAAAAACTATAATATCATATTGGTGAAATGTTCATAGTTTTTTTCTTCAGAAGAAAATGTTCTTTCCCAAATGTTTAACAATCTGTTATTCGGTAATTATTGCGAGTAGAATCGTGATCTTTGTCCATATCGATAGGAAATCTAATAAAGAATAGTGTATCCCTCTGGTGTATTTCAATAGCAAGCACGGTTTTCGTGAAAATTTAATTTAAAAAAACCACTAAATTCAAGCCACTGCATGAAGCGAGCAAGTGGCAACGTCTTGGCAGATAGCAGCTTATGTACAGAGACTCAGCGAGTTCGTTGACCTCTTGCATCTGTATCACAAGTACAGTGTATTAGCAACAATGTTGCCAGACTGCCGAAACCTCAAACTTAGTCCTTTTGAATCTGCAAGGTTATTTTGTGCGAGATCGTGCGTATTTGCTTGCTTTCTGCACAAAACCAATACGCAGTAAGTGTGAAATACCACATTCAGTATTCCCAACGTAACACACATAACAATTTCCCTCTTCTTACCGCTTAAGCGCGACATTCATTTTACTGCTTTAGGCTTTTAACATATTATTTTTAGAGACGTTTAACATAGTAATAATTATAAATTGGAAACTTACTACTGCAATTTCACCTAAATTGCACTGTTAATTATTGTTTTTAAATATTTGCAAAAATTAAGTAAACTCTACAACACCACAGAAGTTACTGCATTTGTAATGCAAGTAACATTAAGGAAACCGTGAAAAAATCAACAAGATTCCAGATGCCGATGTTATTACTGTAATATGTTATATAAATAATATTGTTAAAATATTAAAATGAAAAATAAATCATTACATAACCTTACCGTTTGTTTTAAGTTCGCATTTATAGACTGGGGAAAAAAAAAAGATAGACGTATATCACGGCCTGCTGGAATATAGTAAACACAGAAAATATTTTATAGCAACAATGTTGAAGATAGATATTTTAGTTTTTAAAAGTTGCCGTCACTGAACAGAAACCAAGATGGAGATTTCATTGCAACTAATTAGGAATTCCTCTTTCAGGTATGTAATAAACGATCTTCGCACAAAATAATGTACGATACACGAGCGGTATGTTTGTTTTCATGTTCTCGGAAATTAAAAAAGCTCAACTACGTTTCGCTTTTTCAATCTTTTCCTCGAACATGCAAACATCAACATACCGCTCTTGTAACGCATATTACTATTACTTCCACCCTGTACCGGTATATGGTTATAGTTTTTATAGGCATATCAGAAGAGGACAACAATGTTAGAATTAAGATATACAAAAGTAAACTTAATATACCTGAATATCCTATAATTATGCAAATTTAATTTTTATAGGTACCTTAGAAAGGAGTAACAATGTTAGAATAAAATTAAAATAAAGAAACCTAAAATTATGCACCTAAATTTAATTATATAAATTTGATTTTACGTATTTTAAGTATGCTGGAGGAGAATAACAATCTTCGAATTAAAGCAGAAGGGAGGGAATTCGTAGAATTCCTATAATTGCGTGCAAAATGGCTCCTCAAGCCATTAGTAATATATTGAATGTAATACATATAGGACCTAATTATGATAATATTTAAAACTTCATTTATTTTTTTAGTAATGATATGTTGTGGGATGCATCGACCTGCTACCACTAAGGAGCAACTATAATGTTGCATCGGTGCACTCCCACTACAGAACAAGGGACACGTAGGGTATTACAGAAATGGTAAAGGACATTCTTTCCGAATACATGCCCACTTAGGTCTAAATGTTCACGCTGATACAGAAAATAAAACTAAAATTACTGCATATCCCTAAATTTAATTAAAATAAAAATTGATAACAAAATATAAATAAATTGTTGTTGTTGTTTCAATGCCTTGCATCTAGCAATTGAGTCATTAGCATTCGTGCTCTCCAATACTTCTGGGCTGCAGTGTCTTCTGCAGATAGTGCACTGCAGGTCTTCAAGTGGCTCCCGTTCATCTCCTCTTGACTGTTGCACGGGGGACACAATGGTAGAAAAACGTGTATCATAAAAATAATAATGTATTGATATATACTCACCCTATGCCCGCCGAAGTGGTGTGCAATTAGAAAATGGTTCACAATCCAGTCATCCATCCGCAATATGCAAATCACGTAGATACATATATAACGTTGATACTTATTATATTGCATTTAGATAATCTAGTAAGGAACTACATTTGTAACTTTTAAATTATAAGGAATTTTATTTATGCACTTCGATGGATACTGTAATAAATTTATATTTATAACATAACAATTGAAAATAAAAGTATCAGTATCTAACATTTAAATGTGCTATTTTAAAAATAATACATTGCATTATAAACGGTAAGGGAAGACTGTTAGCAGAGCATTATTTTTATTTATTCAAACATTTATCACTCTTAATTATAGACTTAAAATTATATCCTTATTTTAATGAATGTCAAGAACAATTAATAAAATTATTATTACTAAGTTAATCTTGATTGCTTTCCCTGCTTTGGAAGTCATGCTATGCCACTGGTAGGAACGTATGTATTTAAATTAATTTTTCCTTTTTTTGGGATTTCAGCCAGTTGAATGCAACTATCCAAAAATGGATTTAGTATCCATCAGTGACATTAGTATTGTTTTGAATGTCTTCCGGAAAATGTTAAAAAAAGCTGTTTAGAATATTGTGCAAACTTAATTGCGCAAACTTAATTGCAAGCTCGCAAAAAAAAAGTAGTATTTATCATATCATATGTAGCTAAACTTTCCACTTAAATGCATTGGAATGCATCACATTCCTTTTGTCAAATAATGTCGACCAGATATCAAATTTCTTCGAACTTTGATTTTATCCCTGGCTAACATAATAATGTTAGCATCTTGGTCTTGTGAACTACAGTATTAGTCAAAGTGTCTAAATATCAGCAAAGTAGGCTACTACAAATGATGTTCATGTAATATTTCGTGTTATTGTTACACTATATTCTTCTATTTTTGGTCGTTCGATGGGTGGTATCCGCTAATTTTGAGTAAAATAAATAGTTGTTTTAAATTTTAAAATATTTCTCGAATGGGGTTAGGCATCCTACTAGTTCCGTAGTGGGGGTCGCATAAAAAAGTTTTACCCGAAAGTGGGTCACACCTTCAAAAACTTCGGGAACCACTGCATTAACAAATACTGAACTGTGTGTACAAACATACACAAAAGTTGACTACAATATGCACTTACAATTAAAATAAAATAATTATTGTACAATAAACATCACGCTAACTAATTTATCCTCTTTTTTACAGTTGCAGTATGCAGTGAAAGTCATTCTGATATTATTCATGGGGAAACTTTTACATCCGTCAGTGGAGTGTGTTCTATACAGTCTACGTCTTAAGCTGTTATCTGTACCAACAGGGAAGAGTAGAGTTGCTGAATTTACATAGTGAACATTTGTTACTAAACGATTACAGTAACATTTCTTTGCTAGTAGCCATTCTCATAAAACAAAATGCTTCAAAGGACACAAATTTAAGTTAGCATTTTCCCGTACAAATAGAAAAATATGTGTGCACAAGACTTTCTCCATCCAAGTAATGTTTATATGCAGAATTAAATGCATGTAAACCAAAGGCAAGGCATCTTCTTCACATCAAGTGTTAAATATTAAAATAATTGTGGAATTGTTTCACTGTAGGTTGTGACTGGAGATTTGATTGGCAAGCATCACACTTTTCTTCTTCTTCGTAGAATAGCCATTACCATCGTTTTCAAGGTAATTCAAACCAACACTTTCTGGAAAAGGTTTAAGGGGTTAGGTACAGCTTACAGCAGTAAAATTTTTGGAAATATTCAACATTTTTTCCCTCCATTACTGTAGTTTGTACAATAATGAAAATTGGTATGTATAAAACACTGTCCTGCTATATGAAAAAAAAATATGTTTACAATTTAAAAAAAGATTATATATATATATATATATATATATATATATATATATATATATATATATATATATTACAAATTCAAAATGGTGACAGTTCACTGTACAGTGAAGAAGGATTTCCCTCATAACTCATAAATTGTTAACTTTTTCATGTTCTCTCTCTTTCATTTTATTACTGAAACTCGTGTTTACAATAGCATGCTCTTTCAACTACATTCATTAGTAAATATATATTTTTTTATTTTGTGTTAGAAGAAAGTATTGATACTTGACCATTTTTTAAATGAATTTATTTATCAGACAATCTATCAAAAGTAGAGAAGTGATTTTGCATCATATTGTAGATATAGCATGCATAAATATACACAAAAAATTTCATCACAGAATATTGGATAGTTTTTTTAGTTATGTGGGAAATTCTTCATCACTGCACAGTGAAATGAATTTTGAAAAAGAAAAAAAAAAAAAAAATGTAAATAATTTTTTTTTTAAATCGTAAAAATATTTTGTCATATAGCAGAAGGATAATGTTTTATATGAGGGGGATCCAGGAAATAACGACCGTTCGTGCATACCCGCTGCGCAGCTGACTCCCCTTCCTTTTTTGAAGGTCAACTGGCTTCCTTAACATGTGTTCTCATAATGTTGTGAGTACTGGTTGCAACAAGTCGCCATTGTGCATTTTGTGTTACTTCAAAATGAACGACGTGATTGATAATCCCGCCGACTGTGAGGTGAGGAGTGTGATTCGATTTTTGAATGCCCGACATTTGAAACCTGCAGAAATTTACCGGCAATTGAAAGAAGTGTATGGTGATACTGTAATGAATGAAAGAAATGTGAGAAAATGGTGCGAAATGTTCAACAATGGGCGAACAAATGTCCACGATGAAACTCGACCCGGACGCCAATCACTCATCACAGAAGACCTGAAGACTAAAGTGAATGACAGAATCTTGCAAGACAGGCGCACATCACTCGACGAATTGCATATTGCCTTTCCTGACATTTCTCGTTCTTTGCTTGGTGAAATTGTGTCGCAACATCTTGGCTACCACAAAATCTGTGCAAGATGGGTTCCACGGCAACTGAGTGACCAACACAAAACTCAGAGAATGGCCTCAGCATTGACATTCTTGATGCGATATTACACAGATGGAGACGCCTTTCTTGATCAAATTGTGACTGGTGATGAGACCTGGGTGTCTCACAACACCCCAGAGACCAAGTGCCAATCATGTCAGTGGCATCATCCCTCATCACCCAAGAAACCGAGAAAATTCAAACAGACTCTCTCAATACAAAAAGTCATGGCTACTGTCTTTTGGGATCGCAAAGGTGTTCTTTTGCTGAATTTCATGCCAAAAGGCACTACGATCAATGCAAATCGTTATTGTGAGACTTTACGAAAACTACGGCGAGCCATCCAAAACAAGAGGCGAGGAATGCTTTCGAGAGGAGTTGTGCTTCTTCACGACAACGCCCGCCCGCACACTGCTGCTTCAACTCGAGAATTGCTGGATCAATTCGGTTGGGAAATCTTTGATCATCCGCCCTATAGTCCAGACCTTGCTCCTAGCGATTTTCACCTTTTCACTAAGCTGAAAGACTTTCTGGGTGGTACGCGTTTTGGAAGTGATGAAGAGTTGAAGAAGACAGTGAACACCTGGCTTAATGAACTGGCAGCAGAGGAGTATAACACGGGAATTCTAAAGCTAGCGAACAGATACGACAAATGTTTAAATGTAGGTGGTGATTATGTAGAGAAGTAAAGGAAGCTTCAGTTATGTAACAGACTTTGCTTTTTCAAATAAATATATATTTTTTTAATTATTACAACAAAACGGTCGTTATTTCCTGGATCCCCCTCGTACATACCAATTTTCATTATTGTACAAGATACAGTAATGGAGGAAAAAAATGTTGAATATTTCCAAAATTTTACTGCTGTAAGCTGTACCTAATCCCCTAAGTTTCCATGTGAGTCAGTATGTTCGCTTTTCATATAGAATACTTAACAATGTTAAGAAAGTTCCATATCTTCCTCAAGTGTTTTATGAAATTGCAGAGGTCTTCAGAACCTTCGCAACAATGTTAGGATCTATGCTAATCTGGCTTTCAAGTAGAAGCTCCCTGTTAAGCAGACTTCAATAAGTTCAAGGAAAAAATTATTCCAGGATTGGGTATTGATCCCGGGACCCTTCGCTTAGCGCATGAATGCTCTACCGACTGAGCTACCCAATGGAACTATACACGACACCGTCAATTATTCAATGTTAGGATCTATTTACTGTTTTATGTCCTGAACATCAAATACTACTGCAGTCTCTCAGTCTTGCAGAGACAGGTACTTAGAACGAGATATGCTTGTTAAATTTTGCCATGAGCTCTGCCATTCAGGGATAGGGTTCTTTAATGTGCTGTAAATCTATGATACAGGTCACTTGGTTTACTTTCCTTTCAAAGACAGGATTTCTATTGTTCTTAAAAAATACTGTTTACATTCTCAACATTGGATCCAATGGCAAGAATGCTTGTCCCTGAACCCAATAGTGAGTTGAAACCTAATCGAGGTAAAGCACTTTTAGGTACAAAATCTCAAGTGCGACTTTCATTCGTTGAGTAAGTATAGCCCTTGACTCCATTTAATACACAGAGTATCCCGAAATGATTACTCTGATTTCAGACTGTTATTACTTTCCACTGATATCACTGATTTCTGATTTTCCTTTATAAATATGGTCCTTGTGGGGTAAGGGGAGAGGGTAAGCTAGTAACTCAGCGCTTCTGAAGGAGCAGGTGGATGGGGGTGGTGTCACTGACAGACAGGGACAAACAAGGCTCAGTTATTGGCCGGCTGATCCAGTGTCAGGGGTTGGTTGTAAGAGTGGGGGGGGGGGAACTCGCAGTTCTTCCTCGAATCTTTTCTGAAATGTGAACAGTAGTGAATTACTAGCTTACCCTCTCCTCTTACCCCCATACTCCCCTCGTAGGGATTCTTTCATGAAATTTGTACAGTATACACCAAGGAAAATAAAATAGAAGGTATTTGCCACGAGAAAACCCCCTCCCCCACTGCTTGTGACATCATCTCCCATCGAGGCTGGGTCCTTTAACTTGCTCGTGTATCCATAACAATCCCGATGTAGTGCTTAAAGGAGCAGTCCGCGATAAAATTAAGTTGGCTTTAATCAAACACGTTTTTCAATCTAAGTAGAATGCAATTTGCCGCATGTCAATGCGAGGCATGGTTCTTGAGTTACTGACTCCGCACAAATACTTATGACGTCATAGCCACTGAACTGATGTGATTGCGTAGTAGACAGAGAACATCTCCAAGTGCAGTGCTTTGTATTAAATAATCTTCTCGCGCCGTAGTACACGTGAACAGAATTTCAGATTTAGTTGTGATTGAGTGAAGTCATATTTTGCTTTTCATTTAATCATAAAACGGCACATACCTATGTTCTGGTTTTATGTAGGGCTATTTTTCTTTATATGAACGATTTTGAACTACAGTAGACTAAACAGAAGAAATTATATCGTAATACAGTTTAAAATGCCGTGGTGTCGTGATTTTTCGTGTTCAGAGGGAAGAACAAAAGCACAACATGGAGAAGAGGTATCATTTCATGTATTTCTGAGCAGAGAAAAGTCACAGCAAATATTTAAAAACATGGGTGAAGAAAATCAACAGAAATGTTTTACACCATCGAAAACTGCTATTGTGTGTTCTAATCATTTCCATGAAATTGATTGTGAGGAATCGTCTCTACTAAAAAGACGTTCAATGAAAGACAACAGAACTCCTATGAAAATGAAGAAAACTGATGTCCCTTCCTTATTTTTGAAAGGAGAATCTCCCCAAGACAGTTCTGATACTATGCGCTCCTCTGCTTATAAATGAAAGAAGGTCGTCGAAGAAGCAATAGCAAGTTGCAGTGATGCACCTATAGGCACCGTGCATGGGTCTCAAAATCGTACTGGTGGCGCCGCGCAGTGTCTCAATTCCTAATTAACTACAGGCTCGCAGTCATTCACTAGTCATGTGTAATATAGAAATTACATGCGGCTTTCTGCCGATAAAGAGTTGTAATATTAGTAAGAATGGGTTCATTTATTCTTAGTGTTCTGCCCAAGGGCAGATCTTTCACTGCAAACCCAGCAATCTCCAGTCTTTAATTATTTAATAGACTCAGTGGAAAGTTCAGTACTGCTAGAGGAGTGTAAAATGTTAACTACAAAGTTCCTGAAATATCAGTGTAGTTGTTTGGCATTTAAATCAGGTTTCAGACCATTGAATAAGGGTGAACAGTCATATTACGAAAACATTGACATACTAATATTTGATGTCATGACGTGTGTAATATTTATGTGTGTATAATGTCTCTATAAATTACGCATTTTAATGTGATAAAAGTAGTCTTAATTACACTTCCTGAATAATGGGCGACTGCAAATTCTTTAAAACACAACACATATGTACAATATCATCAACATACTACCTCTGATTGAGGTTCTGGCTGATACGTACGTCTGTTATCAGGCTGTACATCTCACTAGACAATATGTGTCAGAGGAAGAACAATTGTTTGTATGCATATGAAGTCTGACTAGTGTAATATGTAGCTAGTCGGCGATATATGCAATGGAAGGGAAAAGGAACTGGCCACTCTACCCCATGATATTCTGGTCTAGTTGCCTCATAAGTGGTGCCTTGTTGGTATCACTTATCAGGTTCAGACTTCTCTTTGGACAGTTGAATAAACAAGATGCGGAAGCAGTTCAATTGATAGTTTGTGTAAAATGTTATACTGTATATTTTAATTCGCTGAATGCACCTTCCAACATGAATTCGAACACTGGCAACGCTGTAAATAGTTTCGACTTTTTCAGCTGTTAATTTACCATCATGCAGATACGGTTTGTTATTATTCTGGGCAAACCTGACTTCATCACCACCTTCTAATAAAGTCAATAATCCACATTCAGTTGTTATGAATGTGTCACTCGATCTGCCTCGGTAGTATTTAGATTTGAAGGCCACTATCTGATCCACATTGGGTGGCTGTTCCACTTCTGAACAATTAATTGTCACTCTACATTTTTCAATATTGCAGGCATTGTTTCCTGAATACTTTCTCTGCTAGGCCAAAACCCAAAATTACAGTAACCATTGTGGATGTCAACAACATTAAAGTGGCGGTAAAAATACATCATAATTATAATTGTACGATTAACTCCGAACATCACCCTCATAGCAGAATACGACAATCCAGTTTTCATTTTAATTTGGAAATATGAGTAGACGATTTTCTTTACTAATCTTACTCTTGGACAGAATTTTTCGAAAGCTTTCGATGTGAAATCCACTAATAAAAATGGAAAAAAAGAATACGCATGGTCTACATCTTGGGGCGTTTCGACTATCTATGACTGTGTTTCAATTGGCAGCAATTTTAACAATACCGGTATATTCAAAACCACAAATGTCACTCCCATTAAGTCTGGTAGTTTTCTATCATTTTTTATTGTAGAATAATCTCGGAAACCTTGCATTTCATTAAACATATCATCTGTTCCTGAACTCTTGTCATAGCATTTCTTATGTGACTTCAGTTCGGCATGTAATGGAATAGACACTTGAGTAGACAATTCACACAATTCAATTGTGAAAGAAAAAACAAAATTACTAAGAATGGTTTCATTTACTTCTGCCTGTATGGCTATTTAATTTTTATAAATAACACTTGTTGAGCATTCGCCTTCCATAAAACTTAAATTTTCATCTTTTCTTCTTCTTTTTGCGTCTCTTTCGATCTTTGCGGAACTAGTTGAGATGAGGCAGTCTTTTTCTTGTAATCTTTTAGAAAAATACTGGGAACAGTATGCTAGTTTTGGAGGTGTTCTGATCTCATTCCCAATAAAATGAATACCGCAAATTCTTGTGTTGGTTTCCAAGGTGAACCATCAACACTTGAAATCAAGAATTAAATATCGATATGAATACATTTAAAAATAAGTATATTGTTATTTATTGTTGCTAATATACATAATATATATGCAAAGAACTCAGTAATTATGTACTTTTTGAAATTTAAATTGTAAGTTCCTGTCGTTGATAACTTTATGGTTATTTATAAACACAATACTATATACATTCTATTTTTTATATTAGGCCTAATATATAATACTATGATCACAAGCAGTGTAGCCTTATTTACTTTCGTCTGCGTACTGCATGGATCCACAATTAGCGTCGTTGCGCTTCAGTTTTCTGTTTTGGGAATGAATAAACACAATATCGGTTGGTGTGTTCCTATAAGCATTACTACACTCAAGAACACAGCAATTTGCGTTACCTTTCCGCTTTTTAGGATCATCCATATTTCTAATCATTTAACCTGAGATGTTAAGTATATTCATTCATACGCTTCAAGCACAACTCTATCGCTGCTGTCCTGCAGTTAGTAACAACAGTCGCCACCAGAGGAGCTTGCACGGTGCCTAAAGCTGAAAATATGGACGTGTGTGTAGTTCTCGATGAGGCTGAAAATTCGCAGGAACATAATATAAACAAAGCTGTGCAGTGTGAGATAGGTTGCAAAACGCCAAGAAATGTGTGTGGTGAATCAGATGTGGGTGAGCCAGAAACTGACTTAGATCTTTTCAAATAGACGAAGAAACTTCAAATTCTAATTCATCAGGTTCCGAGGACGCTGCACATGAAACAGAAAATAATATAGAAAGCCAAAAGGTGTTTTTTTGTATTCTGGTCAGCATTACAAATTTAGTTTCTCTTCTGTAATATTTGTCATTCCGCTGTTGGGAATGGATCGAACCTGGATCCACCGATTATAATGCTCTGAAAAATGTTGTATGTAACCCTGCCCTTTTAAAAGACCTAAAGCAGACTAATCAGTTTTGTCACACCAGCAAACTTGAATCATATCATAACAGCAGACTGGTTTACACTCCTAAGAGAAAACACTTTCCATATGATGGAATGGTAAACAAGAACTATGATTGCGATAATGACCATAATTACAACGTGAAAAGAGATGTAACTGGCTCCAGACTCCAATACTCGAAAGTCACTAAACAATGGATGGAAAAGAAAACATACAGCAGGAAGGAAAAGACGTGGAGAGAAGATATACAGAGAAATGTGTTGGAAGTGCCTAAACCGTATGACTCAACAACTATGGTGCAATAAAATAATATAAACCCTGTACTAATTTCTTGCTAACGTGAGATAAACACGTATCTGTAGTCCCTTCATTACGAATATTTCACGTCTCGCATACATTCACTCACTCAGTGAAGGCGTTGACTTAGATTATAATGGATCGAAATATTAAACCATTTCAGTTTGAACCCTTACCAGACCCAAGTCGTTCTAATCACAGAATGGAACAGAATGGATTGTACACGGGATTTAAAGTGGGATAGAGTTTGGGTAAGTTATTATTATTATTATTATTATTATTATTATTATTATTATTATTATTATTATTATTAATATTACTGTTACAGTATATGCATGTGATAAGGTCCTAAGTGAGTTAATAACAACTGACTGTAACATATTGTGACAGCGACGTGAGATTCGAACTCACGACCAGCGTCCCGCAAGAGAGCAGATCGCGCGGGCTCCACGGAGCACTGAGGGACGGCGCGCGGCGGAGAGAAGAGAGGGGAAAGGGCCTACGCGGCGAGGGAGTGTGCGCGCACAACTGCTGCGTGCAGAGTGAAGGGGGGACGGACCCTCCCGACTTTTCGAGAAGTCCGTCGAAGTGGAAAAATCGGGAATTCGAACTTTCCAGGCTACGTCGCTGTGGTTATAAAAGAAGAAGCGCGAGGGAACTCGGACAGTGTGTGTGTGTGTGTGTGTGTGTGTGTGTGTGTGATTCATGATTAGTTCCAGTTTATTCAGCCATTCAGTGAGTAAGCCAGTGAACAGAGCAAGCAAGCCAGTCTTGTGTACCGGAGTTCGACTCGAGTGTGCGTCCGCAACTGTGTCAGCATCCGAAGGCCTGAGTTCGAGTGCAGTGGACCGCAGTTGGAGGGACCTGAGTTCGAGTACAGTGGACTGTCTCTGAAGGTCTGTGGTTCGAGATACTGTGAACTCGAGTGACTGAGCTAGAAGAACTGTGAACTGAGAACTAACAGTTCTGATTTGTAAATAGTGCTTTGTAAATATTAGTTAAGATTAACAGTTCATTGTTGTTCGTAATAGTCCAAGTAAATTGTCATTGTCGTTGTGGAGTGCAATAACGAACGCTGTGTTGCTGTGCGGAGAGCAAATCCCATTGTTGCCGAGAGCATTAATTGTGAATTGTAGAAAGGAATTATTATTGTTGAGTTGAAATAAATTTACAATATGAATCTGTATTTATTCGTCCTGCACCACTGTATGTTAAACGGAACTACAACACAGTCTTATAAAGCGATCGGTGGTTATGACGTCAGAGCTTGCAGTAAGACATTTAATATTTCACAAACTAAAAGGCGTAGAGAGATGAGACAAACGCTGTTAATCTAAGGATTACTTAGGTAAACATCCTATAATATAATCAAAATTTAGAATTTTATCGCAGACTGCTCCTTTAAAGGAAAATAGAATAGACCTTCCTTATGTTAAGCTATGGAAAACTATGCACCGAAGATATTTCTGACATCTGATTTCTCGGAGAAGCTTTATAAGTTTACCCTCATAAAAAATCAGTAGAAGAAGCATGTTGGTAGACCTTGATATGTTAAACCGTAGAGGAACAAATTGTACAGACCTATAAAGTCGAGCCCATTTCTCTTTCACTCTTCCTAGAGGTGCCTCAAGTAATTTCTTTTTGGTTTTAAATGTCAAGTTTGTAGTTCAGTGCACATGTGTATAAGAGAGCAGAGAGTTTTAGGCCTAAAATATCGTACCGTTGTTCTGATTATTTTTACAATTACTGTTTCTTAGTGAGTGAAAATCCATTTATTCATTCATCCATAGTGTTCTGCCCAAGGGCAGATCTTTCACTGTAAACCCAGCATTCTCCAGTCTTTCCTATTTTCTGCCTTCATCTTAGTCTCCGCATATGATGCATATATCTTAATATCATCTATCATCTAATATTTTCTTCTGCCTCGAACTCTTCTCCTGTTCACCATTCCTTCTAGTACATTCTTCAGAAGGCAGTTTCTTCTCAACCAGTGATCCAGCCAATTCCTTTTCCTCTTTATGATCAGTTGCAGCATCATTCTTTCTTCACTCACTCTTTTCAGCACAGCTTCGTTTCTTATTCTGTCTGTCCATTTCACATGTTCCATCCTTCTCCATATCTACATTTCAAATGTTTCTAGTCGCTTCTCTTCACTTTATTCATGTTACTGCCTCATACAATGCTACACTCCACACAAAGCACTTCACTAGTCTCTTCCTTGTAAGTGCAAAAGGAATTGATTTATAAAAATGCCTTGCAATTGTGCATGAGCGACATGTAAAACGGAGGGAAAAATTGTGGTGACAAAAAAGTAATTTACCATCGGATTATTTCCTATAAATACTTTAAGTAACTTCTTTTCAATTTTACTTTGCCAAGTTTGTAACGCAGTTATACAGTATTTCTTAGTAAGTGTAAAAAGGATTAATTTGTAAGAATTTCTTCTACTTGTGCAGTTAGCAACATGTAAAAACAGAGAAAAAAAATCGGTGATAGAACATAATTTACATCGATTTATTTCCTATAAATACTCTAAGTAACTTCTTTTCAATTTTACTTTGCCAAGTTTGTAGTGTAGTTGTGAAGTATTTCTTAGCGAGTGTAAAAGGACTGTTGTTGTTGTTTAGTCAACTGTCTGAAGACAGGTCTGTATCTCTCAAGTGATACCAAGAAGTCATCACCCATGAGACAACTAGGCCAGGAGACAATGATCAGTTCCTTTCCCCCTCCATTGCATATATCACCGACTAGCTACATATTACACTAATCAGATTTCAGATGCATACAAACAATTCTTCTTCCTCTGACACATATTATCAAGTGAGATGTACTGTCTGACAATATATGTACATATCAGCCAGAAACTCAATCAGAGGATATAAAAAGGTTTATTTATAAAAATTCATTGCACTTGTGCAGTAGCAACATGTAAAAACAGAGGGAAAAAAATCGGTGATAAAAACATAATTTATAATCGATATCCAAAGACACAGACTATTCGTGAAAGGTGGATACATTTGTGTAAGACAGCAGGGTCATTCCACACAAAATTTTAAGAATATGCCAGTGATGTCATGATTTTTGGGGCTTTTAATATAATAATGCTATTATGAAAATAAATTAAACTGCCAACCATGACCGCCATATCATTAATATTTTAGTCATACGGATGACTGAAAAATGGGTGGCAGTTACATGTTATCCATCATTTAAAATATTCTAGACACTCTATATGAAGTATCATCGAAACTAAACAGACGCCATTGTAAACATGAATAACCATATTTTAATACCTTAAAGACTAATGCGAATAATATTAAGGCATGCTCATGAAAACACCTCATTAAAAAAAAAAAAAAAGAAATAGTTTTATATTCGAATGCAACAAATTAAATTCATGCGAATTTCATTCGTATTAAAGAAAATCTTATCCCTAATCCATCTCCCAAGTTTTATGACTTTATCTCAAAAAACCTGCAAATAATTAAATTAATAAAATTATTAATTTTTGTTCCGACGGTTGAAAATCGCTTGCTATGTGTGGCGGTCGCAGTGTTCGCAAGACTTCATAACGATGAGTAATCACAATTGTCCGTCTCCCTGACCTTGATCGTGCAACACTCTGTACGACGGGAGAGCCTACCTGCTGAGCTCCTTTGTTCCGGTGAGTTATTTTTTTTTTTAAACTGACATGATATTTAAGTCACCATTCTGAAATTTTCACTGTGGAAAAAATATACTTACCCTAAAGAATTAATCACATGTTTTTTTGTCTGTAAAAATGAATTGGATTTTGTGTTCTATATTTTTTTAATTATTTTATGGTGGGTAACTATATTTAAAAAATTATATATTTTTTTCATCTTAAGAGCATTTATAAACAAGGCTCTCCTTTTTCGAATTGCATTGAAATCATTTTTCCATCTTTCTTTACATAGTAAGAAAACTTCAATGAATAAAATAGTGTTCTTTGTTAAACCAATATTTTAAATTCTGATTGCTGCCAAACTATGAAAGATATAAATATAGTATTCCTTGAAATTCATATTTAGAACATATAAAATAACTTGCTACAATATTTTTATCTTTTGAGACATCATGGTTCAAAAACATACTTTTTAGTATGGAATGACCCAGCAGACAGTTTTAGACCTGAATTGTTGTATATTTGTTCGAACATTTCAATAATTCTGATTTGGTACGATCTTAAAGCAGAATTATTAGGGTTACAATAAGAACTAAAAATAAAGAATTCGGCCGAACCTCATTTATTGTTACCTAGTAGGCCTAATTAACAGTGGAATATCCGAATGGATGAACGTGATGCAAGATTTTATTTAAGCAAGAGGAAAAACTGTTGTGTGAAGTTTTGAAGCTAGGTACATCAAATACATGTAGTAAATGTGAAAATACCGAAGAGAAAGTAAATGGAGAAGAATTATTAAAATCTGAGCAGTAAACAATAAACTACAAAAAGAACTACAAATAGCAAATGACAAAATATTGCAATTGGAACAAACAATTTCAGAACTTGAGAAATAACTTTCAAAATCTAAATAATTTCTTGTTAAATATGAACAACTCTTTATAGAATCCAATGTAAAACCACAACTCGTGGCTTATGTCAAATTTTGAGATAGTAACGATATTGTAGTATTTGTGACACTTCAAGCTATTTCGAAAAGATGTTCAGAATATGAAGGAATATATTGTAAATTACTCCTTACCAAGTGCACGTGGTACTTTACGTAGATGTCTTTCGACAACTGAGTGTCCACTAGACTTAATTAAACTGGAGAAAAATATGGTGTTGTGTTACGACAGAATGAAAATGGGCAGTGATATTATTTTTATGACCCAACAAGCGACTGTTTCCATAGGTCATACAATAAACTCTGGTCTGGTCATACTAGTTCGTAGTTTTACGGGGAAATGGAAGCAGCCAATTAACTATATGTTTGATTGTACTATCACGCCTTCATTATTATAAAAAAATAATAATCTCTGTACGTGCCTCTGGTTTTAGGGTACCGGTACCTGCTTTCGTCAGTGACATGGACCCTCAAAATCAGAAACTACGGAAAAACTTAGGAATTAATGTAAATCAGACATACTCGTACATTTCAAATGCTGTGACATCTGAGGTTTGTGTGATATATTGCACGCACTGAAATTAATGAGAATTCATCTACTAGACACTGGATTTGTTTCACAAACTGGAGAAAGTGTTAGGCCAACAGTATCAGAAGATTTAAAACATATGGACGGGGTTAACAATGACAGTGAAATCGAAGTCTTAAAGTAAATAATTATGAAAAAAGTGAATTGATTGAAATGTTAGCCAGTTTATCTTTTATATCGATTGAAGAAGAAATATCTGTATGTGTGTGTGTCTATATACATATATATATATATATATATATATATATATATATATATATATATATAGATATACAAACTCTTCTCTTCACTAAAGAATAAGAAAAAACTGTGAAAGCAAGAAATCTGATTGGTTACAGTGTGTTTCAAGGAAAAATATTCGTCTTTCTGTTGACTGATTTTGTGTGGTCTACAAATTTGAAAAGTGTTTTGAGGAGTAGCATGGGACTACATTAAACACGTTCAAAAACATAGCACAAATATTTGTCAATATACTGAACGAAAAGATCTCTAGTAGCCTATAGATCCACTGATACTCCAGAACTCGATCATCATAAAAGCTCTCAAGAAATGTAGCAGAAAAGTAAATCGTCTACAACTAGCCATAAAACAGCGAAGAAAATTAAGAAAATCATCAACTATGTAATGTGAGCACAATAACAAAATATTATTCTTCTTAGACAGTATTATTTTCATATCCTCATTTTAAAAAACTAATCATTTTAACAATGTTCCACAATCTCTAAAGAGCCCACAATAATTGAAAAATTGTTTGGGATCAAAATGGTATTTTCATGAATGTCATAAATATCTTCGGTACATTGCTTTCCATAGTATGAGGCATGTTACAAGTCCCAACCTTGCTGGCAGATGACGTCACAAGCAGTGGGGAGTGTTTCTGGTGGCCAGTACCTTATATTCTACTTTCCTTGGTACACTCTGTGCCTTTTCCTATAGCAAAGCCATTTCACGTATTCAATAGCTACAGTGCTCCTAGCGGCAGAATTGGGAACTGAAGCACATAGCCACCAATAAGAGTGCATCATCTCACTTACAAAGGAAAATCAGACATCAGTGACATCAGTGGAAAGCAATAACAGTCTGAAATCAGGGTAATCATTTCGGGACACAGTATTTATTGCATGCCATAGGTCCCTCTGATCATGAATAAACATGAATAATGGCAAAACTCTACTGTATGTTCAGGCTGCCATTTCTCTCCATTCTCAACATTTTGGCAACGTATTTCACAATGATAGTGATATTTGAGGTTTCTGAGTAGGAAATGTGGGAATATATCGATTTCAAACCTCAACAGACCACAGTCTTCCATGCGCAACGAAATCTGAAAATGTAGCCCTATATCAAATAAGTTGAGACCAGTTGAGAAAAGCCAATAACTTACTGTCAAGCACTCATCATCATACATCAATCAACCAAACACGTTCTAGCTTCCTAAAATTTATACATAGATACAGCTTAACGTTCTTTCCAAAAGAAGTCATGGTAAGAATATTTGAGGGCATTCATCATACGAGTACTTTAAAATATTTCCACTCTGGCTAAGTTTGAACCAGCAAATCTCGGAACAATTACTACCAGAAACGGTAACAATTATACCACTAAGATCCACAATTTTAATCCTGTAACAAAGCATTTCATACGCAGCAGCGGGAATGCCACACGATATGTGCTGAAATTCTTGATGGGAAGGAAGAAGTAACAGAAGTAAAGAGCACTTGGAAAGAGACACTTTGGTTTTATTAACATAACAATCACAAGGAGCAACGTGGGTCCATGTCCCTCACACACAGCTTCAAGACCACCTAACCACTACTGCAGCCAGCAAGAGTATCACAGTGAGGGCCAGGGACGCCCTTGAATGCTGTGAGGCACACGTTAGTTCATCGTGATGATAAACTACAGTGGGCGGTGGTGCTGATTGTGGCTTGCAGCCATCATTCCTCTGCTGCAGCTCTGCCTGTAACAGACAACACAAAATAACTTTCAAATAATGACGTAAAATCTTGTGTGTGTGTGTGTGCGTGCGTGCGTGCGTGCGTGCGTGCGTGCGTGCGTACGACGTATATCAAATTATTTATTTCACTTCCCTCTTAAACTGTTATTTTATGTTTCTCTTAAAGACAGAAACTATTCATAGGCGGTAGGATGATAGCCATAATTTCAATTCATAATTTAATGTTCTTTTTAAATCAGAGATAACATTTAGAAATGACGAGGTGACAGGTATAATAATAATAATAATAATAATAATAATAATAATAATAAACCGTGGTGCTACAGCTCATGAAGGCCCCAGACCAACCAGCTGGCTGCTGGCCTCACACCCACATACCGAAGCTGAGGTGGACGATCATCGAACCAGAATGGAGGTATCATGAGGTTAGCACGATGATTCCCCCAGCCATTATAGCTGGCTTTCGAAACAGGATTTTGCTACCTATTGTAGCTCCCCAAGTGCATCACGATGCTGGGTGAGCATCGGTCCCATACACTGTCCCCAAGAGCATCACGGTGCTGGTGAGCATCGGTCCCATACACTGGCCGAAATTTCATGAGAAAATTTCTTCCCCCATGAGGACTCGAACCAGCGCACATTCCATAATGCAAGTCCTAGGCAGGATGCCTTAGGACAGCTATAATTACAATTCCTTATTTAAATTTAAATTTCCTCTTTAATTATGGAAATTATTCAAAGATGGCCAAATGGTGAAAGTAAATGTAATTCTTAATTTAATATCCTTTTAAGCTACAGTGGTTATTCAGGAACAATAAGGTGCAACTATATTACAGTTTTTACAATCGGATTTTATAATTTCAGATTTACAGAATATATGAATAACTTTTGTCGTAGAACTATGTCCTTCGATTGTAGGTGAGGGGTATGTACGAGTTTCGGATGTCCCAAATAGTGCACAATTTGAAATGCTTACTGCATGGAAACTATAAGGGTCCTTTCAGATGAGGCCACCTAGCAGTGCCACTAATGGCGTGTTTGAAGCATGAATGAGTGATTTTTTTTAGTTGGTTATTTAACGACGCTATATCAACTACTAGGTTATTTAGCGTCGATGGGATTGGTGATAGCGAGATGGTATTTGGAGAGATGAGGCCGAGGATTCATCACAGATTGATTACCTGGCATTCACCTTATGGTTGGGGAAAAACCTTGGAAAAAACTCAATCAGGTAATCAGTAGACATCGGATTTTTAGGCACTAAAAATTGCAGTTTTAGGCGCCTAAAATAAGCTCAAAATTTGTAAAATTAGGCTCTATTTTAATGAAAATAGGCATTTTAGGCACATCAAGGTATCATACTTATTTCTTCCACTGAAATTTCTAGTTATACACTAAAATACGCACAAAAAAGTATGTCTAAACATTAAAAAAGAATACTATATTATATTTATGAACAGAGCTGCACAAATTTAATATATTGAAACTAATGAAATAATGATTATGATATCAAGATTACTCATTTTAAGTTATTGAAATTCAGTTCCATGCTCAGACTTTATTATAATTATCTGCACAGTACACCACCAGAATTTTTTCTAAAGTCTCCACAGTTAACCTTTGCCTTTTGTCACTGAGAATCATTTTGAAAGCAGAAAAACTTCTTTCAACCGAAACTGATGTGAGAGGCGCAAATTTTAAATTAGGTACAATAGAAACATCAATACTTACTGGAACATTTACACTTTCCCCCGATATCACTCTTGATACTTTTTCCAACAATGAAAATCCTACATTCTTATTTAATACGTTGTCCCACTTATTTTTAACTTTTTTCCCAGTTTCGCCCAAAGCAGAATGTATGTTCACTTGAGCTTCCTTTACTATTGCTATTTGGCTACAAAGAGATTGTTTTTCACGTTCTAATTGTTCAATGCTTGCAGGTATGAAAGAAAAGTTTGATGTTATGTAGGCAATATCGTTTTTCACTCGTGAGTCATTCAGACAATCTTTCACTGCTTTCACACACGCTGCACTATCAGTTTCAGGTAATTTATCAATAACTGTGACCACTTCTTTAAAATACTTAGAATAATACACCACTGACTGAATCCAGGTTCCCCATTGTGTAACAACCAGCTGAGGTGGGAGTGGGATATCTGGAAAGTTCTCGCTGAATATTGAAATCCTGGATGGGGCTTTACAAAAACATTTTTTTGTGTTAGAAATAAACGAATTGACAAGAGGAAATTCATTCCGGATTGTTTCAGAAACCCTGTGAAGGCCATGTGCTAGACAGGTTACATGCGGAGGTTAGGATAAAATGTTTTAAGAAGTGGAGCTGCAGCAACCATGAATGAGGCAGCATCAGTACAAAACAACAGAACTTTAGAATCGTCTATATTACCTGAGTATAAAGACTGTAGGCCTTTATTTACAAAATAAGCAATGGCTTGGCTATTCACTTTCGAAAGTTCCTTAACACATACGAGGTGTGGAATCGAAGGTCCATCAGGACTAAGTTTTCCTACTACCATATTTGCTATATACCTATTCATAGGATCTGAGGTTTCATCCACAGAGACCCATATGTAAGAATCACCTATATCCTCCCGAATGGAAGCTAAAGTTTCATTGTATATTCTGTCTAAGTAATTTTTTCTTAGGGTCGACTCAGGTGGGATATTTTGTTTGTAGTATTTTTGTAAAAACTGTCTTAAAACCGGATTTTCAATTGCATTCCAGGGAATGTTAGCAGCAACAAACGCTCTAGTTAAATCAGCATAGAAATTTCTGCTGAGATTGGATGAAGTAGGCTGTGTTAGTAAAGTTTGTTGCAGTTGATTTTTCTGCTGAGCTTTAGCCTTATGAGCCACTCCTTGCACATGCTGCTTTAGGTGGCACTTCTTTTCTTGCGAAATCTAAAAGTGTAAAGTAAACTGAATTAAAATAAAATCCTAATTGTTGTATTGCCGTATTTCTATCACAAAGTTAGTGGGTTCGAACAATCAACATTTTAATGACCTGCAAATACTTTAACTATCGGAATTTAAAAGGTTAAAGTGTAGTGGTCTTAAAAAGAATTATACATCAGGATAGCTCAGTCAATGTATAAATATTATAGGCCTACTCATTAAAATTAATAGAATTTATATATTTCAACTATTGTTACATACCTGTTTGCTACAAATCTTGCAGAATATTATTTTTCCATCATAAGTGAATTCTGAATATTCTGTTAGCCATTGCCGGATCAATGTAGATTTTGCACTTATATTTTTCGGCATTATCGCGTTAAACTTCACAGGAAAACGTCTTACCGCTCAAAACGTCTCAACACAAATAAGGTGAGGGAAAGAGCAACTGTTAACGAGCATTCAAATGAATCGTTGTTATTGAGATTCAATTGGACAAAAATACAAAGTTCCACTTATTGTTGCATTTCCTGGTAGTGTTAACACTAGGAGGGCCATTCTTTTAAATATTTTGTAACGGTTTACCCTACTAATTCGCAGTTTTACGACTTTTCATAAATGTTTCAAAAACACTCTTTCTCCAAAAATTGTGATTTTATGACACTCTGAAGGGCAGTAAGGCTAATCGGTTTCAGACCGAAAACAGTCATTTTTATAGTATAGTATATATCTGAATCGGTAGCAGCACATGTTGTGATTGTTGCCTGCTTCAAAACTAAGGTTGGTTCTTTGTCGGCATTTATGCCTCCAAACATGTTAAATTCGGTGAAATCTATTGCGAGTGTCGTGAGATTCAAAACATTTTGTTTCCTTTATCAACGGTTTCAAGGCCGGTGTGAAGCAAACTTTCCACTTTTTTAATGCCTTAAATTTCGCAGTGAATGCATGTATAAATTATAAAAAGTAAGAGTAAAATGCGAAACTTTACAGTGAGTTAGGCATTTTTAGGCGAATATTAACAAATTAGGCTCTAATAACCGTTTTAGGGCATTTTAGGGCACTATAAAACTCTTTGAATACCTTTCAATTTCCATGAAACACAAATATTAATAATTATTTTTACTTTTCTCCTAAAGAAACAAAATAGGCATTTGCCCTAGAATCCGATGTCTGGTGATAATTTATAGTGTCAATGAAATGTGTTATATAGTGTCAGTGAAATGTGTTCTAAAGTGTCAGTGAAATGTGTCATAGTGCCAGTACAGTGAGTGAGATGAGAGTAAAGTAAAAGATTATTAACAATACCAATGTGAAATTTATGTAAGGTCTTATATCAGGGTTGGGCATCGGGAGCAGATCCAGACTCTAAACGGGGATGCTTAATATTCATCTGTCACTGAATCAATGCTGCGCAGTGTTCAATGGGGAAGAAAGGGGACGAAGAGAAATCATATGGCTCCCAGTGAGAGGGTAGAATCCGCTCCTGCTGCTCGGCCCTGGTCTATATATATATGTGGATTGTAATGTAAAATTAGGTTCACTTATTAATTAGGTTATTTTATATATTATTATTAATTGTAATTATTGTATATAATTGTATTGTGTACATAACTGTATTGTGTATCTAATTGTATTATGTATTGTAATTTTATTGTGTATTGTTTATATTGTTTGTACCATTGCCACTGGGTGGTTACCCACTTGTAGTGTAAATAAATACATACATACAAATATTTGTTGTCATTTCCATCACATACTTGTGTGAGAGTATCGGTACCATTTTCTGTTCTGGTCTTGTTTAAGATTCTATAGAGCATAGTGCATGGATATTTAAAGTTTTATAAATATCACTGTAGCTTTAAAGGAACATTATTATAGATTTTAAATTGCAATTATGATCTCTAAATAGGTCCTGTAGTATAAAAGAGACATTGCATAATATAGAATTATAATTACAATAACTGAAGCGGTTAGAAGCAAAGGGGTGTAAGTGACATGCCCCCCCCCCCCCAAATTAAGTGCATCCAGGGTAAAATAAATCATTTAAAATTTCAGTGGTAAAGAGATATATCTTTTAACCACATCACACATTAATATTTAAAATTAAAACTTCACGAAATTTTTGAAAGCTTAGTAACTTTTAATCACATTTTCTCGAAAATAACTTAAGTGCACTTACACTCCTTTGCTTCTGACTGCCTCAATTATCATCTCATCTCTAAATAGTTTCATTTAACAAAAACTAAATCAAATTATTGCAAAAGGAAAAGTGTAAAAATTTCCGGAACATAGCTGTGGTGTAATCCAGTGGTTCCAACCTTTTAAATGTCGCAAACTCTTCAAGCACATATTTCATTTTGTTGTAAGTGGCATGGTTGATGTCTTGGATGTGAAAAATTAAACTTTTTGTATTTTGAATACCATTGTGTTTTGAATTTCCTGTTCACATTACAATCCTTCTGAATTATATTTAAATTGAGAATAGGTTGAGTAGGTAGCTGTGCTATGCATGTGCATGTTACTTGATCCACATGCCTGAAACCAGCCGAATGGCATACCTGAAGATGCAGTGTTAAGACGTGTCTCCTTCTCTCCTTAAACAAGTCCAGTCATTGAATATTGTAGAAGAGCGCAACGCCAGCAAGCAAGCTGTCTTACAATAATGAAGCCATGTTTACTGATCGATGTAAATAGTAACTTCGTAACTCCAAATATTAATATAGCATAGAATTTCAATTATTATAAACACAGATAAAGTTAGGTGGTCACTTTCTCAATGTCTCATGACCAGACATCGGATTCTAGGGCAAATGCCTATTTTGTTTCTTTAGGAGAAAAGTAAAAATAATTATTAATATTTGTGTTTCATGGAAATTGAAAGGTATTCAAAGAGTTTTATAGTGCCCTAAAATGCCCTAAAACGGTTATTAGAGCCTAATTTGTTAATATTCGCCTAAAAATGCCTAACTCACTGTAAAGTTTCGCATTTTACTCTTACTTTTTATAATTTATACATGCATTCACTGCGAAATTTAAGGCATTAAAAAAGTGGAAAGTTTGCTTCACACCGGCCTTGAAACCGTTGATAAAGGAAACAAAATGTTTTGAATCTCACGACACTCGCAATAGATTTCACCGAATTTAACATGTTTGGAGGCATAAATGCCGACAAAGAACCAACCTTAGTTTTGAAGCAGGCAACAATCACAACATGTGCTGCTACCGATTCAGAGATATACTATACTATAAAAATGACTGTTTTCGGTCTGAAACCGATTAGCCTTACTGCCCTTCAGAGTGTCATAAAATCACAATTTTTGGAGAAAGAGTGTTTTTGAAACATTTATGAAAAGTCGTAAAACTGCGAATTAGTAGGGTAAACCGTTACAAAATATTTAAAAGAATGGCCCTCCTAGTGTTAACACTACCAGGAAATGCAACAATAAGTGGAACTTTGTATTTTTGTCCAATTGAATCTCAATAACAACGATTCATTTGAATGCTTGTTAACAGTTGCTCTTTCCCTCACCTTATTTGTGTTGAGACGTTTTGAGCGGTAGGACGTTTTCCTGTGAAGTTTAACGCGATAATGCTGAAAAATATAAGTGCAAAATCTACATTGATCCGGCAACAGCTAACAGAATATTCAGAATTCACTTATGATGGAAAAATAATATTCTGCAAGATTTGTAGCAAACAGGTATGTAACAATAGTTGAAATATATAAATTCTATTAATTTTAATGAGTAGGCCTATAATATTTATACATTGACTGAGCTATCCTGATGTATAATTCTTTTTAAGACCACTACACTTTAACCTTTTAAATTCCGATAGTTAAAGTATTTGCAAGTCATTAAAATTTTGATTGTTCGAACCCACTAACTTTGTGATAGAAATACGGCAATACAACAATTAGGATTTTATTTTAATTCAGTTTACTTTACACTTTTAGATTTCGCAAGAAAAGAAGTGCCACCTAAAGCAGCATGTGCAAGGAGCGGCTCATAAGGCTAAAGCTCAGCAGAAAAATCAACTGCAACAAACTTTACTAACACAGCCTACTTCATCCAATCTCAGCAGAAATTTCTATGCTGATTTAACTAGAGCGTTTGTTGCTGCTAACATTCCCTGGAATGCAATTGAAAATCCGGTTTTAAGACAGTTTTTACAAAAATACTACAAACAAAATATCCCACCTGAGTCGACCCTAAGAAAAAATTACTTAGACAGAATATACAATGAAACTTTAGCTTCCATTCGGGAGGATATAGGTGATTCTTACATATGGGTCTCTGTGGATGAAACCTCAGATCCTATGAATAGGTATATAGCAAATATGGTAGTAGGAAAACTTAGTCCTGATGGACCTTCGATTCCACACCTCGTATGTGTTAAGGAACTTTCGAAAGTGAATAGCCAAGCCATTGGTTATTTTGTAAATAAAGGCCTACAGTCTTTATACTCAGGTAATATAGACGATTCTAAAGTTCTGTTGTTTTGTACTGATGCTGCCTCATTCATGGTTGCTGCAGCTCCACTTCTTAAAACATTTTATCCTAACCTCACGCATGTAACCTGTCTAGCACATGGCCTTCACAGGGTTTCTGAAACAATCCGGAATGAATTTCCTCTTGTCAATTCGTTTATTTCTAACACAAAAAAATGTTTTTGTAAAGCCCCATCCAGGATTTCAATATTCAGAGAGAACTTTCCAGATATCCCACTCCCACCTCAGCTGGTTGTTACACAATGGGGAACCTGGATTCAGTCAGTGGTGTATTATTCTAAGTATTTTAAAGAAGTGGTCACAGTTATTGATAAATTACCTGAAACTGATAGTGCAGCGTGTGTGAAAGCAGTGAAAGATTGTCTGAATGACTCACGAGTGAAAAACGATATTGCCTACATAACATCAAACTTTTCTTTCATACCTGCAAGCATTGAACAATTAGAACGTGAAAAACAATCTCTTTGTAGCCAAATAGCAATAGTAAAGGAAGCTCAAGTGAACATACATTCTGCTTTGGGCGAAACTGGGAAAAAAGTTAAAAATAAGTGGGACAACGTATTAAATAAGAATGTAGGATTTTCATTGTTGGAAAAAGTATCAAGAGTGATATCGGGGGAAAGTGTAAATGTTCCAGTAAGTATTGATGTTTCTATTGTACCTAATTTAAAATTTGCGCCTCTCACATCAGTTTCGGTTGAAAGAAGTTTTTCTGCTTTCAAAATGATTCTCAGTGACAAAAGGCAAAGGTTAACTGTGGAGACTTTAGAAAAAATTCTGGTGGTGTACTGTGCAGATAATTATAATAAAGTCTGAGCATGGAACTGAATTTCAATAACTTAAAATGAGTAATCTTGATATCAATAATCATTATTTCATTAGTTTCAATATATTAAATTTGTGCAGCTCTGTTCATAAATATAATATAGTATTCTTTTTTAATGTTTAGACATACTTTTTTGTGCGTATTTTAGTGTATAACTAGAAATTTCAGTGGAAGAAATAAGTATGATACCTTGATGTGCCTAAAATGCCTATTTTCATTAAAATAGAGCCTAATTTTACAAATTTTGAGCTTATTTTAGGCGCCTAAAACTGCAATTTTTAGTGCCTAAAAATCCGATGTCTACGTCATGACACATTTCGCCCCTGATACAGAACTATGACAAATAGCAGCTACAGAGTTTAATAAAAGTTTAAATAAAAAATTTAAGTAAAATGGTGTTGAAGGCTGACCTGGCAGAGCTCCTCGCAGGGGGGACAGACGAGAGCACCTTTATGCAGCCAGCCATTGGAGATGATGCGCACAGCCAGCTCCTGGCCGTGGTAGTAGCATGTATATGTATAGTTGGCCACAACAATGTGCAAGCGACCTTGCTGGCATATAAACTGGTAGCAGCCTGAGCCCCAGTGCTGCCACTGCCGCACCTGGCGGCATGACCGCTCCTCCCACATCTGGTTGGTGTGATCGAAGCAACGAGAGCTGCTGCCATACTGCTCCAGAGCAAAGTTCTTCTCCCGATCTGTAACAATCAAGAAGTCAATCAGTCACACCATATGGCTTATTCGAAATTACGAAATAGTTATCACTACAGCTTCTCTACAGCTATTTTTAATTAATTATATGACAATAATGATATGGAACTGTGAAACTCATAGCATCTGTAATAGGTATCAGTAAGAAATTTTCATACCATTTTTACTCAGAGAGGGGCAGTGTAGGACATTTGCTCCTTCCCTGAGTTAAAATATTAAAAAAATAGTAATTCAGTAATACTACTAGAGGAACAAATGTGATAATTGTACTTTTAACACTAAAATATTCCACATTTATAAACGTTTAAGATATGCTGACCAGATGTTTTATGGTCCAGCAGGGGACATCGGCAATTTCAAGAAAAATCACAAATGCTTATCTAGTCACTCTCCATTGAAATGTTGCAGAAAATACATGTAACATGTAACAATGATAGAACTTTGCACACTAAATGTGTAGAGTGTCTTAACCTTTTGAAAAAGAGGCATAAACACACGTAACTCCTATACATAATTATAGCCGTTAAGAATTAAATTTCAGTACTGTAGCACACATGGAAATTTTTCACAAAATATTGTACACACTGAACCCTAAGACACACATTTTACAAGTACTTGTCTGAAGAATATATCTTTTTAAGAAAGTGTTTATTCCCATACAGCTTCACACTAAGTACTTCACATGAGAAATAAAATTTTGTTTTCACTTGTAACAAAGCTTTAACTGTTTCAATTTTCATTCTTGACTTTTCATCAGTCCAGATTGAGTTCATTGTGGAGAAAAGTCTTTCAACTGATGAATACTGACTGAAAGACACATGATTAATGACACTATTTTGAGAAGATTTTCAAATGTAATGTAATTTTTTTTTTTGAAATGTTCAAAAACATCATACCACTTTTCACCTGTTGGTTTGTCACAAAACTCCTCATTTTTTTTAACTACTTAAAAATGGACGCAGTTTCTAACGCTTCCTTGCAACGCAAATGAAGATTAAGATGCTATGTTCTTCTCAAAGAGTGCAGAATATCTCATATTGTGCTCGCTGGTTCTTCTGTCTCATACTGAGAACCATTCGGAAATGTACATGTATGGCAGCAGTTTCATCATGATACTTAAATATTTACGTGTAAAATGTTATTGAAACAAAATCAAAACTTCGGGGACAAAAACGGGGACATTTGCTCCCTGGGGACAGAAGCTCAAAACAAGGGACTGTCCCCAGAAATCGGGGGTGTCTCTCTAGCCTAGTTTAAGAAATGAAAATACGAGATTTGTTGGGGCTAATCCAGGAAATTGTTTATAGCAATGGATATAATCTGGCAATGCTTTTTTCCCATTATGAATGCATCAAAGAATCTGGTGATTCAATCCATTGCATAATTAAATGCTAATATTTTCAGCGTATAAAATAAATTTATGACGACTATATCACACTCCTAGACGGAAATTGACAATAGTTTCTTTTTTTGCAATTATTTAGAGCAACCAAATCCGTGTCTTTCGGAATTTGTGATAGTGAGAGGGAAGTGGAAAAGGAAGAGGAGTACGTCAAGGATGCCCTTATCACTTTCCCTGTTCAACATCTACTTTGACGTTTAGTGAAGACCTGTTTTCACAACATGAGAGGGTTGATAGCAGAAGGAAGAAGAATAAAATATACATACTAGGTTCAAAAAGTTCCCGGAATTTGCTAGTATCATAGAAACAACGTACCTTAAACACTATTCTACAGCATTCCTTTCAAAATAGTTGCCTTCCGCAACAACACACTTTTGCCAACGCGTGTAGAGTTCCTGGAAGCAGGCCTGAAAGCCATTTTGTGAAACCCATCTTAGTGCTCTCGTTGCGTTTGCGATAACCTCTTCAGCATTGAATCTCCGTCCTTTCAGATGTCTTTTCAGACGGGGAAACAGAAAGTAATCAGGTGGTGAGAGATCAGGAGAGTATATGGTGGGTGATCCAAAGCAGTTATGTTGTGCATGGCAAGAAAATTCTTTACAATAATTGCGCAATGAGCAGGTGCATTGTCATGCATAAGGAACCAGTTTTCTGGAAGTTTCCTTCTCACTGCGTCCCGGAGGTGGTGGAGGATTTCTACATACAATTCTTTCATTACAGTACGACCTTCTGGAATGAACTCATGGTGGATGAGACCCTGAGAGTCGAAGAAAACTTCCAACATAACTTTGCCTTTGGAAGTGTCCCTAGGAAATTTTTGCTTCCGAGGAGATGTTTTCGATTTCCACTCAGATGACTGTCATTTAGGGACTGGGTCGTACAAGCAGCACCAAGTTTCATCACCAGCAATAATTTTGTTTAAGAAATCATCATCTTCAACAGCCATACTGATCATGTCCCCAGCAAGAGTCATTCTTGTTTCTTTCTGTTCTGCCGACAACATTTTCGGAACTAACTTCTGAGACACGTAATGCATATTGAGATACTTGTGAAGAACACTGTGTACACTTCCGACTGATATTCCGACCTCTGCTGCTATCTCTTTTATGTTTTACGTCGGTCGTCCCTAACAACATTATGCACACACTGAGCGATTGCTTCATTTGTTGCAGTTGTTGGTCGGCCGCTGCGTACGTCATCTTTGATGCTATCGCAGCCACCAGAAAAGTGTTTATGCCAGGCATACACTTGAGTTTTTTTCATTGCTGCTTCGCCATATGCTTCTTCCAACAATCTTAATGTCTCTGCAGGAGTTTTGTGTAACAAAACACAGAACTTGATGTTTGTACGTTGCTCTGTGGACATAATTACAAAATGCGACGAACAAACAAAACACTATGATAAACAATTGCCTACAACTCAAAACCATCAATTGCCATTATCAACAAACTTTAAGGAAATGACATCATGAATGTTACCAACAAAACAAATGTATAATATCCCTTGTTATATATTAATACGAAAAATGGTGGTAAAATTCCGGGAACTTTTTGAACCCAGTAGTATAAGATTTCCTGATGATATGGTGTTGTTAGCAGAACAGGAGATGATAGTAAGGGATATACTACTGGAACAAAATAATAGGTGTGAGCAATATGGGATGAAGATAAATGCAAATAAGACGAAGACCATGGTTATCGGAAGAAAATAAAGAAGGTAAACGTGCGAATTCGAAATGAGCAGTAGAACAAGTAGACAGCTTCAAATACTTGGGGTGCACTCACTATAAGTAGAAACATAAACTGCTGCCAGGAAGTTAAAAGGAGGATAGCAATGGCAAAGGAAGCTTAATAGAAAAAAGGAGCATCTTGTGCGGATCTCTGGAAAAAGAACTAAGGAAGAGACTAGTGAAGTGCTTTGTGTGGAGCATGTCATTGTATGGGGCAGAAACATGGACATTACGACGAAATGAAGGAAAAAACTAGAAGCACTTGAAATGTGGATATGAAGAAGAATGGAGAATGTGAAGTGGACAGAAAGAATAAGAACTAAAGCTGTGCTAGGAAGAGTGATTGAAGAAAGAATAATGGTGAAACTAATCAGGAAGAGAAAAAGAAATTGGCTGGATCACTGGCTAAGAAGAATTTCCTACTGAGGGATATACTGGAAGAAATGGTGAATGGGAGAAAAATTACTTTACACTTTAAGTTTCCCCAGAGAAAAAATCACAGCAACTGAGATCAGGGGGTCTATGGCAGGGTTGCCAAATAAAGGAATCGCAACCGTCATACCAACTTATGAAAATTGTCGTACATTTCTCAGCTTCCTAATATATATAATTCTAGTCCATCACTGTGTACCAATGGTTAGCATCTCTGACTGTGAAACAAGCGGGCCAGGGTTCAAGTCCTGGTTGAGACAAGTTACCTGGTTGAGTTGTTTTGGGATTTTCCCTCAACCCATTAAGAGCAAAGCTGGATAACAGTTTGGCGCTGAAGTCATTTCACTGGCATCACCTTCATGTCATTGATGCCAGATAACCATCGCAGTTGATAAAGAATCGTAAAATAAACTTATATATATATATATATATATATGTCTACTAATAAATTTTAGTTTCAATTAAGAATATTACTAATTATTGTTCACATCCACAATGGCATTTAGCATTGAAACAAATCACCACCCATTTCTTCATTGCCGTAAAATGTCCACAGTGATATTTGGTTAGAAACAACTTTGTTATATTTAACGTCGGCAGAAATTTGATCTTGGCTGGAGAGGCGGCAGATATTTTAATTTCAATCAATGTGGAGGCTGAAAATTATATCAAATTAATTAATTCGTCTACAGTTGACTCAAACCCAACACCTCTATAATGTCGGCACATTTAGACTGCTGTACTATTTCATAGAACAAACAAGGAAGTTAATAAAATTTAGCCTGTGTTACGTCGATATAACCGCGCCCTATTCGTGAAACCTAAGAGCTCAAGATGACAAACTGTGATTTGCATGGCAAGCATAGTTATCAGATCGATTTTCAAAGGATTTCCCCCCTCCTTAAAAGCATGTTTCATATTAGTCCAGGATATATACTGAATGAAGAAAACTTGTCTCAAAGGGATGAATTAACCATCAATTTTATTTTAATTATAAACCAGCATAGTAAGTTCCAAAATAATCTTTTCCTTCAGTGAAATAGTAGTAGAAAATTACGAACGACATATAGTGCGGTCGTACCTCGTACAATTTGTCAAAAGTCGTATGCATACGACTATAGTCGTATGTATGACAACCCTGGAGGGGGCCACAAACCTCTGTTTATTATCTGATCTTTGAAAACTTCCTTTATGGTGTCCATTGAACGTTCGGCAGTATGTGGGGTAGCACTGTCCTACTGAAAATAACCGTATTGTTTTTCTTCGTCTGTAAGTTGGCTGAAAAATGGAGGTAGTACTGTATTCACATACATATATTCAAAGTTGTGTTATAAAATATTGGCCCGATTATTTATTCGTCTCACACTAATCACACACCAAACCCCTACTTTATCACTGTGCACTGGGACTTGCTGTACAATATGCGGATTTTCATCACTCCAATATCACATATATCGAGAACTGACATGACTATTGAGATAAAACCATGCCTCAACAGTCCTAAACATTAACTATGGATCAAGGTGTGCATTGTAAACATTTTCAAAAAACCAATTGCAGAACCGTATTCTAGGGGAAAAAACTGTTTGCTTGATTTCTTGCACGAACCTTATTTTAGACTATGTGGTCGGAATTTAATTAGCTGGGTTGCTTTGTGAGCTGACCCACAGGATATGTTTGTTCCTTGAGCTAGGCTATGAAGAGATTTCTTTGGACTTAATTGAAGGGTTCAGAGCCATAGTAGGCCAAGCGCCATTTATTAAAAACGGAGAAAGCAAGAGTTAAAGTTAAGTAAATATCATAATTTAATGAAGATTTACATATCATTTAATTTTAATGTGCATATGTTTCGTTAAATTATGGTAATCACTTAATTTTAACTCTTGTTTTCTATGGTTTTAATAAATGGTGCTCGGCCCACTATGGCTCTGAACTCTTCAATTCTAATCACACTTTAATATCTTCAAATTTTCTGCAGTTAAAACATGTTGTTTACGCTCCCTAGGCATGTCACAAATTGAAACGCCACTTTTTCATTAACTTCGAAACATAAGACTTGTTGAATTGATAAATTTGCACACAAATCTACGAATGCATTTGTTGTAATTATTTTTCTTTACATAATACTCCACTAGATAAATTCGTTCTCCAGTAGTATAAGTCAGCTTCTCACAAAATACATGTATGTACACTGCAGACGATCATTTTCAGTAGTATTTGTTTGTTAAGTACGCAATATTTTGTATTTGAAATCCAACAAAGGCACACAGCACGCAACCAGTGATGTTACTATCAGTGAATGTGTGCCATGCAGCCACTATTCTCAGCATTCCACATAAAATGAACTATCTGTACTGTAAGACATGCTTAGGTATAATAACGTGCTAAATTATAGTTATGAGTGGATTTTACAAATAGTCTTCTTGTACTAATTTCCAAATTTCTAAAAATATTTTGCTAGTATCACTTATGGGAAAGAGAATATTTAGGCCCTACCTGCAATAGCATTTTCAAAAATAAAATTGTAAATTTTAGATAGACTAATTTTTATTCTTTAGCTCCACAGTCAATCACATGAAACAAATTTTATGTGTGAAAGCGAGAACACTATTTGGCTTAAATCTTTTTTTTTTAATGGACAAGTTAACCCCAGCAGTTAAGTTCACATCAGTTTATGGTATGAAAAATAATTCATTTCAGAGAAAATAGGGAGGCAATTGGCTGCACAATATGCCCTATAGGGCCTTCCTTAAAAAAACTGCCCCCCCTCCCAAGCAAATACTGAAATGACGCCCCTGTTTCTACTTGCCAGCTTCAGAGAGCTGTCGGAATGTGAAACCCATAGCATATCATAGATGTCACTTCCTCCTCTCCCCCTTGATCATTATCTTAAAGTTTCAGGTTATGTTTATGACCCTTGCCTTTTTAAAAAGTATTGGTATTGTATGAAATATTGGATAGATAATATATTATATAGGTCATTCATTATCTCGTGGAGCCAAATGGATGCATGCGCTGTAGCCCAGAGTAAGGATCTTATGGTGGAGGTAAGTGAGGTAGCTAGCTGCAAGTGGAAGCACAGTGACGGAAGGAAACTTTTTTGGTCCATCTTGTTCTTCCCCTTGCATACAAAGTAGGTTTCACGAGATAACGAATGGCCTGTATCTTGCAATCTCTTTGCTAATAGTAGAAAAGTCAGAAAGATTGTGGTCACTGAATCGAGAAGTGAGAATGTATTTGAGCTTATTTGACAAGATAATTAAGAGCTATTATTTTTGTTGCTGGTGCCATCTTTGTCGTTGTCATCATTGTCATTCAGATCAGGTGGTTGAGATGTTCGTGAAGAAAGTGTGGGGTTCGAGTTGGTTTGAGGTTTTTTTATGTAGGTAATTACAGAAGTGGAGAATATAAAGATTGTTATATAATTCGGTAAGTATTAGTATGTAGTAGTTTGATCCAGTAATAGTTGTACACAGTGATGTCATTCCAGTTTTTTAACAACTGATTGACTTTTGAAACTCTTTGTTTAAGGGGTTAGGTACAGCTTACAGCAGTAAAATTTTGGAAATATTCAAACAATTTTTCCTCCATTACTGTATCTTTTACAATAATGAAAATTACTATGTGTAAAACACTGTCCTTCTGCTATATGATAAAAATATTTTTACGACTAAAACAAATTATTTATGTATATATATATTTTTTTTTTCAAAATTCAAAATGGTGGCAGTTCAATGTGCAGTGATGAAGCGTTTCCCTCATAACTCAAAAACTATCCAACATTCTGCGATGAATTTTTTTGTGTGTATTTATGCATGTCATGTCTACAATGTGATGCAAAATCACTTCTCTACCTTTGATAGATTGTCTGATAAAAAATAAATTCATTTTAAAAAATGGTCAAATATCAGTATTTTCTTCTAACACAAAATAAAAAAAAAAAAAATATTGTTTATTAAGGAATGTAGTTGAAAGAGCATCCTATTGTAAACATGAGTTTCAGCAATAAAATAAAAGAGAGAGAACTTAAAAAAGTTAACAAGTTTATGAATTGTAAGGGAAACGCTTCATCACTGCACAGTAAACTGCCACCATTCTGAATTTTGAAAAAAAAAAAAAATAATAATAATTTTTTTTTAATCGTAAAAATATTTTTTTTCATATAGTAGAAGTACAGTATTTTACACATACTAATTTTCATTATTGTACAAGATACAGTAATGGAGGAAAAACATGTTGAATGTTTCCAAAAATTTTACTGTTGTGAGCTGTACATAAATATACCCCTTAGTTTTGAACACTCTTGTAGGTGTTCATAGTCCATTCTTGAGCCTTGTTGTTGACATAGGGTACACTCATCTGTTACATACAGTATACTTCAAGTTTGTAGAATTGGACAACTAAGTTATCATGTCCCGAGTTTAAACGAAATATAGCTTTGGTCTAGGTCTATGACAGTTGTTGCAGATTTTATTGATGCTTGCCCAAGTCTTCCCTTATGCTTGTTGACTAACTTGATTTTCTACAAGTCTGATTAGCTTTCTTACTTCTGTGATTGTGGTTACTGGGTTCTTATTTGAAGCTATTGCTTGTATGGCAGTTTTGGAGTCTACTAAGGAAACTGCTTTGTTATACTTGTTTATTCTGTAGTTGAACTGTTCTAAGGCAAGCTTTATAGCTTCCAGTTCAGCAACAAAATTTATCTTGTACTGACCAACCGCTAAATAATGAGAGAAGAGGAATGAGTAAACTCCTGCTGCTGCATTATCTGCTTCTTTCTGCAATGAGTCATCTGTGTATATACGTAATCAGTTTGTTAAAGGATATCTTTCTTCTATTGTTAGTAGTGATATATGTGTTTCAGCTCTTCAACTGAGAGTTCGTCTTTTTTCACTTTATCAGTTAAATTTAGGTGGATATTATATGCGTGGTATGAGAGTGGACATAATGGTAGTAATATTAATTCTACCTCTGTGGAAATATTTAGTTTTTGTTCTTCTCTTATGGGTTTGAACCATGTTGTATCTTGTAGAGATTTGATTTTGAGGTAGGTTATTGCTGCTTGTTGTTTTATTTCTTTTATATTGTTGTTGTTTAGTCAATTGCCCGAAGACAGGTTTAAACCTCATAAGTGACACCAATAAGGCATCACTCATAAGGCAATGAAGCAAGGAGATAATGGGATAGGCTGGCCAGTTACACTAATCAGACTTCAGATGTATATAAGCAATTGTTCTTCCTCTGACACTTATCTTCAAGTGAGTTGAAATTTTGGTTGTATGTACATTTCTTCTTCTTATGTACTGTTGTCACGCCAGGAGAAGGCGGCTGAAGTACTTAGACGGGGCGGAGGGGAAACAGTCGCGCATGCGCACCGCGCTGTTCACTGCAATATTCCTGTTTCACAGACATCTACTGCACGTGTCTATGAGTCTTTGCGACTTTGTGAAAATAATAGTGGGGTTTTTAATGTAGTGTTTTAATAGTTTCAACACGACAATTGTTTTCAGTATACCACAAATCTTGTATTGCTTTAGTTATCCTTTGCTTTTCGTGTTAAGAGTGTTGATAATAATACAGTTAATAGAATTTATGTTATTGTATACTGTTATTTAGGTTTATAGCAGTTTTTTGTTTATTGTAAATATGTCGACAAAGAGGAAACAAGGATTGACAATCTATAGCGAAGAAAGGAATATTATTAGAAGTGCAAAATAATTCTGTGATGAAAAAGAACAACAGTGCCTTTGCATTCCTCTTACGAAACCTACAGCAAAGGTAGAAAAGTACTCTAATCTATCCACAAGAACAATACAGCGTATAAGGAATGAAATGAAAGACTGCACAGAAGAAAGTGCGTTGTCGACACCTGAGGGAGAAAAAAAATGTAAACGTCCAGACTACCGAAACGCAAATGTAGATGACTTCGACGGGAGATTGACAAAAAAGATATAATTGAGAATTTTTATTTGAAAAAGAAAGAGGGCCACCGGCGTAGCTCAGGAGGTAGCGCGTTTGCCTGCTGATCTGCAGTTGTGCTCGGGAGTGAGTTCGATTCCCGTTTGCGCTGACTACCTGGTTGGGTTTTTTCCGAGGTTTTCTCAAGCGGAAGGCGAATGTCAGGTAATCTATGGCGAATCCTTGGTTTCATTTCGCCAAATACCATCTCGCCATCATCAATTCAATCGACACTGAAGAAGCTAGTAGTTATTACAGTGTCGTTAAATAACAAGTAAAAAAATAGTACCAAGCTGCAACAAACGTCTACCCTTTTACAAGAGAAAATTGATTTGAAATGAAAGACAACATTAAGACGAATACTGAAGAAAAAGGATTTCAGGCGGAAGAAGTGTGCAGCAAAAAAAATTGAGGAAAACACTGTAAATTAGAATACGTGAAGATATCTACAGCAAATAAGAAAGCTTAGGAAAGTGGAAAAACCGATTTTGTATCTGGACGAAATGCGGATAGATAGGCCTACCAATTTAACGTTTCCCAAGTTCTGGCACAATAAAAATGTTACGGGAGTTTTGACTACCGTAAATGTGTCCAGAACACTCATTGTGTCCATCAGGATGGGGGCGGTGGGGCTAATGGCTTTGTTGAGAGATTCGAATTAATATACATGGCTGGAACATAAACAGACGATTATCATGGACAGATCATACTCAAGAAATTTTGAAAAATGTGATAATGATAGTCATAGCGACAGCACCGAAGATGCGGAATCTTTTATGTCTGACTCCATTCCCGTGTAGCCAAGTAAGTGGACGAAGTTTTCAGGTCAGAGTGTAGCGTGAAGTTCCCCCGTCCCGCCTATCTACTCCCAGCGCCAACTCGTAGCGCGAAGACAGTACATTGTCTGCTCCTGATGTGAGTCATAGAATGTTGTTTTGTGCTTGTTATGTTGGCTGTTATTATAACTTCACCACCATATATGATTACCGGTTTTATGCATGTAGGGCCTACTGCACATTTCGTTCAGTGTCTCTTGTGAGCTTCCCCATGTTACTTTGCTCAGGCTCTTGATTAGAGTTGTTTAGTTGTAGATTTTTCGAAAAGTTCTTGGTAAAGGTGCAAACGTTTTTCCTGTGAGTTTTAATTGCTCGACAGTGTGTGTGTGTGTGTGTGTGTGTGTGTGTGTGTGTGTGTGTGTGTGTGTGTGTGTGTGCGTGCGTGCGTGCGTGCGTGCGTGAAATTTTTTTATTTTGAGAGTCGAATCTTCCCGTGTATAACTTTTTATGTTAATAGTATAGTGTCACAAAAGATTTGGATGGCTTGATCTGTATCTTAAATTTAAATTTTTGGAATGGTTTCTGGAATTGCATTGTGTAGATATTTGGTAAAATAATCCGATTTAATATTTATATAGGTTGAGAGTTGATGATTAATATGAAGAGTTAGGATCTTAAAGATCAATTAATTTTACTGGCAGATGGTCGGAATCAAGAACACTTACATAGAACTGAAGGGTTGATTGCAAAAACCGTACAAGTTCAAAATATTAATTTTTCAGAAAAAGGAAAAAACTGTCCCTCACGTTTCTCACACAATATAATAATCTCACACAATATAATAATCTGACATATTTTATTCAAGTATCTCATATATCTACCAACTTCATAAAAAGTTTCACTGTTCTCTTTAGATGGTTTCTTGGGGGAGTGGGGGGGGAGGGCATTTGGACATAACCACTTTTTGCAGAAAATTTTATATGTACACACATTAAGTAAGAAAACGTATATGAAATCATGTTTTATTCATATTGTTAACTGTATCAACATACAAATAAATACTTTAAAGTGTTTTATTACATTAAAAACTTAATGTTGGAATGATTCCCTGAACAAGAAAAACAATATTATCTATGTTTTTTTTTTTTATATATATTTTTCTCTTTCTAAATTTGTGTCCTTCAGTCTTTGAATTCTTGGCACATCAGGTATATCAAGTACCGGTACCAAAAAATAATTATTCTAATAACAACACAATAAACTATGCTCAATAAAAAATATATATTATTATAGCTGTTTTTACACGTCTTGGAATCAGTTTCACAATATGATTTATATATTCTTCACCTTTAACTTTGGCATTTCTTATTTTGTCTCCCTTATTTTCTTTTTTCTTCCTCCTCTTTGGCTATTCCATATTTGGATATGGTTCATTTTGATGATCATTCATTTGTAAAACGAAATATTTAATCAATAACACCGGCAATAACAGCTAATATGGCGATGAAACAAAAGAAGACAACACTAATGTCATCTTCATGATATTTTCTAACAAGAACTGGATAAATTTTTCTTTTGCTAGAAAGACATTGGACTAACCTGCTTTTTGCAGAAATGCCTCATTTTCAAACACTCATTTCAGTGGCACAAATCCGGTTTTTGTATCAACTTGTTATGCCAATAGATGCCGCTTGAAATGAGATGAAGAGAACTGTACTATCCTCAAAATTTGAATTTTTGGACTTGTCCGGTTTTTGCTATCAACTCTTCAATTGTTATTGTGGTCCTGTTATACCATAACAGTAATCTAAGTGATTCATTAGAAATTCGCCTTCGTATGTAGTGATACTTGAGTTCCATAACCTATATTTTCATTCAAGTCATTGCAGATGATAAAATATTTATGTTCATTGACTAGTAAGTTCATGATCTTTTCAAATATCTGTAAATATAGAGGGTGGTATATTGAGGCAATGAATATTTCCGTACCTTCAAGCTGTATGAATATTCTGGGCCCATTAAGAAGTGTATGCTGGAAGTTTCTATTCATATTTCCCCCCTCGAAAATAATGTATTATTATGCTGATTGGTCGATTATATTTTGCTAAACTTTCTGTCTTGTCTTCAAATGACATTTTAAATATTCTCAACTATTTTTGTTGTTAATTACAATTTTACTCCTTATTATATCTTTCCAAAATATTGAGAGTATGGGTGTGGAAAAGGGAAGCAAAAGATAGGAATGAATGGAGGCGCATTATAGGGGCGATCAAAGCCTGCAACACGTTGTAGTACCAACAATGATAATGATGGTTATATGAAGGGATGAGAACGATATATTCCTAAGCCACAAAAACAAAATTTCACAGGAGAGTGTATTAAAAGTTTAGAATCTAATTCTATAGCATATGGTATGATAATTTTTATAGTATATACTTCTCTTATATGTTGAGTAAATTTTATAATATTTTACTAGTAGCTTCCCCATATACGAGTATGTACGAAATAAACTCGCTCAAATAACTATTTTTGTTAAAAGTTGGCTTTGGACTACGACATTTCATTCTCATTCCTTCATATCTTTCCCATATAAGACCATTATTTTAATGACTTTTTCAGTTCGTCTTTTGTTTTTACCTACGGTATAAGGACTTCAATGACTCATACAAATTTCTTCCAATACTATCTTCAGAGTTTCAGTGAAATCAAATAACTGTTATTAGGAAGAGGAAAATAGAATATATTTCTATCCCTCTTTGCATAAGCTTACAATTCTGATATCACAAGAATACAGCTCCAAATGTTTGCACCAATTGCAAAAACAATTTGTGACATCTGAATTACAAATAATTACACAGTAAATCAGTTTTAATGTTAAGATTTTCATCACAAGTTGATATCTTCTGGTAATGCTGGACAACTAAAAAACAATGTCATTGCTGCAAGCAGCTGTTAGCAGTTTATTTCTTTAGCAAGATAAAAATTTATTTATATGAGAGAGAGATTGAACGACTGAAGAAGAAGGAAACTACAAGTCTCTGTAACCATCCCCAAACATAATCAGGATTCTTAAAACCAAGCTACTACTGTGGATAGAACATTTGGTAAGCCTACAAGAGGTGGAAATCAGAAATATTTACAGTATTAGTTGGAAAATCATGAGTAGGAACACAGTTTGCAAGATTTATTTGGTGGGGGAGATAATGTATCTGCTATAATTTCAAAAAGACATATGACTCAGTTAAGAGAGAAGTTTTATATAATATTCTTATTGAATTTGGTATTCCCAAGAAACTACTCGTAGTTCGATTAATTAATATGTGTCTTAGTGAAACTTACAGCACAGTCCGTATTTGCGGGCTAATGCAAGGAGATGCACTATCACCTTTACTTTTTAACTTCGTTCTAGAATATGCCATTAGGAAAGTTCAGGATAACAGACAGGGTTTGGAACTGAATGGGTTACATCAGCTTCTTGTCTATGCAGATGATGTGAATATGTTAGGAGAAAATCCACAAACGATTAGGGAAAACACGGAAATTTTACTTGAAGCAAGTAAAGCAATAGGTCTGGAAGTAAATCCTGAAAAGACAAAGTACACGATTATGCTCGTGACTAGAATATGGTATAAAATGGAAATATAAAAATTGGAGATTTATCCTTCGAAGAGGTAGAAAAATTCAAATATCTCGGAGCAACAGTAACAAAAATATAAATGACACTCGGGAGGAAATTAAACACAGAATAAATGTGGGAAATGCATGTTATTATTCGGTTGAGAAGCTTTTGTGATCTAGTCTGCTGTCAAAATATCTGAAAGTTAGAATTTATAAGATAGTTATATTACCGGCTGTTCTGTATGGTTGTGAAACTTGGACTCTCACTTTGAGAGATGAATAGAGATTAAGGGTGTTTGAGAATAAGGTTCTTAGGAAAATATTTGGGGCTAAGAGGGATGAAGTTACAGGTGAATGGAGAAAGTTACACAATGCAGAACTGCACGCATTATATTCTTCACCTGACATAATTAGGAACATAAAATCCAGACGTTTGAGATGGGCAGGGCATGTAGCATGTATGGGCGAATCCAGAAATGCATATAGAGTGTTAGTTGGGAGACAGGAGGGAAAAAGTGGGATATGATGATAGAGGCTGGATTAATCTTGTACAGGATAAGGATCGAGGGCGGCAATGAACCTCCGGGTTTCTCAAAAGTAAGTATATTAATCCTCAAGTAGATAAGATTCTTCACAGACTCTATGACGTTGGTTCATTTATGTATTTGGATGGATAATGATCATGATGATGTTGCTGGCCATTATGATGATGATGATGATGACGACGATGATGACGACGAAGATGATCACATGAGCTGACAATGACACTATTGTTCCTATTGCTGCTGCTGCTGCTGCTGATGATGATGATGATGATGATGATGATGATGATGATGATGATGATGATGATGATGATGACGACGACGACGACGACGACGACGACGACGACGACGAGAAGATGATGACAACGACAAAAACAATGACAACAACGTTGCTGCTGGAGGAGATAATTACAGTATGGTGGTGATATACTATTGTTCACAATTATTGTGTTTGTGGCAGCAATATTTACTGCTATTTCAAGAGAAAATTAAATTTATTAGCAGCACTGGTTATTTTGACAATCTAGATTCACTAATATCAATTGTCAATTGAGGAGTTTTTAGGTATAATGCATTTTCTTGTTCCCCATAATCATGTTGCCCATTTTGCAAAATTTTGTTTCAATATCTTGCTTTGTAATGACAATCGATTGTTTATCTGCATGTCATGATATACAACGAGATAAACTTTGTAAAGAATACATCAGTCGTTAAGAGTCTTTCTTTAAATCATGCGGCTACACACAAAACAAGTGACATTCATCTTAATTGTGAAAATTTTTAAAATTCAGTCTTATGAAAGAATGACATTTTCTCCACATGACAGGCTTGCAGTACATTCCTCATATTCTGGATCTTCTGAACCATTTTCCTTCACAAAATGATGTTCAACCATTCCATTAGATATAAGTTTACATCAATTTCCATTGTATAACTTAATACTGCCAAGGAAAATTATATTCGAAGTCTCTTTAAATACCTCACTGAAGAGGAGGTGGCTTGGTTTGAAGAAATACTCACCAAAGCAACCAACAAAATATGGCAGGAAGAGGGGAGCGAAGTGACTGAAATAATTAAGATTGCTGAGATGAAAAATGGCAAGCAAGAAAAATTTGTGTATCATTTGTTAAACAGTCATCAACTTTCTTCTTGATTCCACATCAGTCTATGGAAAAATATAAATTATTCATTTATTTTGAATTATCTTTACTTTGTATGACCATATTATTATTACAAGTGACTTAAAACAGTTAGTTGAATTTAGTTTTGGTATATTAAATTCCTATCATTAATATTATATCTACTAAGGGCGTACACTGGCACATTTTAAAATGCAAATTGCTATTTCAAATATTACAATATCTATTTTAAAGAATTTATATGTTCATTACTGCATTCATTAAAAAAGTTTTTTAAGTACTAAACCACAATTAAAATGTCGAATTTTATTTCCTTCGAACATGGTTTTCTGGTATATGTCCCTTGTTCATATAACTCCTCAATTTTCAATGTTTCTCTCTCATTGTTACTGACAAAATGTATATAAAATATCAGCATAGTTTTTTTTTCTAAATAAAATATATTAAACAGCGACTTATAATTATTGTGTTTCTATCAGTGAAATGACCTGTAGAAAGCAAGAACATGAGTCATGAAAATTGGGAATGTACTGGTGATGGTAATACTGTGACCATGTGAGAGTGAAAATATCAAAATTCTGTAGATCACATTCTGAAGTGAGGATTTTCAATGTGGAAGCACAATTTTATTCCAAATTGCTGGAATAGCATTGCCTGTAACAAAATTGTTGTACCGGTATCTAATGTTTAGCCTGAATATTTAAGTGAAATTACTGATATTCTCAGAGACCCTAACCACACATACGGCATTTTAAACGAAGCAATTACAGTTTGGTGTTAATGAAGAGAAACAACTTACTAGGTTTCTAGGATCATTGGTACCATACTTTGAGACAGAGCCCCATCTCATTTTCTACGATAAATTCAATAGGTTGCTGGAGGAGGTAAATGATGTCCACCATAATCCTGTTATATGGGGATTCTATGGTTTTGCTTTGCCCCCCTCCAAAGAAAGTGGTTCTCTCACCGCCTATGCAGGGCGACCCAATGATCTTTTCCCTGTTGGTCTGTAGTTCAAGATCGCTAGAAGAATCCTTGTTCTAGGCATACACTGGACATGGTGAAGCCAGTTGTCTTGATATTGATGAATATACTGCAGTACAGGTTTCATTCCCAGTTCTTGTAGAATGTCTTGATTTCTTTTATGATCTCAATTAGTGTATCCTGCTGTTCGGTGCATAAACTTCATTTCACTGGCTGTAATTCTACTTTCATCACTTTTTCGTAAGGTCCAAGCTTTGCTGTCGTAACAAAGGGCAGGTCTTGCTAAGGTCTTGTATAGACGAGTGCGGATATGTTTCTGGACTAAGAAAGGTTTCATTATACTGTTGATAATGCCTGCAGATTTATTGAATTTAAAATTTTTTGTGAGATATCTAGATGAGGTAGAAAAGAAAGCTTGAAACCAAAATAAATGAATTCATTAAGCCTCTTTAAAATGTTACCATTTATACAAATTTTGCTTTGTACAGGTTCTTTGCCGCAGAACACCATTATATTTTATTTAAAAAAGCAAACTATATTTTATACAAATTCTATCAGTAACAGAGAGAAAACACTGAAAATTAACAACTACATTTAAAAAATTAACAGTGCTGTCAATACTTAATTTCCTTTTGCAACAGTAACAAAAACTGCTACCACATATTTTTGCCAATGATAATTTTGTTGCTGCCTATGATGATAATGATAATGTTACTATGCTGATTTTGATATTGCTGACAATGCTATAATGATGACAGTTCCTCTGATAAAATGATACCTACTAATGTTAATTGTTTTGTTGCTGACAATAATGATAACTTGACCCTTTCAAATTGGTTTGCGATGTCACATGATTGTGTACGTGCAAAATTTCATAAATTGACAGCCAATACGAGGGTTATCAGATATTCTTGAGTAAAGAACAGGTCAAAGTTTTGTAGATGTCCTATTCTTTAGTACTTTCTTAGTTTAAAAGTCAAAGTTAAGCTGCAAAATTGATATTACTCGTTAATTTGCGTTAAATAATCTGTACAATAAAAGGTAAGCATTAAAATACAGTTAAAACAAAAAAATACAATTACAGTACGGTACTTTTAGTGCCAGCAAAGTATGAAGAAACATATATGAAAAATACCAACCTACTTTTTACCAAAATGTTACTTTTAGGCCTAATTACAAAAACTAGTTCACTCACCACATATTTACTGACAGATGACTGAAATAAAAGCCTTCACTACACTCGGAAGAAAAATTTCGCATATTTACAATTTTACTGATGTTGATTTTCAGGTGGAAAGAAACAGAAATTGGCTCAACCCCGTGTTATGATGGTGGCCGAAACATGCTACTGTTTATGCACACCGATTGACCGATTTTACGAACATGGTTTATTCGTGACTTGTATTCCAAAGAGAATATTGACCAGTGACGCTAATACTTGGAGCACTACTGTACCATTGAAGTGAGTTCAGTCTCTGGATAAAATATATGGACGAAAAACTAAAGTTTTATTCGCAGTTCAGAATTATGTTTTGAAATGTAATTACTGAAACTGAAATGATTGGGACTTTATATAAAAATACTGACATTTAACAAATCTTCAAAAATAAATACGAATGGTAGGACAGACCTTCAAAATATGGACATGTCCTGCTAAATACAGACGTTTGGTAACCCTAGCCAATACAGACCACTGAGGATGAACAATGGTTATGATTATGGTACTTCACATTATTTCCATCATGGTAAATATGTCAGAAGAATTCAATTTTTCCAAGATCTATGTCCTTCACCATCAAATGAAGGAGAGGATATTGACTGAATATGATCATTACAAAAGACTATTCATCTAACACAGTCTTTGTTCCATTTGAACTCACTGGAATTTCAATATGGAGAGCATTGCACTGGCAACACAGCTAGTAGCAGACAGAACTGTTAGTCATTAAAGCAAAACCACAGGCAAGGCACAATCTGACACACACACACCTATTACCATGAGTTAACACTGCATCAGAGCCACGCCCTCATCATTTCCAGTCGCCATCACAACAATCTCGGTTGCTACACAAAAGAAAAGCTTCAACAAATTAAATAAATCTGTCAAAGAATACACATTGCAAGTAAATTTATAGAAAACAATAATGAGAGAATACATTTCTTAAGGAATTTTGTTTATATGATCCGCACTGAAAGAAACAAAACAATAATCTGAGTTACATGCACTTGGAATCAATTCCTTGACTAAAAACTGGAATGCAAGCCATGCAAGATTTTTTGCATACTGTGAATTTTATTAGTAACAACAATGTAATTTATTCGCCACAATAATTCCTTTCTACAATCCACCTTAAACGCTCTCGTCAACAATTGGATCTTCACTCAACACAGTATTCGTTATAGCACTCCACCGACGACAATGACAACTTACTTGGACTATTATGCACAACAATGAACTGTTAATCTTAACTAATATTTACACAGTACTATTTACAAATCAGAACTACCAGTTCTCAGTTCACAGTTCTTCTATCTCAGTCACTCGAGTTCACAGTATCTCGAACCACAGACCTTCAGAGACAGTTCACTGTACTCGAACTCGGGTCTGGCTTGCTTGCTCTGGCTTACTCACTGACTGAATAACTGAAAACTCTGCTCGAGTTCGCTGGCGCTTCTTCTTCTATAGCAAAATCATAGTTGCGAGAAATTTCTACAGGTGTGTAGAGAATTATCTCGATATCTCCACTTCGACGGACTTCTGGAATAGTCGGGAAGGTCGTTCCACATTCACTGCGTTAAGTAGCAGCTGCGAGCGCAGCCTCCCCTCGCGTGTAGGCCCCTTTCCCCTTTCCCCGTGAAGCCCGCGCGATATGCTCAGCCACACCAGGTCGCCCTCCTGGAATCCTGCAGAGTTGGCTAATCTGTCGTAGCGCACCTTCATCCTGTCGCTGGCCATCTTGAGGTGCTCTCTGGCCAGTTGGTGAACTCCATTCAACTTCTCAGTGAGTTCTGCCACATAGTCAGTTGCTGGCTGGTCGGCGCTGGGTGGCGTGCCAAACAGCAGATCACAGGGCAGGCGCAGCTCTCTCCCGAAGACCATGTTTGCCGGTGTCATCCCTGTTGTATCGTGGACCGAAGCTCTGTAGGCCAAGAGGAACAGTGGGACTCTGGCATCCCAGTCTCGTTGATGGTTGGACACCACCTTCCGCAGATGCTCTTCCAAGGTTTTGATGTAGCATTCCACCATACCATCGGACTGTGGGTGGAGGGGAGTGGTCCTGATTTTATGCACCCCCAGACGCTCGAGCAATTCTCCCATCAGGTTGGATTCGAAGTTGCGCCCCTGATCGCTATGCAATTCCCGGGGCACCCCGAATCGGCAGATGAAGTTGTCAAGCAGCGCGTCGGCCACCGTCGAAGCCTCTTGGTTGGGAATCGCGTACACCTCTGGCCATTTTGTGAAGTAATCCATGGCGACTAACAGGTAGCGGTTCCCGCGATCCGTGACTGGGAACGGTCCAGCAACGTCGATGGCGATCCTCTCAAAAGGAGCTCCCAGGTTGTACTTCTGTATGGCTCCCCTGCTGCGGGTCCTTGGTCCGCGACTGGCTGCACAGGTGTCGCATCTTCGGCACCATTGTTCCGTGTCGGTTCTCTGATGCAACCAGTAGAACCTCTGTCTTAACTTGTCCAGCGTCTTGTTGGCTCCCAGGTGTCCTCCAGTCACTCCAGCATGAGTCTCCTCCAGCACTTCCTTCACCTTGCTCCTAGGCAGGACAAGTTGTTCTATGCGGGTCCTTCCATCGGTCGACTCCCAAATCCTCTTCAGGATACCGTCCTTGACAGTGAAGGATTCCCACTGGGCCCAGTAGCTCTTGTAAGTGGGGCTACGGTTGGCGATATCGGCCCGTACTGGTCTCTGGCCGGACTCCACATCACGCAGTAGCTGTCTAATGTTTGGGTCCTCCAGCTGCTCCCTCCTTATGGCGGCGTTATCCCATCTTGGGCTCGACTGGACGGCAATTGCTCGGACTGCGTGGGCGCCATCCCGCTCTTCTACTTTCAGGCAGTGTTTTGCAGCCATCCGGGCATGGACGTCTTGATAAGGCATCAGCGTTGGAATGTTTCTTCCCTTGGCGGTGTTCGGAGATGAAGTTGTACTCCTGCAGTCGTTGAACCCAACGGGCGGTCTGCCCCTCCAGATTCTTGAAGCCCAATAGCCAGGTGAGTGCAGAATAGTCTGTCCTCAGATGGAATTCCTGGCCATACAAATATTTGTGGAAGTGCTTCAGGGCTTCCACAATGGCAAGAAGTTCTCTACGCGTCACACAGTAGTTTCTCTCAGCCTTGGATAGTGTTCGGCTGAAGTAGGCAATCACCCTCTCTTGCCCGTCCTGTTCCTGAGAGAGTACTCCGCCGATGCCTACGTTGCTAGCGTCCGTGTCGAGCGTGAACTTCCTTCCAGGGATGGGATATCCCAGTACAGGAGCAGTGCAGAGCGCCTCTTTCAGTGACGGGAAGGATGACTCCGCCTCGTCCGTCCATTGGAATTGTCGTTTCTCCTCGGTCAGCTGGGTTAGAGGCTTAGCGATGTTGGCGTACCCAGCTACGAACCTTCTGTAATACGTGCAGAGGCCGAGAAAGCGGCGCAGCTCCTGCTTGTCCCTCAGTCTCGGTCATCCTCTGACGGCTTGTAGCTTCTCCGGGTCCGTGGACACTCCGTTGGTTCCTACTACGTGCCCCAGGTAGCTGACTTTCTTCTGGAACAGATGACATTTCTTCGGGTTCAACTTCAGTCTGGCTTGTCGCAGTCTCTCGAACACTTTCCTCAGGTTCGACAGTTGTTCGCCGAAAGTCTTGCCGACCACGATGACGTCATCAAGGTACAGCAAACATGTGTCGTATGTCAGGCCTCTCATTACGGACTCCATTAGTCTCTGGAATGTAGCCGGGGCATTGCAGAGGCCGAACGGCATAACGGTGAACTGCCATAGTCCCTGGCCTGTAGAAAATGCCGTTTTCTCCTTATCCTCCGGATGTAGCGCCACCTGCCAGTATCCTGACTTGAGATCCAACGTCGAGAACCACTCGGCTCCGGCCAGGGTGTCCAAAGTGTCGTCAATTCGTGGAAGGGGAAAGCAGTCTTTCCTGGTGACGTCATTCAGTCTTCTGTAGTCCACGCAGAAACGCAGGTCCCCATTCTTCTTCTTCACCAGCACCACAGGTGATGACCAAGGGCTGTCGGATTCCTCGATGACCCCTATTGCTTTCATGCCCTCCAGTTGGCTGTCAATCTCCCTCTGTTTAGCTAGAGGGACGCGTCGAGGAGGTTGACTGTTTGGGCGAGCATTTCCGGTGTCGATGCGGTGCCGAACTTTCTCCGTTCTCCCGTAGTCATTTTCAGACAGACTGAACACGTCCTGAAATTCTGTCAGTAGATCGTGGACTTGTCTTCTTTCTCTTTTGCTTAAATTCGCCGGCAATTCTCGAGCCAGCTCTTTCAGTGATGGGTCTAGATCTGGATGTGGTCGGTGACACTCCTCGTTTTCTGCCAGCGACGTCACAGACACCACCGGCTCGACGTTACCTAGTACAGTTCCACTAGGCACCTCCTTGTCCCGATTGGTGACATTCAGGACCCTCACCGGTACCACCTTCTAATTCGGGAGTAGGGATCTGGCCACATAAACACCATCTATCGGAGTTGTTTGCGAATCGAGGAGCAGGTTTCTCTTAGGTTGTCCGTCCAGTCTTGCCGTCACCACCATCTCGCAGCCTGCCGGGATTGTCACATGATTCTCCAAGGTGAGTCTGCTTGCAATGGGTTGGTCTTCGACGTCCCTCAGGAACACTTCATCCTGACCAAACCGCAGGATACGGCGCCTGACATCCACCGTTGCATCGAAGATCCGCATGGCGTCGAGTCCCAGGATGACGTCTTCAGTGATGTTGGCGACGAACACCCACATCTCCAGTCTCCTCTTTCCCAATGTCAGATCCAGGAAAACCTCCTTTTGGATGGGCAGGTTCTCGCCTGAGGCAGTACGTAGCTCATAACGGCGCAGCGGCGTCCTCCCAGGTAGTCCACGCACGACTTCCGGTCTGGCGATAGTGAGCGACGCCCCGGTGTCTACCAGTACTCTGCATGGGCGGCCTCTTATCCATCCGTCAGCAATCAGCCCATCGTCGCATCTTCTGTTAACCGTCTTCAAAATCAGCCGAGGGGATGGTGATGACGGCGCCGACGTGCCCCTCATCGCATCGGCCCCTTTTAGTTTTCCTGTTTGTGACCAGATCGGTCACAGTCCCTCCTCAGGTGCCCAGGCTCGCCGCAGGACCAGCAGGTAGGCAATCCTCGTCTTCGTCGCTCGGGTGATTTCGGTTGACGCTCCTCGACGTCGGCCGCCGCGACGCTCCTAATCCGGTGCGACGTCGAGACGTTCGCCGTCAACTTTGCTGCCTCCATCCTGAGGGCCGCCGCCAGAGCTGCGTTGATGGTACGATGCTCTGCCAGGAGTAGCTGTTGTCTGATTTCGGGGTCTCGAACTCCGATGCCGAAGGTGTAGGCCGCCTCTCCAGCGATGAAATCATTAGGTAGGCCCCTGAGGGCCTTATGGGCCAGTTGTTCCACCGCCATCGCGAATTCTTGTAGGGACTCGCCTGACTGTTGGACCCTCGTTTTCAGTTGGGTCCTGAATGCTGCCGCAAGTTGATGATCACCATAACGTCCCTCCAAGGCCGCCATTATCTCAGCGGCTGTCCCATCTTCTGGAACGCTGTGAAGAATCTCTGAAGCCTGTCCCTGAAGCGCGGTCAACAGCTGGGTAGTCTTCTCCGCTGGCGTCCACCCATTATGTGCCGCGGTGGCCTCGAACTGGCGACGGAATATCGCCCAAGACGTCGTTCCGTCGAACTTCGGCGTCTTGACGTTGTAATGTCTGGCTGAAGGCGATGGTTCCCCAGGGCCACTATATGGAGTCCTCAACTCTGTGGTCGATCTTTCCACGGCCCGTTGAACTTCCTCGGCAATTATCTGTTTCTGTTCTCTAGCCTGGCGATCCACCAACGCGAGGATGTGCTTGTTTTCTTCAGCATGTCGGTCCATCAACGTGAGTATGTGCTTGTTTTCCTCGGCGTGTTTGTCCATCACCTCACTCGTCTTGTCCAGCAACTCACTCGTCTGCTCTTGACGACGCTCGAGATCGCGGATTTTGCCGTCGAAATGGTCTACCTCCTGTCTCAACTCGGCTACTGTCTCGTTTATAGTTGTAAAATTCTGGTTTAGTTTATCCAAATCGGCCTTAAGTTCGTCTTTTACGATGGCGACAATTCCATCTACGTGGGCCGAAACGCTTTCAATTTGCGTAGTGACGTCATTTTTCACTCCGCTTATGTCGCCTTTCACTTCACTTATGTCGTTCTTGACCTCACTGATGTGCTTGTTCATGTCGTTCATGTCGTCTTTCATTTCTGCTTTCACGTCACTTATATCACTTTTCACCTCACTGATGTGCTTGTTCATTTCGTCTTTCATTTCTGCTTTCATTTCCGCGATGGCTTGCAGGATCTGCTGTAGGTTCTCCATTGTCGATAATGATCCCACTTCTGACACCAGTGTGAATTTTATTAGTAACAACAATGTAATTTATTCGCCACAATAATTCCTTTCTACAATCCACCTTAAACGCTCTCGTCAACAATTGGATCTTCACTCAACACAGTATTCGTTATAGCACTCCACCGACGACAATGACAACTTACTTGGACTATTACGCACAACAATGAACTGTTAATCTTAACTAATATTTACACAGTACTATTTACAAATCAGAACTACCAGTTCTCAGTTCACAGTTCTTCTATGTCAGTCACTCGAGTTCACAGTATCTCGAACCACAGACCTTCAGAGACAGTTCACTGTACTCGAACTCGGGTCCCTCCAACTGCGGTCCACTGCACTCGAACTCAGGTCCCTCCAACTGCGGTCCACTGCACTCGAACTCAGGCCTTCGGATGCTGACGCAGATGCGGACGCACACTCGAGTCGAACTCTGGCACACAAGTCTGGCTTGCTTGCTCTGGCTTACTCACTGACTGAATAACTGAAAACTCTGCTCGAGTTCGCTGGCACTTCTTCTTTTATAGCAAAATCATAGTTGCGAGAAATTTCTACAGGTGTGTAGAGAATTATCTCGATATCTCCACTTCGACGGACTTCTGGAATAGTCGGGAAGGTCGTTCCACATTCACTGCGTTAAGTAGCAGCTGCGCGCGCAGCCTCCCCTCGCGTGTAGGCCCCTTTCCCCTTTCCCCGTGAAGCCCGCGCGATATGCTCTCTCGCGGGACGCTGGTCGTGAGTTCGAATCTCACGTCGCTGTCACAATACCTTATGGCCTAATCACTGTGGCTACGAAATGTAGGCTTCTCTATAAAATAGGTGTTAAAAATGAACTTAGCTCATAAACATCTTGACAGGTTCGAACAGTGTTATTTTTAAGAGGGCACCTCCAATTCCTGAAGTAGGAGTGATAACGGTGATGATGGTGATTATGTTTAGTGTTCCAGCTTCCTGAAGACTGAAATCACAACAATCAACTCGCAATAATAGTGGAGCACTGCTGAAAAAGTTCTGTAAAACTACTGAAATGAGATGTGACAATATGAAGCTATATAACAAACATATTGCGTATAAATTTACTTTGCATGCTCTAGTCATCTCAATTTTCGTAATGATTTTTGCAGTGAATAATAATGGATATTCGTATATTATGGAACTTCAACTTTCTGCAGATATCACTTAAAATGTTGTTATATCGCGAGAAACTTCTTTCAGTTTCACATGATTTTATTGGTGTATGAAAATTATAAAGATGTTCTATTGTTTGACATATCTTCGTGTTTCATCATGCTATTGCATATGTCACTCACCACTGAAAATCCACTATTTTTTTCTGTGTACTTCTCTAAAAATTCTCTAAGATGTAGATTATTAAATTTATTTATTTATTTATTTCACTGCGGTATTGCCGGGAATGAAGCAGCAGACTTTCTGGCAAAGAAAGGAACAACTATGCCCCTTTCATATACTTACGTGCTGCCATTCCATACAGCATCTACAAATATAAGAAGTCGAGTAAGACAATGTTTCCATAAGAGTTTGGAGGAACAAATTAAGGATAAACACTGGAAAGATGCACTAAATCCCCCTCTCCTCAAATGATCAAGAAGAGAAGCTGTTGCGACGTTCTGCATCGCAGGAGGTCATGACTGTCTGGCTAATCACCTCTACCGCCTGGTGTACTATCCAGCTCTCATTGCATGCTCTGTGGATGTTCAGACAACATGGACTCAAATCACATTAAGACTTGTCCAGCGCCTTCATCTGTCAGTTTTGTGGATAGATACTGGGAGGCCAGAGAAAAAATGTAACAGTGCTGACATCCCTCCTTCGTAGTTTCACTTTGCACACTGTTCGTTTTATTTTGTTTTCTATCTTTCATTTTGGTTTTAATCGCCATTGTACGGCTAATGACTCCAGTCAAATGCCACTGCATTGAATAAAAAAATGTATTAATTGAGATGTTAGCACTGAATATCATGGTACACAAATCCATGCTAAACATAGAGTTAATATCTGATAACTTTCAGAATTTGAGGCTATTGGTTCCTTTGAATTACATTCAACACATTGTCTGTGCCTTTTGATATTGCAGTGCCTTCCAATCCACTGTTTTGGTCACTTTTATGCTTATTTTACACAATTTATATGCATTGTTGTCAATACTAACAGTGAAAAATGTAGAATTGTAGATATTTAAATAATACAAAAGTAATGGCACTGATTGATAACAGTACTCACTATGACTGCGTTCCAGTTTCAATTTACTAGAGCGAAAGTGTGGAGGGTGCGTAACTATTTTGTATACGAACATACCTATGTCTGCGCTGTGGCAACACAAATGGTTCGAATCAGGCAACTTCATTCCAGCTTATAGGTAGCTGAATTACAAGCCTAATGATGATGATCATGATGATGATGCTGGTGATGAAGATGATTATAGTGAACAAGAAAAATAAAATGATGGTGTTGAAGATCTTTTTGTTCAGGAAGCAGAAGACAATGAAAAGGATTTGGACGAAGGAGAGGGGGAAAAGGAGATGGTAATGAAAAAAAAATATATAACAGCCATGTTTGATTACAACATGGGTACAATCGAACAGAGCTATGAAAAACGAACAAGCAATAGCAGAATAATTATTTGGTACTCACTGGGATTGTTCTCAGCATACTGGCAGTGGGAGCCCCGCACTATCACGTTCCTGGAGCGCCAAGTAAACTCTTGGATGTATGGGCAGTAGTCTGCCAGGGATACAGAGCCACCGTAGAAACTTTCCCTCCCTGGCTTTACGTGCGGGATTGAGTCAAAATTCTGCAACACAGGTTAGTCTTGTTCAACTGTAAGTCAGTAGATTTAGCAAACATGATACCCTCCTCACCAATGTCTTGGCATGTTGTAACTGTTTTTACATCACATTTCTAGCAACAGAAATCACTCATGTTTCACGAAATGATTGTATGAATCTACTAATGAAGCAATAATGGAATAAAAATATTAAGGAAATCGATGCCATTATTTATTATCTTTTTTGGTCTTTTTCTTAATCAGTGCACTTTCCTTTTTTTACTTTCTCTTCACCACTACCATCAGTGGCGTAGGCAGGGGGGAGCTCACCAAGAAATTTTCAAGAAATATTTTAAAATTACATTATATTTAAAGCTACAGAAGAATGGAAAAAGTTAGAAACGCAGAACTGTATGCATTGCGTTCTTCATCTAACATTCAAATGTTTGTGATTGGCAGGGCATATAGCACATATGAGTGAATCCAGAAATGTATATAGAGTGTTAGTTGAAATACCTGAGGGGAAAAGACCTTTGCACAGGTCGAGACGAAGGTGAGAGGATAATATTAAAATGGATTTGAGGGAGGGGGATATGATGGTAGGGACTGGATTAATCTTGCTCACTGTCAAGATTGGGACTGATGGCGGACTTATATGAGGGCAGCATTGAACCTCCGGGTTCCTTAAAAGCCACTTGTAAGTAAGTACCTAAGTAAGTATTATATTCAAAGCCTGAAGAAACAATCCACCATTGGCTTTACTGAACGAAAAATATTGTTTGACTGTTTCTATAAAAATGAACAATATTTAGAATACTGGTAACAAATCTTTTATATTTTTGCTGATAAGTTGTTTCAAATTGACCGATGATTTTCGAAGGAGTTAACCATTCTCTACACAACAACTAGATTATCGGTACGTAATTTATTTAGGGTCAGCAGCTGTTGATTCACTGTGCAACAATGGAGAATGGATTTGCTTTATAACAACTTTTGGGGAGTCCAGATTGATTTTAAATTTCATAATATTAAACAATAATTACTATTACTTCTATAAGATTATATTATTAATATTTGATACTACAGAATTCTCTCTTATGGATATAATTTAATAAATAATTATTAGTGTTTTTTAGATATGTTGCATGTAAGTTATGGGAAAATTTGCCAAGTGATGTTCCCAGAACTTGGCTTAACACCCACATCTTAAATTCTTAGCTACACCATTGAGTCTTACCATTACCATCATCATCATCATCATCGAAAAATATTTCCAAACCAAATTTTTTACAGAGTTTGTAAAGTTTTCTAGCTTTCTATGTTTTCTTCTCTAGTCGGCCTAGTTAGCTCTTTGGTAACATGTCTTCCTCCAGACCAGCCAGCCTGAGTTCGATATCCAGTGGGGTCAGAAATTTTCTTGTGGACTAGGAGAGATGGCGGTGCACAACTTCTAATTACTAAATTGTGCACCAATATGCCTGGATTAAATCCCAAATCTCTCCGCAGTGCATATGAAGGGAAGGCATGTCACTCTTCATAGTGATTTGTCCGTCGGATGGGGACGTTAAATCTGGCAACCCCCCTTGGTGCTATTTAACAGGAGTAGGCTATGTACCGACACCAGGTTTCCCCTTCTCCCTTCCTTACTTCCACCATCATCCTCACTCATTCTCTACACTACACCTACACGAACACTTAACATACACTCATCCTAGTACACGACATAACTCTTCACAGATACACATCATGCATAATGTGGCCTGCCGAGGTGGTGTGCAATTTGAAAATGGGTCATAGTCCTGTCATCTATCCGCAGTATGTGGAATCCGAATCACGGAAAGTGAAGTGAGTAGACACACACACATGTTTTCTTCTCTTCCAATTTCGTTTCACACTATTTTTTTAATTGTATCTCATGTGTCATTGTTTCTTTAAGAGCCATTTACACTACTGTTTCATTTCTAAATTTAATTTCCAATTTCGTTTCACACTATTTTTTTAATTGTATCTCATGTATTATTGTTTTTTAAGAGCCATTTACACTACTGTTTCATTTCTAAATTTAATTTACATATTCCTTAATTGAATTTACACAAGTAGTCAGTCTCCTTTAAGCCACGATACGCGGTCGAACATCTGAATCAACGTCGTGGTATTGCCACTGAAGATGGAGGAGCATTCCTCCGAAACATGTCTGGTTTTTAACTGATTATATTAATTTTAATTTAATTATCAAAAAGTGTTCATACAACTGTAATAAATTATTTCTCTGTATGCTTAATATTACATATTCCTTATTTGTCTATCTTTTAACATGTTCAAACTAAAGTCAAATTATTCTGAGAAAACTTTCCATTGCAAATCCCATAGAATGTAGTGGGAAAAGTTTCTCGGCTATTATAGTGAGAAGTTAAAAGTTAATTTTCTTAACCATGAGTAGGCTTTGATAATGAAGAGTAAAACATGCTACATACCTGGTAGATGAGAGGCAGTTTCTCCTGATGCTCCACCAGATTGCACAAAGCCACAGAACTCCGATCCTCAGTACACTCTGTCTCCAAGGGATCTCGCTTCACCTTGTTGCAGAATGGGTGGATTGAGCGTCCGCTGTAACATGGAACAACCATCAGTCACACATTGTATGTTCTTCATTAATTTCAAAGTTGAGAATTTAAACTGAGACAAAGAGGATAATTAGTGTTGAGAATAATATACACTAAATACTCTAAAATATGCTCTTAAAAAGCCGAAATTTGCAATTAATTTGCATCAAAAGCTAAAGATGCCGGCAAACTTACCACTGTTTACAGTCCTACGAAAGACAAAACATTAACTATATCATGGGAAATATTCAAATTATTTGTCATAAAGAAATGCACAGTCACTTTAATTTTTTAGTTATTGACTTATTGGCTATTACTAATTTAATTAAAACTAATTTTATATAGACAATTCATTTTATTTCATGACTATATGAAACTTGTAACTCAATAATCTTTTCCACATTTACAGGATCCAACTTGTTTCTCCTGTCCATAAAAATGAACTAGTGCATAAAAAAGTTCTTTCTACACATGATGTGAGGAGAGAGAACTTACAATCTGGTAACACTATAGGATTAACGTCCACATCACGATCGTGTCCTAATCTCATCTTCTTCAGACCATTATTCTTTACTTTAGTTGACAACGAGTTTTCTCGACAAAATTTATTCAAAACTCCTTGATTTGATTTGCGGAATACGTGCAAACTACTGACATTGAGCAGAAAATACTGTTTTTAAATTGCACAAGGAAAAATGGGAGACCAACTATTAATACATCACAACTCCCTATCTATACAAGGAACATTAAAAAAAAAAAAAAAAACATAGGCCCTACCAACTTCAGTCACCTCTGTCAACTATCACATAAACTGAAGTTTACCCAAAAATACACCTTAAAATCGTAAGTACCAACTAATTTAACTAGATAAAATAAAAATTATTACCTTCTGCTCAATTTTAGTAGTTTGTACATATTAACCAATTAAAATCAAGGAGTTCAGAATAAATACTGTCGAGAAAACGCATCGTCAACTAAAGTAAATAATTAATTACTACATGTTTTATCTAAGCCTAGAAAGACAGAAAACAGTTTTCGCTGCAAAAAAATAAAAAATATGCTCATCGAAATAAGCAAATATATGCATACACAACCATGTTCCAATCATCTTAATTGAATATGAAAAAATGTAATTACTAAGTTTCATTAATATATGCAGCTTTCATACAAATATGCATTTGCATAAATGTTCTATATATGTAATTTATTGTTATCAAAATTAGGTACACTTTGTGTATAATTCGTTAATAGTGGTCCTGTTACATTTCTGTTTTCCAAGAATTTATTTATTTATTTATTTATTTATTTATTTATTCATTTATTTATTTATTTCATCACTACTACAGAACATGTGTTCCAATTACAGTAGGATATATGATTATAACAGGGGCGGTTTTTCGGGTGAAGCTCGTGAAGCAACACTTCACCTGTTTACTATGCGCAACTTCACTTATTTACAAGTATTTTAATATTTTATTTAATTTCACTTCATTTTTGTCTTTTACATTCAGCGTTGTGATATGTTCTGCACTTTAGTATTCTGCATTATGGAAAACTAGTCCCATTGTCACTACGGTTGGTGCAGAGCAGGAGCGTATTTTGCGGACTACCGGGGCTACCGGCGGTAGCCCAAGGAAATTACAAAAGAAAAAGTTTATAATATGACATATTGTAATAATTTTGTATTATTAGTTTTACCACAGTAATTAAAATTAAAGTAATTGTTAGATTTATATGCGCTCTCTGCTCTCGAAAAGAAACAAGTTGTCAAGGCGGCATCGCTGGAGAAACCGCTTGCTACGTGAGGTAGCCTGTGACCGTACCGCGCACGCTGTCCTGTCGCACAACTGCCCGTCCCCCCCCCCCCGCTCTCTTCTGTTTCCATCGTGCAATGTAGGCCGGGTGAGTTGCCGCTCTCGTGATCGGTTTCTTCGCAGGCGCGAAGCAACAATACGCTTAGCACGCTAGCTCATGAATGTAATTGTGTTCTTGCAGTGCAGTATTTTAAATTTGTGATTTGTTCGAGTGTCTGAGAGTTATATTAATTGTGAATTATTAAGTTTTTAATTTCCCAATTAAGTGATATTGTGAAAAATATGGCAGAACAAGTTTGTGGAGAGGTTTGTGTTGAAAATGACTCTGTAATAGAAGGTTTATTAAAAGTGCCTTTTAACCGTCGTACATACAACGAGGAAGTTGAAATTGTGAAAATGGAAAGACCAACTCCTGAGTTAAATTTGTCCATGGACGTAAAAGAAAAACAGCGTGAGTACACACGCCATTTCACTTCAACATCATATGGTAAGTGGAATTGGTTGTGTGGTAGTTCTAAACTGTCTAAACTATTTTGCTGGCCATGTTTGTTATTTAGCCGCGAAACTAATGTGTGGTCAAAAGAGGGTTTTCTAATATCAACTCCCTTCGAACGGCAGTCCTAAAACACGACAAATCAAAAGCTCATATTTGTAGTAGCATGAACTTTGCAAACTTTGGGAAGACAAGAATTGATTTACAGCTAGATAAGCAAAAAGCTCTACATATCAACCAACACAATGCTCCTGTGGAAAAAAAATCGGGAGATTTTACTGCGTCTTATTAACGCAGTCTGCTTTCTAGGAAAACAAGAATTGGCTTTTCGGGGTCATGATGAGAGTGTGGAATCAGACAACAGAGGAAATTATATTGAATATTTAAGTTTCTTAAGTGAATTTGATCATTTACTGGCCAATCATCTTGAGAGTTCAACAGTATTTAGTGGTACTTCTCCCGCAATTCATAATGACTTAATATTGCGCAAATCAATATTTGCTATAAGTGGGGTTATGATAAAGAACATAAAATCTGAAATAGAAGAAGCACCTTTTGCGGCCATTGTTGTTGATGAAACAAGTGACTGCTCTAATCAGAGTCAATTGTCCACTGTTTCAAGATATGTCGATAGTACTGCCAATGTTCAAGAACGGTTTATAGGATTCACAAATGTCAGTTCGGGCAAAACTGCTGCTGCTTGGTTTCAGCATGTGGAAGGTGTTATAGCAGAATACAATGTCGGCAATAAGTTAATTGCACAGACATACGATGGTGCTTCAGTTATGGGGGAAATATTAATGGCTTAAAAACAAAAGTTCAAGGAAAGTATCCTCAAGCACTATTTGTCCATTGTTACAGCCATGTTCTCAATTTAGTTTTGCAACAAACTACTTTATCCATTCCAGAATGCCGCATTTTTTTCAAAACACTGTCGGGTTTAGCTGCATTTTTCTCATCATCTCCTAAAAGATCAGAAAAACTCGAGAATTTATGAAAAAGAAACTCCCAAAAGTAGCACCAACTAGATGCAATTTTACATCTCGGCTTGTAAATACAGTAAAGGAATACAGAGAACAACTGACTGCTTTCTTTGAAAATATCATTTGTAATGACTCTGAAGAAAACTGGGTTGATGATGTAATTGTGCAGGTTCAAGGATATTTGTATTTTTTTCACACAGTTTCAGAATATATTTCTTCTTGAAGTCTATGCTAGAGTGTTCGCACATACAGATGTGCTCTACAATATTCTTCAGACAAAAAGTCTAGACATAGCATACTGCTTGCAAGAGGTATCAAAGTTAAAAAATACTATATTCGAGTTCAGACGTAGTGGGTTTCCGTCCATATGGAGTAATATGGAAAATGAAAATTCTTCAGCCAATACAATGGAACCACCATTAAAGCGAAGAAAAGGAGATGATGAATTGAAATACAGGCAGCTGTACTACAGCATACTAGATCTTATGCACATGGAAATTACTGACAGATTTTCTGATTATGGAAAGCTTCAGTTCACATATCTTCTAAATTCTCAAAAATTTTCTGCTTATAGAGAAAACTTCCCGAATGAGGCACTAAACAAATTATTTCAATCCTATAACAGTCACTTTGATCAAGTACGTTTGAAAAATGAATTAAGTGTAATATATTCACCAGAAGTCTTTGATTTTTCGAACAAACCTATCCATGAAATATTATCTGTCATATATGAAAACCAGCTGAACCAAGTTATTCCTGAAGTCCTTAAATTGGCAACATTAATTGTGACAATACCAGCTACGTCAGCATCAGTAGAAAGAACATTTTCTGCGTTGAAGAGGATAAAATCCTACTGTAGATCAACTCATACACAAGAACGTTTATCCAGCTTGGCACTGATGTCCATTGGAAAGTAATTTCTACAGAAACTTCGCAAGCGGCCCAACTGTAATTTCAATGACGAAGTCATCAAAGTATTTTCGTCCCAATCAAGACGTCTGGAATTCATATATAAATAGATAAGGAATTTTATTATAGGGACTTTAAAATATATCTTGTGTAATAATAGGGTCAGTGGTAGCCCAGGCCCTTAAACCAGTATACGCCACTGGTGCAGAGTGGAGAAGGGTGACAATTTCAGCTATATCCCTCCTTCAGAGGTAGAGCTTCTCAATTTGCGGATTTGATTACGGGTAACCATGGCAACGAACCCTTGTAAGATTTCTATAGAGCCTGTATGCGAGGGTACTTGAATCACTGACAAAACATTTTTCTTGTAGCTGCAAACACATCATAGCCTCCTGGCTTGGCTCTTTTGAAAGGAAAATAACGACACGCGAATACAATGAGATGAAATTCCTTGTCTTTCATAGTGTTCACACTTCTTTGTACCTGTTAATTTCAGTTTGTGAGACGTGTGAATAGAGTGACTATGTTATGTTTTGTTGCTAAAACGATATATTAGAAGATTAAGTTAACTAAGCAGTTATTTATTTTTAGTGATAGTTTTATAATTATTTTTAAAAGTGATGACTAAAATATTTTTATTAACAACGAGGAATGTGTCCTATAAACGATATAGCGTGTAGCATGTTACAGACACCATTTTCGCGATGGACTGAAGGAGATAAAACAGATGAATTGTTAGCGGGGAAACCACTGGCATGGCTCAGTCGGTTAAGGCGCTTGCCTGCCGGTCTGAAGTTGCGCTCGGGCGCGGGTTCGATCCCCGCTTGGGCTGAATACCTGGTTGGATTTTTTTCAAGGTTTTCCCCAACTGTATGGTGAATGTCAGGTAATATGTGGCGAATCCTCCCCTCATCTCTCCAAATACCATCTCGCTATCACCTCATCGACGCTAAATAACCTCGTAGTTGATACAGCGTCGTTAAATAACCGACTAAAATAAAAAAAATTGTTAGCGGGAAAACCAACACTTGTTATTAATATATCGGCAAAAAAGTTGAAAAGGAAAGGTGCAAGATCTTACAACAAACATTTTAAAAGTGCGTGGTACAGTGAATATCAGTCGCTGTGTGGTAGTTCTTATTTGAAAAAATTGTTTTGTTGTCCCTGTTTGTTAGTTGGAATAAAAATATCAGCATGGAACTCGGATGGATTTTGTGAAAATAGATGAAGTTTTTGTCAGTTTTTTTTGGAAAGGCTAAAGAAAGGGGTGAATTTTCAGGGCGGAAATATGTTAAGCTGTCAGAAGGTGAACTTTTTCAGAAGTACAAACAATTATTTTTGAAATACGTACTGTACGTCATTTTTATGCAAGTTAACACTAGATATCAAGACATCGAACAGCTTCAGTTTTGCTCTTTTGCCATTACTTCAAAATTTCTTCAGTATTCAAATATTTTTCCTTCTAATGCTCTTGCCACTCTACAAAAGACTTTCCCAAATGTGTTCAAAGTAAGTCGTTTGAAAACAGAACTAGAGCTCCTCTATACAGATCATGAGTACCAGAACATTTTCCCTGATACAAGCACTAAAACTTGTAAGATAAAACAAAGACGTATTGAAGAAACCTATAGGCTCTTTTCCCTTATTGTGACATTACTGCAAACAAGCGTTTCAGTGGAGAGAAGTTTTTCTGCACTCAACTGCATAAAGACAAATCTTCGCAATTCAATGGCACAAGGGAGATTAACATCATTGGCGTGCATCTCCATTCACAAGGACTTGCTACATGATCTGATTGAGAAGCAGCCATTTCATGAGATAAGTGACAATTCTCCTTCCGTAGAGGCAGACGAATCAAATTAATCTACAAAAAAAGGTAAGTCGTACATCATGTTCCTTAATAAAAGAGCTTCACCAACTTTTGAGGTTGCGAGCTGCCACTGGATTATAACTATAACTGTAACTAACATGCAACTAGAAGTTAACATATCATGAAACTACTGTTTTATATATATATATATATATATATATATATATATCCTTAACTACATTTTACTATTAATAACTATTACAACAACAAATTCCACAATTTGGGACATCTGGCCGAAATCTACGGCTGATTACTAGGATCCAGAATACAAAGCAAAGGTTAAATGAAAAATACAATAAGATTGCGGAGAGAATACGGAACAATGATAAATTTAAAAATAAAGTACAATTTGATTTCGGAGAAACATGAGATGAAAATACATTGAAGAGTAATGAAATGAAGTGAAAAAAAAATTACATAGAATTTCATACTACAAACAATCATTATAGTTGCAAATTAAGCTTTCAGGAATAACTCCCTGTAAAGTTAATTTGAATAATTTTTCCCTCGAAATTATTCAATTATTATAGTTATTTTTTAACAAAAACTCTTTCTCTTTAATTAATATTTCTTATATACTACCGGTACATATGTTTATACCTTAGTTTTCCCTTCCCATTTTTCCTTTACTATATACAAAAATTTTCCAAGTTCCCTAAATTTTCTTCTGTTTACTATTCTATATAATTTCCTATATGCTATTTCTATATTTAATTTTAGTCATGTCTCCTGAATAAAAATTTTTCTTGTTCTTTCATTTTCTGAGCAAAATAGAATGTCTTCGTTTTTATTACATAAAGGACATATATGTATTTTTTTAGTTGGTTATTTAACGACACTGTATCAACTATTAGGTTATTTAGCGTCGATGAGATTGGTGGTAGCGAGATGATATTTGGCGAGATGAGGTCGACGATTCGCCATAGATCACCTAGCATTCACCTTATGGTAAGGGAAAACCTCGGAAAAAACCCAACCAGGTAATCAGCCCATGCGGGGATCGAACCTGCGCCTGAGCGCAACTTCAGGCCGGCAGGCAAGCACCTTAACCGACTGAGACACGCCGGTGGCTGACATATATCTTTTCTCACGTCTCCTCTTCTATTTTTAAGTTCCAAATTCCCAATCTCCATTCTTTCTTCCCTGTTGTTAATTTTTGTATATTCTTCCTGTCTCCATATGACTTTCATTTCCTTGTAATTTATTAATGATTTTAAACCATTTAAATTGCTAAACATTTCCTGTCTCACTTTCTCATTACTCCTCTCCATTATAATTTTACCTATCAAATCTTCTGATGCCGAGCTGATAGCAAAAGTTTTCCTGCACCTTTCAGCCTATCCTTTCTTTTTCCACATTTAAACTTGAAAATAGACCTTCTAAGCATATCCACATTTCCACCTGACATTTCTGCCTCTCCTTCTGCCTATATCAGAGGTCATTAACTACATTGTTCCAATATAAATTATAATAAATTATCACAGCTATTTACAAGCTTGTCTAATCACCAAACCCTCCCATACTTCTTGTACGTGATTGATTCTTGTTTCCTCTCAACTTCAGAGGTATGCATGGACGAGTCACAACAAGTAAATACAGTAAAACTTTATTTATAAATTTTCATTTGAGTCTGGAGAAAAAACGTATAATTGAGAAAAACTTATAACTGGAATGGCATTATTTAATAACGTCTAAAATAGCATTTGAAGACTATATGGGGAGAACAAGTTAAATCAATTCAGTGAAATTTTCACAAAATAAATTCAGACCTTCACAGTTAAGCCATCTTTGAATCTACAATACAGTACTCAAATTTATAACATATATTCTTATTCTTGAAGAATGTAAGATTATTTGTAGAAAACCGTAGCTCCTTAGAGCTAAAGCTAGCTGATATGTTACATTTCAAGTTCAAATCCAGAAAATGTTACGACATTCACGTGTTCTTCCAATGCGATCTTCATTTAATAGCATATGATTATTTTACAAAGAAGTCCGTTATTTCAGACTGCTTGCTCCTAAGGAATAAACCATTCTCTAAAATTGTGATAACTGTTCCACAATTTGTTCAGTTACATCATGGTGTGTTACAAAACGTTTCACTGTTCCCAGGGTGCGAATTAAGATTTCTGATGAGGGGGGGGGGGGATAGAATCCTAGATAGAGAATGCCATACATAAAATTATTATTATCCTCATTCGACATGGCTCAGTGCTTGGTCGCACTGAGTTGCTTGTCTTGCATCCTGATCATAATAATAATTACCGGTATATATGTGAGCAAGCTTAAGATAATATATGTAATTTCTAAGTAATTGATTGTTGTCAGCTTGCCAGTGATGATAATATATCAATATTACTTTATATTTTATAAAGTACAATGTATACTCCTATTAAAACAATTATATTCTGTGACGGGGAACAGAAGTTATCCCTGGCAGGGATGTTAATATGAATTTACAAGAGAGGGATAACTTTCCAACAGGAGTAAATCCCCCCCCCCCCCATCCCTCCCCATTAATTCGCACCCTGAATGTTCCTAAAGCAGTAACAACAACATTAAAGGACGCAGGATTGGTGAAAGAAAGCATGGGCCGTTTCGAATTTCCACGAATTTCAAAACAGGCCAATCTTAACAATGAACACATAGGCCTACTGCTTTTTCGCAGTCTTACATTTTCACAGCAAACCTAATTTCGAGAAAAATTCGGGGGTTTAGAGTCATAACAGCGTATCTACAAAATTGGCCATTTTGACTTATCTACACCATTCATGACTTGGGGAACCAATCTATTTAATGACAAAACAATGGAACGCCTATCTTTAATTGTTACAGAAATAGTGTGCTGCGTATCTACAAATGCACGTGATTATTTAATGTCAGAATTATTTAATGTCAGAACAACATCACCTTATACGTTAATTTGGCTCCATATATTACACTATGGTGTTGAATGTCAGAACAGTGTATGTGTAGATCCGTTGTTTTGTCTCTAAATGCGTATCATTTATTTTTAGATACGTAATCAAAATACAGAATATCTGCATCCTTATATTTACTCACTGTTGGCGTAATCCTTGAAATAATGGATTTTAAAAATGATTGTTATCCCTAATGCAGTCCAATTATACATATTACCGGCACTGTCAGTCATGTAAAGATATCGTTCAATGAACTTGTGCTGAGCAGTCAACGTGTTTTTTAGAGGAATAAAAATTCTTGATCTCCTGAAAAATGAAAAATGTATTACTGAAGAGAATTCAGATTCAGTTAATATCCACAATGTCTTTCAACTTCAAGGATCAACACTGAAGCTTGCAATGGTAAGATTATATACCGGTAATGTTGTTTCATTACTCGTCGTTAATATTCAACTTCAAAATTTTGATAGAATCAACAGATATCAAGTGCGTTATAATTGCTTATAATCCATTTTACTTAGAAATTAGTCACTACGTACATATTTCAAGTCAAAACTATCCCTTTATGCACATTCAGAAAATTACGGCCATATTCCATAGTCTGAAAGTTCAGAATATCGACCAAAGGCAAATCAATTGCTGGACGGTCAGTTAAACCGAAAGATTGCTCAAAATGTGTAAGGAAATGCAATTTCAAATTTACTCAGGCTGAGTAGCTACAAATTAAGGAAGAATTTTGGAATTTAAATGATACAGATAAGCAGCTTTTAACCAAAGATAGACGGTGAAAATTTGCAAGTTTGTCAGACCTGGTTTCTTACAATACCGGTACTCGATTTGTCTGAATCGTTCATACATGAAATGCTGTACGTATAGAAAGTATAAACATAATATAATTTCATAATTTCAAGAGATCAAAGAGGACAGCACAAACCAGCTTGGCTAATTCAGATGTTGTAATGGAAAGAATTACATTTCATATAAATGGTTTTCCAAAAATACTGTACACTGAAAACTATGAAAATGATGGCATAGCTACTGAAAAATAATAATTTTATCGAAATATATTCACAACATAAAATTACCCTTCCGTTTTCAATTGGCTCAAGATGGCCTGGTTTTAGTACAGGAAAGAAGACTTAGAACTCATTTATTTTAAATACAGCAACAGGACTTCTCAAGAATTTGGGCTTAGAAGAATACTAATCCACAGAACTAAAACAAGAATGCGAGATTCTTTCACACTTCAGCCTTTGTTCTCTTCTCCAGTTCATGTTCAGAAACAAAAGCTTAAAGATTTTCTAGTTCTACGCAATATGGAGATTATTCCTGAGCAGTATCATCACAATGCTATAAGTCATTAATAAATGACGTTACAGACGGGAAAGAAGCACAGGTTAATGAAGATGATTATGATGATGATGATGATGATGATGATGATGATGATGATGATCAGCATTGCGATGCACTTGGAGAGCTATGATAAGTAGATGATTCCGGTTAAGAAAGCCAGCTATAATGGCTAATAGGTGGACCACCGTGCTGATCACATGATACCTCTATCCTAGTTAGATTCCACCTCTGCTTAGGCATCTGTGCTTGAGGCCAGCTGGCTGGTCGTCTGGATCATTAAAGTGCTGTAGCACTACGAATATTATTATTATTATTATTATTATTATTATTATTATTATTATTATTATTATTATTACTGAGGACTATTCCTTTTTCAGTACAATAATTCTTTACTAATGTTTGAATGATACCGGTTTGTGTACAAGTCATTGCAGTTAGTTATGGTAAATTATAGTATATTGCCATCAGTTTAGTATTTTAAAAATTTTGGCATATTATCCAACATCTTACTAATCAATATTAGAAGAAAAACTTATCAAACTCTTTGTTTCACAATAATTAGATGTAATTAAACAATAATATATAAATACTTCAGTCCAATATTTCTATTGTCATTAATATTAAAATCAAGTGTAACTTCCAAAAAGAACAATTTATTTAAAGTCAAAACAACGTATCTACAACACAATCTTTTTTTTTCTTACGTAACACTTAGCTTAAACACAAAAAAATTGTTGAGCAGATGTAAACATACTCTAAGAACGAGTTATCACATATGTCGCACACAATAACATAGGCGGTAACAGTGATAGTGTTTCAGTTGTTGCAAAACTTCTTTTGCATTTATCTCAAAACATGCATTTTGTAGATACGTCGTTATGACTCTAAACCCCCGAATTGATTTACAACATATACATTATTACATGTTTCATATCTCCTAGGGTTTAAAATACAATCTTATAAGTGTAAAAAACGTATAAATGATAACATATACCGGTTACCGAAATAAATTAACATGGAACTTTAGAAAAAATGGATAACTGTGAACTGTAAGAGGGCTGTTTTTTTTCAACCTCCGATAATCCATAAAAAAAGACAAGTGTAAATAACAAAATGAATTTATTATCTAAAGTTAGGTATGTACAAACATCCTTACTTTATGACATAATCACCATGAAGATTGAGGCATTTGTGGTATCTGTGGATGAGCTTTCCAATCCCCTCTTCATAGAATGTTGCTGCTAGTGAGTTGAGATGGGCCTTAATGTTGTTTTGAAGCTCCTCATTAGTCTGGAACCCCTGACCTCCTAGCCACTTTTTCAGTTCAGGGAAGAGGTGGAAGTCACTCGGCGCTAAGTTGGGGCTATAACCCGGATGTTCAAACACTTCCCATCGAAATTGCTGAAAAAGCTGTTGAGTTACAGCAGCACTATGAGGGCGAGCACTTACATGAATCAGAAGAACTCCAGAAGTCACCATGCCTCTTCTTTTGTTTTGAATGGCTCTCTGCAGTCGTCATAAAGTCTGACAATAAACAGCTGCATTGACTGTAATCCCCAGTTCCATAAACTCAACAAGCAACACACCTTTCTGATCCCAAAACATGGTAGCCATAACCTTCCTGTTGTTGAAGGTTTATTTGAACTTTTTCAGTTTGTTTGGCGAGTTTGAGTACATCCATTGTTGTAACTGTTGTTTTGTTTCGGGGGTGACAGATTGAATCTAGGTCTCATCTCCAGTCACAATTAATTTTAAAAAAATCTTCACCATCAGCCTCATAACGGGTGAGGAATGTCAGCGTTGATGCCATTTGGCGAACTTTGTGGTCATCAGACAACATCTTTGAAACCTTTCGAGCGTATAGTTTTTTGCAGCATAGGTGTTCTGTTACAATCGTGTAAACAGATGATCTTGAAACTTCAGGAAATTCCACACACAACTCACTTATGGTAAACTTCCGTTTTTATCGAACCATTTGGTCAATTTGTTGAACAATGTCTTCTGTTGCGACAGACTTACGTCCTTGTCCCCCTTCATCCTGAACAACGGTTCGGCCCTCTTTAAATTTCCTACATCATTCACGCACAACACAATCACTCATAAAGTTTTCACCATATACTTAGTTCATTCTTCGATGAATTTCCGCTGCACTATTCCCTTCTGCTTGAATAAACCGAATTACACTAGGCAACTCGCACTTGGCGGGAAAATCAATTGTAGCAGCCATGTTTACATGCCTCCAACCCGGCTCAAAATGGCGTAATGACGTTGGAAGTGGCAGAGGTTATAATGGAGGAGATGCGTAGTCATCCTTCGGGCATCCCCGCCTCCTACCACTTGATTGGGTGTTTACCGGCACGAATGAAGGTTGAAAAAAAAAAACAGCCCTCGTATAAAATACGTTTTTACTATATATAATTAAATAAATATATAAATGAATGAATAAATAAATAAATAAGAAATTATTAAGTAATAAATGAACGCAGATAGCAGGTCTACTAAAACCTGCATTCTGAAATTCTTCACTGAGACTTTTTTCTGCATAATATTTAAATTGGTAAATTCAATTAAATTGATAGCTACAGTGGCTGTTTACATGCCTGGCTGTTTTGTTGTCCATCCATTCTTTGCAGCTCTTCATGGCGAAGTCACAACCGAAGTTCTTGCCCCAACTAAGGGGTTGAGCCATGCTGTAATTAGCACGGTACCAACCAGTATCCTCCATCAGTGCCAGTGTGATGCGAGAGTACACTGGGTTCTGGGTGTGGGTTCCTGTCATGGCCTCGTTCTGCAACAAATGAAGCGTAAGATATAGTGTGACTTACGCAATTCCTAATTCACAAACTTTCTAACCTAGGTACGCAATTCTTGCTTCAGAAAAAGTCTCTGATTACACAATCCACGATTCAGTGTCTGACCTATACAATCCATGATTCTCTTAGTTTTGAGAGAGCCAGATTTAGGATGGATCCTTGCCTTAAGCTTACTGTAGCTCAATATGTGCTCTATATACTGTATGCGATAATAAAACTGTTCGAGTGAGACAGGTGGCTTGGGTGCAGTGGCGGCCAATTGGCTGAGGCAAGTGAGGCCAGGCCTCAGTCACTGGCTTAAATGAACTCAAATTTTATGGGTTTACATATATGTAACCATATTATGTATTTCAATTAAGCATGTAGTGCTGTAGAAGTATTTGAAAACTTTGTGATCTGTCTTACAGTAAAATTTGTTCCTGAGGCCAGAAATCTTCTGGCTGGGTCTGGTTCTACATTTCGTATGTTTTCGCAGGTTTTCAGGTTGCACTAGAAATGCTGCAACTGAAGCCAAATTCTTCTGGCCTGGCTGGTGTCCACCCATCCACCCACCATTCTTTTTGTCCTATAGACCGATCTCTTGTCAATGGTCGTCTGAAGGGTGGAAAGGTATGCGGATGAGGAAGTTGGAGAAGCAGTGCTGGCTAGTCTTCCTAAATAAGATGCAAATAACATAAAAATTCTCGCTGTCTAGCAAGCGCGATCCCACACTGTTCTCTTCTCTTGTGTCTCAGTTTATGACTTACGCGAGAGTTTTGTACTATTGTACACAACTAGTACAGTTGTGAGTGCGGTCCAGTGTTACTGTGTATTCCGGGAAAATGTAAATTGAAACAGATGCAAGCAGTAGTGATGATATAATTAATTCTTTGTTAAGAGTATTCTTTTTCGAGAAAAAATTGATATTTAAAGAAGGGAAGTTTTAAATAGAGATAGATCACTGACAATTTTTCAGAAAGATAATTTTAAAACGCGGGCTTTCAATGCATCCTGGCACGGGCAACATAAATGGTTATATGGTATGCAAAGGAGCACAGGGTCAACCTTTTATATAAATAGCAACTTATTTGGTGAGTGACATTTTCTTATATTTAATTAATGATAATAATAATAATAATAATAATAATAATAATAATAATAATAATAATAATAATAATAATAATAATACCATGGATGAATATATAATAAGATGCGAAACTGTGGTCAGCACCACCTGACAGAAGAGGGTTCATCAGCACCCAAACGTCGTGGGTGGTGAACATTAGAACCACGTGTTGGGTAGATTACCCAGAGTTCTCTCTTTATCTGTTCCTTCGAGACGAACAGACAATGCTCGAGAAGACAAGATGGCAGCCAGAAACTTGCTAATGAGTGGACATAAAGTGATACTAAGTGTGTATATAAGCAGTGTATGTTAAACAGTGGTTTATGGTCGTTGTAAAAATAGTGTTGTTGAATGTACTGTAAAGTAATAGTAATATAATAAATTGAAATATCTAAGTAGTTTTTGCAGACTTTTCCATTGCGCTGTACACTAAATACCCAAGAATACAATCCCAATTATCTAATCTTTTGCTTTATTTTTTGTCTCTGTTTGGTTGTATTTTAATTGGGTAGTGTAAAATAGATCGTCTCTTTTATTTTCCTGTTGGCTCCGGTAAGAATTTTCAGTAGAAGATGGCATGAGAAATAAAAATGTAAATGTTTTATTTTAAATTGGGTTAGTTGAGAATATCGATGAGGGTGGGAGGGAAGGAATATTTTCTGCATAGTTTAACATTTTCGTCACCAGGTGCGCTGCTAAATGCATGGAGTAATTAGTTTCTATTTTCGCTACTTGGTGCGATGGTAGATGTAATAAGTTCTCCACCGTCTAACAGATGGTAGCAAGATCAGTTTCTACATTAGCACCTCTAGCATGTGTTATGGGAAACTCAGTAAGTTTCACATCCTATTATATATTATCCATGCCTATGCCATCACTGACAATTTTTCAGAAAGATAATTTTAAAATGTGGGCTTTCAATGCATCCTGGTACAGGCAACATAAACGGTTATGTGGTATGTGAAGGAGCACAGGGTCAACCTCATATATATACATAGCAACTTATTTGGTGAGTGAAATTTTCTTGTTTTTAATTAATGATAACAATTATAATAATAATAACAATAATAATAATAATAATAATAATAATAACAATAATAATAATAATAATAATACCATCAATAATAAACATTCTGTATAGGAGGTAGACCTAAGCAAACTAGTTACATCAGGCCTTACCAAGAATTTTTGTCACCGGTGCTATTGCCCAGGTGGCATTCGTGAATCCAATGCTGATAAGTGAACCATCCTGCTTACCCCTGAAAAAGCCAGATTTCATCCACAGACAAGTAGCCCTACCTGAAAGCTCCAGGGCCAGAGATCCAAGCCCTCCCTATAACAGCATAGGAAATCCTTAACTATTCCCAAGACTCCATCCCAGCCTATTTTTAAGTAGTGCGGATGATAGATGAAAATGAAGGAAGGTGGAGAATGTTGGTGGATTTATAGAGGGAAAGAGAGTATCCAGAGAAAAACACTCCGCAACATCTGCTTTTTCCACCACAAATTTCATCCCAACCTGGTCGGAGATCGAACCTGGGCCACCTGAATGGAAAAGCAGCACGCTGGCGCTTATGCCACAGATGTAGTATCTTGATTCATAGTTTTTGACGTATATAATTCCTCATTCACAAAGTCCCTGACCTGCATAATCCATGAGTTACATAGTTTCTGACCTAAAAATCCTTAACTCAAGTAGTGCCTGACCTACGCAATACATGTTTCATTAAAAGTTCCTGACTTATATAATAGGGTGGAGTGAAAATATGAAGTTTATGGAGTCAAAATGTAATACCAGGGAAAAGTTGTGGTTTGATATCATAAAGAACAGTGCAAAATATTTTTTTCTCTACCTTAATATTTAGAGATGCTCCAAGAGCACCATATTTAGAAATTTTCACAAAATTTGGAGGTTCAGATTTTTAGTGAGAGAACGACCTCCAGTGGTTTAATCTGAACAGGATACCATGAAAATACTTAAAAAATACATCTTAAAAGACTCTGCATATTTTTGGTCCCCTGTTATTCCATCTTGAAGTGTCACAGAAACCTCAATTTATAAGAAAATTGAGCATAATCACAAAACCCTTAGGTGTGATATAATTAATATAATTAATTAAAATTCATTCTTCTTATGTTGCAGGGTATTTAAATCAGAACAATGGCCCTAATTAATATAAGAAATCTGCCTTTCTGCCCTGTATTCGGAATGCTGAAGGGGTTACCTACCTATCATGACGTAATGAAATATATCTGTGGTCAAAATTCAATTGAAACCTGACTTCAAATCAAAAGAACCTACTGTTGGAGAGATTTCAGAAAGAGTTGCTATCAAAACTAAAGAAATCTAGGTGAAGGCACCTATTCCGATACAAGAATAGTACAACTGGTTCGTGCTTACCATGATGAATACAGAAAAGTACTGTATACTGCAACCCCAATTTAGAGTCTTCCAAATAAAGTTTAAATAAGTGATTTTACAGCAATTCGCTAGCTATATAATGAAAAACAAAATAATAGAACAAATATAGAAAAAGGCAAAATAATTACGATTTTAACAAACTTCAAAGTCCTTGGGGCACCTCAAAAATTAAATATATAAACTCTATATTTTTACATTTCTAAGTTAAGTGAAAAGGCAGATTTTTGCAACTATTACATTTAGAAAAAAAGATAAAAAACAATTTTATGTATAGATTCACTCCACCCTATTACATAATCATCGATTAATAAAATCTCTGGTTCAGTATCTCACCCACACGTAGTACCTAATTCACGTAGTCTCTGACCTACACAATCATTGATTCATATAGTTCCTGAACTCCACAATTTATAGTTCACACAATCTTTCATCCTCTGAGCTATGTAATTCCTAGTTCATATGTCCCTGATCTCCACAAAATCTGGTTCTCCAGTCCCCAGTTCACAAAGTTTCTGACATACGAAGTCTCTAATTGACATACTTCCTGAACTATATAACCCCTGACCTATATAATCCCTGTCTCACAGTTTCTGATCTACGCAATCCATGATTCACGTTATTCCTTATTTATATAATCCCTAATGAATATATCCCCATGCCTACATAGTCCCCAATTCTTAAAATGTTTTATATACAGAGTGTAACAAAAAAAGTGGGCAACTTGAGGTATGGATTCCTCATAGCCTATGTCTAGAAGAAAAAATGGTTGTATCAACATGGGTTTGGAAATGCTTGGTTTCTGAGAAGGGCTTGCAAGTATTATCATAGAGTACTTTATGTCTGAAAATGCCAAGATTTGGCGAAAACGTTCACAATGTTAATAATATAATGTAAAGTAATTATCATAGTATTTTAGATTAAAAAACAAGTCATATGACTGAATATTATCTGTTTTTATTTGTACTCCAGTACATTTGTTTGCTGGAATTATTATGATGCAATTTGTTTACATTTCCTTAGATGAACTGTTCAAAATTTCCACCTCCTGCCTGAATACAGGATGCAGTTTGTCATCCCATCAGGACCCAAACATGCTCCCAAATTCCTGGCATGGTTCTTATTGTCTGACACCCTTGTAGAAGCCGCTAATGGGGAGTTCCATCATTATCCACAGGAGTCGAATACACCAACGACTTGCCTCCACAGAAAGAAGTGCAACGGGTTGAGATCTGGTGAGCGTGGAGGCCAAGCATGCTTTGCGCTCGATGAGATGACAAGCTGCAGCTTGTATTCTGGTAGGAGGTGGACATTTTGAACAGTTCATCTAAGAAAATGTAAGCAGAATGCATCATAAGGAGCTGTACCCCCAGGCGAAGATAATTATCAGCGGGATAGTGTGGCGACGAGATTTTCACTGGACTCGGATTGGGTGACTCAATGAGGCATTCGACTGGGTGGCAGATAGAACGGGAGCAACATTCGTGGACCCAAATTCGTGGATCGGTGACGGGGACCTGGGACGTGATGGAGTCCATCTAAATTGACGAGGAGCGACGGGACTAGGAGTGCTGTTCTCGAGGGCGGCGGCAATGGAGAGGAGCAATGACCGGGAATGACGGCGGCAAATAGTATGTACGAGTACTATTACTACGGCGGAGGAAGCAGCAACGGCGACGGCAACGGGAGAGACGGAGGCGGTAGCGGCGGCCACAGCGGAAACAACAGGGATCACCAATATTATGTCATGTAATGGTAAGTCTTTAGTGGTGCTGCAGGTGAATTGTAGAAGTATTTATAATAAATCAATTGAATTCTGGAACCTAGTAGATTCGCATAATCCTGATGTCATAATAGGAATGGAATCATGGCTTTCCAGCGAAGTAGCAGACTCAGAAGTATTTAGAAACGACTATGTAACATACAGATGCGACCGTGTAGGAACAGGGGGAGGGGTTTTTATATGTGTAAAAGAGTGCCTGCAGAGCGCTGAAAATTTTAAGGACTCGGAGTTCGAAATGTTGGGTGTAGACATAGCGGATGATTATTCGCGAAACATATTACAAATCGTCGGTTTATACAGGGCCCCGAAAGAAGGCTTGAACGTACTGTATAAAATAAGAGATATGTTGGAAAATAGAAAAATCCGCGGGCAGTATGTTATCGTTGCAGGGGACCTAAACTTGCCTCAGGTAAACTGGCAGGGTACAATAGAGGGAGGGATGAGTCAAGCCCAGTCATTAGTAAACTCACTCATCTGGAAGCATAACTTAATTCAAGTAACAGACAGGGCGACAAGGGGAGGTTCGTTACTAGACATATTTCTTTTAAGACCCTCAGAAATAGTCGCAGGTATTGAAGTGATTCCAGGTATTAGTGACCACGACGCGGTAATTCTTGAAATATTATGGAATGCTAAGTACAAGCAAAGCGGAAAAAAGAACAAAAATATCTTGCAATATAACAAAGCGGACAGAGAAGGCTTCCAAAATTATCTTAGGGAAAAGTACTCATTATGGGTTGTAAAGGGCAGTATTGTAGAAGAATGCTGGGCGGAGTTCAAGCAGATTATATTAACAGGAATACAGAAATTTATCCCGGTTAAACACTTATCAAACAATCCCGATCCGGAATATTATAATAAATACATACGGAAACTGAAAAGAAAACTAAGGAAATCCTACAGACAGCACAAGGAAAGCCTTGCAAAACAAACAAAATTCACACAACTATCGAAAGAACTGCTTAATGCGAAGATGATAGCGCAGGAAAATTACCTAAATAAACTTTTCAAAGGTGAACAAAACAGGTGGGGGGAATTTTATAAATATGTGAAGAGACGACGCAAGGAAAACTATTCCAGCCTCCCAATAAAAAATGACCGCAATCAATTTATCGTACAGGACAGCGAAAAAGCAGAAAAATTAAATTCCTATTATGCCACTGTTTTTGGGATGAGGACAATAGTACCACACTTAGCTTCTGTGGAAAATACGGGTCAGTTTTCTATCAAGCCTAGGGACATAAGGAGAAGGATCTCTAAATTGAAAACTCATAAATCAGTAGGACCTGATGGTATCGCCGGAGACGTACTAAAATTGGGAGGGGAAGCCATGATTCCCTATCTAGTGCGTATATTTGAAATATCAATTAACAATGGTACTGTCCCGCGAGATTGGAAAGATGCAATAGTGGTGGCAATTTATAAGTCAGGGTCTCGCTCAGAAACAAAAAATTACAGACCAGTCAGCCTCACCTCTGTGGTTTGCAAACAGATGAAACACTTGATTTCAGCTTATCTAAGGCAGCATTGGGATGACTCAAATTGGTTACATAACTGTCAGCATGGATTTCGGGGGGGCTATTCATGTGAGAGTAAATTAGTAACGGTATGTCAGGATTTAGAAGACGGAATAGATTCCAATAGCCAAGTAGATGCAGTGATTATTGACTTTTCACGCGCATTCGATGTAGTCCCACACGATATATTGTTGGTTAAACTACAATCAACGGGGATTGACTTCAGAGTGCTCCAGTGGATCAAGGAATTTTTAACTTGTCGCACTCAGAGAGTACGGGTAGGGGAGGAATTATCGAACCCAATTGAAATTACTTCCGGGATCCCGCAGGGGAGTGTCTTGGGGCCTCTTCTATTCTTGGCTTTTGTAAATGATCTGCCAGTTAATATCTTGTCTAGGGTTCGCTTATTCGCGGATGATTGTATGGTATACAGGGAAATAAAAAGTCATGAAGATACTACTCTTCTCCAGAATGATCTCAATAGAATAAACGATTGGGCAATAGCCAACAAAATGAAAATAAATTCTCTAAAGAGCAAAGCCATCAGCTTTACAAGGAAAAGAAATAAAATAGTCGCATCGTATACGTTAGGGGGTGAAACCATTCCGGAAGTTAACAAATGTAAATACCTCGGAATAACATTTAGCAGTGATCTCGGCTGGGGGGAACACGTTACAGACACAGCGGGAAAGGCATGGAGAGCGTTACACTTTGTGATGAGGGTACTAAGAAAAGGTTCTGACAAATCCAAAGAGATTGCACATAAATCACTAGTACGTCCAGTAATGGAATATGGTGCTGCATGTTGGGATCCTTACAGATTAGAACATATTAAGACACTGGAAAAGATTCAAAAACGGGCTCTTAAGTGTTGTCGGAAAAATTAACCATTAAAATGGGACACACTCAAGGACAGGAGAACGCGAATTCGATTATGCGCACTGTTAAAAACATACAGAGGTGAGCCTGCCTGGAGAGAAATAAAAAATAGGTTGCAGCCGCCAAATTACTCTTCAAGGAACGACCACTCATATAAATTGAGGCAAAGAAGGCAGAGGACGGACACTGGAAAGTTTTCTTTTCTCAATCGTACTATCAGGGACTGGAATGCTTTACCTGCAGACTTACTAAAGGCTTTACCAACAACCAAAAATGCATTTAAAAATAGGCTTAAGGACCTTACTAATAGACGGTAATTATACACAGTAGTTAAAGGGTGTAAATGATATGCTGTTATTGAAGTGTTGTATCAGTGAAGAAGTATGTCGTGTCAGTGAAGTGTGCTGTGTAAGTGAAACGTGTTCCTGTCAGTGAAGCTTTATAGTTTATAGTGGCAGTGCAAAGAATTTGAACAGTGAAATGTTTTTGAAGTGTTAGTGAAATCAGGATAGAATCAGTGAAATGTGTCGTAGTTCCAGTGCAGTGAGTGAGTTGACAGCGAAATGAGTGTAATGTTGAAAGGTACTTGTGCAGATATGAACATATACTCGTGGGTTTTAGTTCGATCTTAGTTTTAAGATACAAATTAGAATATTTCAAATGTTATTTTAAGTGACCGTTTCATTTAATTTAGTATATTCCCTGTTGTTGTTATTATTATTATTATTATTATTAGTATTAATTATTAGTATTAGTATTAATTGTATTTTTAATTAATAAGTTTATTATTGTCATTATTGAGTGTAATTAGTTACCATTGCCACCGGGTATATACCCATTGCAGTGTGAATAAATACATACATACATACATACATACATACATACATACATACATACATACATACATACATACATACATAATAATTCCTGCAAACAAACGTACTGGTATGCACTATGACCATACTTGCAAGCCCTATACAGAAATCAAGCATTTCCGGACCCATGTTGATATAACCATTTTTTCTTTTATATACAGTAGAATCCATCTTAACCGACACCAAATGGACCAGGCTAGTTCCGGATACGAGATTTTGCCGGATAATTGAATAAATACTGGTGTATACAAAAAAAAAGTTAGTATTTCATGATGCCGAATGTTGAAACTGCAGGCATATGAAGCTTATTTCTCTATCATTTGCTCATAACTGAATAAACATAAAAACTGTGGATTTTCCTTATTAAAACACATCACACAACACAAATAATACACTAGTTCTAGGCTAGAATATTCATTGAAAATAAAAGTTCGTGCGAACTTCCTAATGTGGCAACACTGCCGGCAAGAACATAACTAACTAAACATAAAAATTGTGTGGATTTTCTTTATTAAACACTTTACACAACACAAATAACACATTAATTTTAGGTTAGAATATTCACTGAAACTGTAAGTTCGTGCAAGCTTCCTACTGTGGCAACATTGAGGGCCCGAACATAACTAAATAAACATAAAAACTGTGTGAATTTTCTTTATTAAAACAAATCACGCAACACAATAATACACAAATTTTAGGTTCGAATATTCACTGAAAATGAAAGTTCATGCGAACTTTCTAATGTGGCAAACTGTTGGCTCAGACATGGCAATCTGGCAGATTTAAACTCTTTTTGCCCAGGCAAAGTGTCGTTGTTTTGGTATTGCCAGTTATTTGGGTGCCAGTTACGAGGGATTTTACTGTATATGACGAATCGATACCTGAAGTTTAGCCCACTTTTTTCGTTACACCCTGTGTAATCTTGTGTGCATAATTCCTTGTTCATACAAGATCTAATCTATAAAATAAGTGGCTAACACAATTCCTTAATTTGCACAGTCCCTTCTACACAGCTCCTGACTGACTTACCTCAAAAACTCGCTTCTCCCAGTGTGTGAGTGCAGTTCCGTCCTCACCCTGGTCTTCCAGCTCAGCACCCTCTAGGTCCCAGCACCCAAAGTGGTTCCGCACCTCTTGGACCACTCGTGGCGTCACCATCATCTGTACCTCGCGTCTCACACGGCCAATGTGCACAAGCCAGTCGCGCCGCACCACAGAGCGGATCACGCGATCGCTCCACTGCCTAGTCAGCAGCCTATGGTACATAGATATTTAAAGAGATCCATATCAATATGTGTTGCGAAGGTCGCATGTTATATGAACCTATAAAAATCTGATACTTAAAATATTGATTTAGTACAACCCAAATAAGTATTCGTCAAATTATCATACAGAATTGTGCAGATAAAACCGGCCCGTCTCATTCCATTTGATTTGAAATTATGTTGGCTATCCTTTCTTCTGCATGTTTAGTTACATTGTTGCTTGTTACATGCTATAACTTACAAGTGATTTATAAACTTTTCTGTTTGTTGTTGTAATGTAAAGAGTTGTTTTGTGAATAAGCATGATATATTCAATACTAGAGCGAATATTCATTACAGACAGAGTTGCCAGATTTTAGATCTACCAAGGAGGGACATCCTTTTGCCATCATACCAGTACTTACATTTTGTCTTAAAAAAGTGTGATAGGCTGTGAATATGAACAAAGTTGACATTTTCATGACTATATAAAAAAAGGTAGGTCTATAAAAATTATTCCTTTATATGCATTTGAAAAAAGTAATATGAATCTCAAAATTGCAATTTAATAAAAAAAAACATAAGCTTACTGTAGATACATGTTTCTAAGTATAAAACAATATTTATTTGGCTGTAAGTTACATTATGTTTCTCTGTCGTCTTTCTGAAGGGCTTGCAGCAATAATATGTTATGCCAAATTATTAACTTAATGACTTAATAGTAGTTCTGTCTCATAGATTTTTATTTTATTGGGTTATTTTACGACGCTGTATCAACATCTAGGTTATTTAGCGTCTGAATAATGAAGGTGATAATGCAGGTGAAATGAGTCCGGGGTCCAGCACCGAAAGTTACCCAGCATTTGCTCGTATTGGGTTGAGGGAAAACCCCGGAAAAAACCTCAACCAGGTAACTTGCCCCGACCGGGATTCGAACCCGGGCCACCTGGTTTCGCGGCCAGACGCGCTGACCGTTACTCCACAGGTGTGGACCTGTCTCATAGATTTCCCCAGGTTTATCATTAATTGTAAAGCACAAATTCCAAAAGATGGCATTACATGTGACAAAATATTTAAATTGCAATGTTTATTAATTGATTACAATGGCATACAATTTATTGATACCCATATTCCTATTTATTTTGTACCCTAGCATATTACTGCTCCAAACCTATCATTTAACATAAAGTATGGCCTACATTTTCAGAACTTACATAGCTACCTACTTATCACTGGACTTCAGCATTTTCATAAAGCTTTATTTTTTACCATTTTCTGTGCCATGTATTTCTGATGAACGTCTCTTTTTAAATCTTCAGAAATATCATATTCACCAATGAATTCGCTATTACAAACCTTACACTTGCCAAAATATTCTTTTCCCAATTTGCAAATCTAGATTGTTGAGAAAATTAATTTAAATTTAACGTAATTATTTAGGCCTAGAAGAAAATAATTACTAGGTACAGTAATGAGAAAATTATACAAGTGATCTTAATTTTCTAAAAGAGGAAATTTTTGTGTCCCGCCTCGAATCAAAGCAGGACTCAGGACCATTATATGAAAATCGGGACATGTCCTTCCAAATCGGGACATCTGACAACCCTGATAATGGAGGCGTACATACGTGCCAGCTCTATGAAGGAAACACAGGAATTATTCAGGGACAAATATCCATTTCGTCCAATACCATAGAAAATCAGCATTCAAGATTTGTGCGAAAATGGCATACAATTGGGTCCATTGCAAATGTAACAAGGAGAAGGAACAGACGCCTTAACTTACTAGGACTAGAAGTCCTCGAAAGTCCACTACGAAATTGGCTCAACAGGTCCACGCCAGTAGGAGAACTTGTGGACGTGTGTTGAAGGCTTCGAAATTCAAACCGCACTGAGTAACAGCTGTGCAACAACTGAAGGAGCCTGATAACTATAAACGTGTAAATTTCTGCTGCTGGTTGTTGAGTATGGTAACAGATGGTCATTTGGACTCGCTGTTATTTATCATGACTGATGAGGCTTGTTTTCAGCTCTCTGGATATGTTGTTGTTTTCTATTGCCAGGCATTCGACAATAAAGTCATTTGATCTCTTGCACTCCAGTACTTTTCAAAGATATTGTCATGGTCAGCCACTGAAGCACAGATTTTGAGGTATTCCGAATCCATTTCTTGGTTTGAGTTCCACAATGGGCAGTTAGGGGACTGATATTCCAATTCTATGCAGGTGTTTGCCCAAACAGTCATGGCCTGTTGCCAATCTAAATGTAGCTACAGACGATTTGCGTGGTAAATCGGGAATTAACTGTGGATTATAATGCAGAAGTTCCATTTTTTCCCTTGAGTTTGTGTTATCAAATTTTGTTTGTTGAAGTCTAAGTATGTAGATTTAATAAATCTTTTCACAGAGTAATACGTAGATTTAGTAACAGGTTTATTAGTAGCAGTGCTGCCCTTCTCGTTTCCCAGGATTCCACAATGGGATGGTATCCATTGGAATACAATTCTTTTATTGAGTGTTATTAATTGAGAGAGCATTTTAGTTATTTCTGCTGTTTGAGATGAAGGTGTGTATCTAGAGACTATTGACAGAATAGCTGGATATGTAAACTCTCAGAACAGCAGGTACTGGACGACAGAAAATTCTAACCTAGGGTACGAGCAATCCCTACACGACCAAAAGATCGGTGTGTGGTGCGAGCAACCCCTACACGACCAAAAGATCGGTGTATGGTACGAACAACCCACACACGACCAAAAGATTGGCGTGGTGCGCTATGATTGCAAAACGCATTATCGGTCCAATATTCTTCGACACCACAGTCAACACAGATGTATACTTGACCTTCTTGGTGAATTTTATCCCCAATTAACAGAAGAGGAGCGTAATTACCAGGGAAAGGATTTATATGTAAATACATATTTACTTATAAAGCTAATATAATTTATATTTTGCATTATCTTTATGTTTCACAATGTGTAGGGTTGAAAAATCCTACTTTTATTTTCCATATTTTTCCATATTTTAGAGTTTAGTACATATTTTCGTTAATTTCCATATATTTTCCATATTTCATATAAAACAGTCCATATTATATTAGGTTTAACAATAAAACAAAACAAAATTCCATTAACTTTTAAAAATACATTTCAACAATAGAGATTTAAACACATGTTCAGTAATCCCTTTAACATCAGAGTTATTTGAAAATTAGCAGTCCTAGCAACAATGGGAAAGTAAGTTACAAAACTGTATTAATTTAATTTAAAATTTTTAACAGACTTCAGTTGTGCAGCTCAACAGTTAAATGCCAGTCAGAGTACACATAGGTTCAGTTTTGTAAATCATACTATAAAGACGGTAAATATGCCAAAAGTACGTCATTCAGTCAATTTAAAATCAAAACTAACAAGTTACATTTCAGAATTTAAAGAAGATGGTTTATCAACTGACAATAAAATATTATTTTGTAATTTGTGTCAGTGTGCAGTATCATCTACACAAAAGTTCCTGGTGCAACAACACATTACAACTAGTAAACATCAGGCCAACAAACAACTAAATTCCAAGCAGAGACAATTGTTTTTAACACAACCAACAACATCGAATGTAAGATCTGAGTTTAACATCGACCTGTGCCGTTCTCTCATCTCTGCTGATATTCCTCTCTACAAACTAAAGAATAAGGTCTTCAGGGAATTCCTTGAAAAATATACTCAACATACAATCCCGGATGAGTCAACACTTAGGAAGACGTATGCTCCATCCATCTACGATGAGACAATACAGAAGATAAGAGATGAAATTAAAGATAGTTCAATTTGGGTTTCCATTGATGAGACTCCCGACAAAGAAGGTAGACTTGTTGGTAATGTAGTTATCGGTTTGTTAAGTGAACAATATTCTGAACGAATTCTTTTACATTGTGATGTTCTAGAAAAGTGCAATAACAAAACTATAGTTAAACTGTTCAACGAAGCTATGGGTATCCTGTGGCCAAAGGGTATTATGTACGATAATGTGTTATTCTTTATTAGCGATGCTGCCCCTTATATGGTCAAAGCTGGACAAGCATTATCTGTTGTATATCCTAAATTGACTCATTTTACTTGTGTGGCGCATGCATTTCATCGTGTGGCAGAAGTGGTCAGAGACAATTTCCCTAAAGTAGATTTGTTGATTTCATCAGTGAAAAAAGTATTTCTCAAAGCTCCCAGTAGAGTTAACGTGTTGAAAGAAATGTACCCTGAAATTCCATTGCCACCAAAGCCAAATTTAACTAGATGGGGTACATGGCTAGAAGCAGTTGAATATTATGCCGAACATATAGACTCTATTAACAATGTTCTCCTTGCATTGGACTCTGAAGATGCAGTCTCAATTGATACTGCGAAAACAGTTACCTGTGACATAAGTGTGAAGAATGACTTAGCTCACATTCAGCATACATTTTCATGCATCATAAAAACGCTCAAAAGTCTCCAAAATAGGCACCTTTCACTATCTGAAAGTTTTGAAATTATAAATAGTACTGTGGAACAACTGAATCGTGGTAGAGGTAAAGTTGCAGATGCAGTAAGAGCTAAGGTGGACACTGTACTTTCAAAAAACCCTGGATATGAAGAACTACAAAAGGTTGTTGCTGTGATGAGTGGTGAATCAACAGTGAAGATTAACTTGGACTTATCCCCAGCAGACATTGTGAAATTGAATTATGTACCAGTTGCTTCTTGTGACGTCGAACGCTCTTTTAGTCAGTATAAATCTATCCTCAGAGACAATAGAAGAAGATTCACTTTTCAGCACTTGAAAGAAATGTTTGTAACCTATTGTTATGGTAACAGACAATAAAAATTGTGTTTTGTTGAAACTACATTGGAAGATAAGGTACGTCCATTATATTTTTTGTTTAGTTTGATTAAAATGTACCAATATTTAACGTACATAGTCATTTTTTTATAATTTTAAGTCCATATTTAATTCCATATTTTGGTAAAAATCCATATTTAATTCCATATTTTGGTAAAAATAACTACATATATATTTACATATTTCATATATTTTTAGTCCATATAAATCCGTTCCCTGGTAATTACTGCTTCTTTCAACAAGATGGAGCAACATCTCACACATCTGAGAAGTCACTTATGAATATTTATCAGATGTTCACTAAGAGTGGACTGTGAGCAAAGGCTTGTGGCTGGTAATAATAATAATAATAATAATAATAATAATAATAATAACAATAACAACAATAATAACAACAATAATAACAACAATAATAACAAGAATAACAACAATAATAATAATAATAATAATAATAATAATAATAATAATAATAATTTCCCTGAGTGGAAAAGGTTCAGGCAAAATTCCAAGAGGGAAAGTTGACATTTATTATGTATATCGTTGGTATGATTTGCATTGAATAATGTATTAATGACATGTTACTCACTTCTCATTTAGATGGGGTTTGCCTGTGTCACCGCGAGGTGTGAGGGGCTCTCCATTCTCGTCACGGTAGAAGGCATACAAGCTAACAGAGAAGCCGAGAGCATGCAGAATCTCGTGCTTCACTGTGGACAGCAAGATCTCTAGCTCCTGTGCCTTTGTTGAGATGCTCTGCGGACACAGATTTGCATGCCCAGCGATTGGCCTGTAAAACAAAGTTAAGTGACATGTCAGATATGCAGCAGACCACAGGAAAGAATTGTGAGGAAAGTAAGAATAGAGTGATCTATATGCCTTTCCTTAATCAAAAATTGAAAATTATACATAATATACTTTCATTTCAAAACTTCTAAGCCAAAAATACCGTAATTATTTATATCAATTAAATTTAATTTTAAAAAATAGGTCAATTTCGATATTGAGAGGGAAATTTAAAATAAGTGTCACTTGCATTTTAGGTTTCACTTCCCCTTTTAAATTTCAAACGGCACTCCTATTTTATGATACTTAAATTTAAAAGAGTATTTTAATTGTTTATACATCTCATTTATTTGTTCTCACATCTTTTGTTATATATCGTCGCCTGGCAACCTGTATTGTTATTGCAAACTAGTTGTAGAATGAAAAAACAGTTAATTTCGGTTAATTTCCTAAATTTAATTAACTATATTATATGTTCAAAATGTACTTCATTGTTGACTAGACAGTAATATCACAGTCTAGTATATACAGTCACGAAGCTCAATACGTAGGGAATATGCATCCATAGATAGTGTTGCTGGTAATACAGTCTATTTCAGGACTCTTCTACATACTATTGCCATAGTATCAAAACCATATAGTCTAACATAAATCCAAACTTCGGCTTTTATTATGCTCTATCCTGATTTAAATATTTAAAGAACAGATTTATAATAGAAAATCTTCATATTCCTCAACATTAATTAGTTTGTGATATCTCTTCACCTCTAATCAACAACAATCAAGGTTGCCATGTGACGATAGAAAACAAAAGAAGTGAGAACAAATGAATAAGATGATCCGCTGTTATTTATACTCGCTTTAACATCTTTGGTCATATCGCAAGTAAATATTTTGGGTGAAATCCGAAGGCCTGTGTACTATTGTTGAGATTGGTTCTATTGTTGTGAACTAGATGGCGTATGTAGATGTATTACTATTTTGTTATGAATATGATTTTGGTGATGAAAGAGGCCGGTGATATTCAGGTATGCTGTGGCCAGAATTTCCTGACATTTGCCTTACGGTTGAGGGGAAAACCCCGAAAAACCTCAACCAGGAAATTCAACCCAACTGAATCGAACCCAGGCCCTCTGTGTATGAGACCAGCGTGCTGATCCCCATACCACAGAGGTGGTCGAATGAGATGTATAAACTGAATACGCTTTCAAAATTAAGTATTATAACATAGGGATACCACATGAAATTTCAAAAGAGGGGAGGGTGAAGGGGTGAAACCTAAAATGCATGGCGCTGGTTTTAAATTTCTCCTTCAATATCTACATTGAAGTATTTTCGTTTAAATTAAATTTAACTAACTTTTTTTAGTTGGTTATTAAATTTAACGAAGCTGTATCAACTACTCTGTTATTTAGCGCCAAGTCGGCCTGGGTGGCGCAGTCGATAGAGTGCTGACCTTCTGTGTTCCAGGTTGAGGGTTCGATCCCGGCCCAGGTCAATGGCATTTAAGTATGCTTAAATGCTACAGGCTCATGTCAGTAGATTTACTGGCACGTAAAAGAATTCCTGCGGGACAAAATTCCGGCACATCGGCAACGCTGATATAGCCTCGGCAGTTGCGAACGTCATTAAATAAAACAGAATTTAAAAAAATAGCGTCCATGGGATTGTTGATAGCGAGATGGTATTTGGCAAGATGAAACGAGGATTCGCCGTAGATCACATGACATTTGCCTAACGGCTGTGGAAAACATCGGAAAAAACCCAACCATTTAATCAGTCCAGGTGGGAATCGAACCCACGCTAGAGTGTAACTCCGGATCGCCAGACAAGCGCCTCAGCCGACTGAGCTACGCCGGTGGCTAATTTAACTAAAATAAATAGTTATTTAGATAGGAAGTTTTGATATGAAAGTTTCATGAACTTATATTTTGCATTCCTTTGTTTAAGTTGTTTCTAATTCAGAGTTGTGTTTACTTTGTAAAATATTTTTTCTTCTTTCTTGTATTAAATTTCTACAAAGAATTTAATGTCTCATTTTAGTGTGTGACCTACACGTATTTTTCTATTCTGTTATATAGTGTGTTCTCTAAATTAGACCGACAAACCTTAGAATAGGATAGATAACCTTTTTCAAAACACGTTTTGTTAAGGAACTCTATATATATATATATATATATATATATATATATATATATATATATATATATATATATATGTCTGTTCACTACATTGTCTGTCTTGTCGGATCACCAATCAAAAATGAAGTACTGCGTAAGTATTGTGATCCACGCGGCCACTGGAGGGTTAATTTCTGACGCTGACCACAGACCTGTCCAGTGCTGCCTCCTGCTGGCAGTGCGCCGCGTAAGCCACAGTCATGCCTTTGTGACAGCGTTCCGTCTCCATGGCGGACACGTAGAACACAAAGTCGGCACCGTCGATACCACGGCCGCGTCCCGAGCTGGCGATCCCGCAGTCTTGCCCTGTGGCATTGCAGGTGCGGCACACCTCCAGGTGCTCCTCAGGCACCTGCACCTCGCCGCACATGGTGCGCGCCTCGCACGCATTCTTGCAGTACGGGACGGACTCGTTCTTTCGGTAGAACACCTGGTTGTTCTCACATTTCCTGCGGTCACCATCACAACCAGCAATACATCAGCAAAATAATAAAGTGATCATAAATAATAACTTGTTCATTCTTGATCCACAACACCTTTAACACTTGTCTATCAAATATGATTAAACTTTAAAACTTATTAAAATGAACTAACAACTTTTAATTATGTATTCTGTTAAATATTAGAACTTAAAACAAATCGGGGTAGTCTGTATCGGAGTCACTGCCGCGAGTTTTATGTGTGAATACGTCACTGATAGAACTGCTGCTATGGTAAATGTCAGTAGTGACAATCAATATCCCGTCTTTCCAGATATCCTGAAGACTCGGAATATCTTCGCTGTGCTAGACTCCTGGGAGCAGAGGTGGAGTGTGACAGCGTTTTGCTGTTTCAGCTCCGGAAAAATCGCTGTGACAGATAATAGCGATTTTGTCACAGTGTGATTTTTGTGTTCGGATAATTCTTGGCGGTTGTGAATGTTTCTCATCACGAGCCTACAGATGTTTATGTCTATCGCTTTTCTTCGAATTGATATACCGGAGCCATGTCTTAATATCAACAATATTAATTAGCGTTGCAAGTATAAAACAAACACGTTCTGAGCTGTGTCATCGCGATGTGTGCGCACGTATATTCGCCCAAGAATATTTACGAATGATTAGGGTGGAAGAATATAGCGAGTGCATTGTAGCGTATGAAAGAGTTGCCGTTCGGCTACCCAATCATTCACAGAACAGGAGTGGTAAGCACAATAAGCCCCAGGCTGCAGTGCAAGCCTTCGGATCCCTCCTCCGTACAACCATACAAGAGAGAGAGAGAGAGAGAGAGAAAGAGAGAGAGACGTAACTAAGCTTGTGGAATTTGAACGTAATTAATAATTAATTATTAATACCGGTATTAATATTAATATCAATACATAATTCAGTTGTGTTGCGTTGTGATTCCAATTCAACACTATATTCAGATAAGTATAATTAGATAAGATATAACTTATACACCTACTTGGTATGAAACATGCACGTGGCTAATGGACAGAAATATATTTCTTAGTGTTCAGATTTTTACTAAAATGTCCAAGAAAGGAAATAACATGGTATCGACTTAAGTGTATGTATTTTAAGTAGGGTATACATTTCAAAGTGATAGGCCTATTCTGTTTTCGGAATTCGTACTTATCATTTCACATGAGCAAACAAAACATATTTTAGGTTAGGTCTCGTGAATCGTAAATTGTTTAATCAAATCAGTTAATGTTATCAGACAAAATACATTTTAATATTATATCGTACTAATCTACTAATAATCAACATAATATACGGGAGGTCCAGGAAGGAAATATATTCTTTCACAAATTATTGAACCATTTAGAAAACACCTCCTAACATAAAAATGAGATGTGGTAAATAAGTAAATAAACAAGACATTATTATTGTTAATACTATATTATTATTATTATTATTATTATTATTATTATTATTATTTCAGTACATGGCATTGTGACTTTATCCTCTTTGGTGATACGTGGTATTAGTTGGCAACACTGAAGAGACGGCCAAATTAGCCTTTAGAAACTACTCTTACGTGATCTTTCGCTACAGTCATAGTCGAAACCAGCGACAAAATCACAGATATTTAAATAAACCCACCTCTATCTGGAAGTAGCTATCTTGTATGCATTGTGAGTAAAAATGTCGGTTGTTATGGTAACCACTGTGCTCTATCGTTTGCTACCGTTGCTTATACGCCTGTTCCCATTTGCGCTACATATGCCTCGACCGATATATAACTACAACGTCTTTGGCCTCGACATTGTGACTTCTCTCTTTTCACTCAACTTTACTCGCCACTTTTTCCAATTAACTTATCGACTGCTGATTGTTGTTAATTTGATATTGTAGCCCGGTTAGTTTCAAATCGTTGATACCACTGTGAACATTCTATCGCTTCACATTCTCGCGTTACATTGTCTAGGCTGTCGCGCGAACCGCCAATTTGTGCCTCAAATCCCCCCCTCCGATCACTCGTATCGCTTGATAAAGTCACCCGCTCCAACTCAAGGTCACGTTGAATACATTGATCCTTCGTCTCTCGATCGCCTCTTATTTGTTGGAATATGTCGTGTAGTTTAGAAATTATAGGCGCAACAAAACTGGCCTGAAAATATGTACGTCAACTATCTTGGATGACATCCTAGTACTGGAATGAACTTATAGACGCATTCACATCAAAAAGGTACCATGCTTTTGTGACTAGTTTCAACGTGGTGTCCGAAATTCTCAAACGGTCTACTGATTTTTTTGCGTGTAGTTGTTCCAGCGTCTTGTTCCTTACAATTAAAGGTAGAAATTTATACCACAACATGAGGATATTAGCTTAGTTGTGCTTAGACTTTCGTTACGTCATAAATGACCTGAAGCCTGAGGTATGGCCAGGTTACAACTGAAATGTGTTGTGTATCGCAGCAATCGGATGAGGATACGTTTTTCGTGCTCAGGGTTCAGCGTTGTGCTCCGGAAATTGGTTTGTTTACATTGCACTGCGATTGGTTAATTGGTTAACCACATAAAACTACAACCTCACCCTGCTTATACCACGGCAGAGTTCCCTAATAGGCAGTCATGCAATTGCATTGCTAGCTACGTTCACTCTCTTTTTCAACAACGAACACTCGATGCATACCTAACCTTGTAATCTTTGTGGGTAAATTCCTATCTTTACTTATAATAGATCAGTCGTAGAGATTAATTTATGTGAAAATCCGAAAAAGAACTTAAGATCATGCTTGCATCGTAGTCGCAGACCTATGCCCGATCGAACGAGACCACATTTATATCAATGTAGACTACTATTAGTCACGAAGGTATAGTATCGGAATGAATCACCCTGCAAACGTTACGTCCCTGTTTCCGACCTGATACTCATGTGTCGGTCACGTCAAAATTAATTAATAAAAATTGTGACTAACACTCTACCTATGAGTCAGTAACGTAACTAAGAAAGCATGCCCCCCCCCCGACAAAAAAAATTCATTTGGCTCCCCTTCTCATATCTGCCCACGCCCAAAGTAGTTGTATTGCTGTACTAACAATGTATCTTTCGCAACTACACATGCCATATTATTTCAATGGTGAATTTAAAATTAGCAAATAATAATAATGGACTTGTGTAAAAAATGTTAAAATGCTTCGTCGACTGGAACACAATGGCGACTGTCTTGACACCAATATTTATTTCTTCACTTTCAATGGCGAATACAGATAATGAACTCAGTCTCATCTGTCTGACATTGTACCATTCAGGTAAGAAATAGTTTTAGCAAAGTCTAGTATATACAGTCACGAAACTTGAGTTGTTGAGAGTACTAGGAACAATAGACTGTGCCGGTACTATTTCGCATTGTCTGTAATGGGGTGATATTAGCGATCCTAGTGGTTAGCAACTATCTACGGATGCATATTTCCTACATATTGAGCTTCGTGCCTGTATATACTACACTGTGGTTTTAGCTTACTGATGTAGCGCTCGGTCGTTGCTATAGTGACTGGTAAAATGAGAAAAAGTTGTAGAACTGTACACAGGTCAAAAACTCCGCCGGCAATAGCAATTCGGCCAGTTCTTTTTATTGTTGAAAGTTTACGAATTTCTTTCATCATTACTTACTTATTGCTTTTAAGGAACCCGGAGATTCATTGCCACCCTCACATAAGCTCTCCATCGGTCCCTATCCTGAGCAAGATTAATCCAGTCTCTACAATCATATCCCATCTCTCTCAATTCCATTTTAATATTATTCTCCCATCTACGTCTTGGACTCCCCAAAGGTCTTTTTCCCTCCGGTCTCCCAACTAACACTCTATATGCATTTCTGGATTTGTCCATACATGCTACATGCCCTGCCCATCTCAAACGTCTGGGTTTAATGTTCCTAATTATGTCAGGTGAAGAATACAATGCATGCAGTTCTGAGTTGTGTAACTTTCTCCATTCTCCTGTAACTTCATCCCCCTTAGACCCAAATATCTTCCTAAGCACCTTATTCTCAAACAGCTCCTCTCTCAAAATGAGAGTCCAAGTCTCTTTCATCATCGAAAACAAATCAGTTGTTGAGGAAAAGTACAAGATAAATCTGTAGTTTAATGTTCGCAAAGTACAATCTTAGAAAAAGGTATTGTCGCACATATACTTTAAGTCCCAGAAAGGAGACATTGCGCATGATCAGACATATAAGAACATAAAACTAATTTTATTATCTCAATTAGTCGTTCTCTTGTGAACCAGGTCGCTCGTCCTTTGATCGTGCGCACTGCCTCCTTTCTGGAACTTATAAAGTATCTATGCGACAAAACTTATTTTAAAGACTGTACATTGTTGGCTTTTTCGATCATTTCCTTTTAAGTTAAGGTCAGAGGTGTATTTCAGGCCTGGCGCTGGCAGGCCATGGCGGCGCCAGAGTACTGTTTTTCGAGGCCAGGCGGCGCCAGGGAACTTTTTTTTATGACTATGATATTATCATCAAATTTTGTATTCATAAACTGTCATATTTTATTCATATTTAAACAATTTTATAGTGAAGACTACTCCGCAGACCCAACAACCTCTATAACCTTTACAGTCGAACCCATGTATTTTCATTTGACATTTCGTAAGTATTCCTGAGAAAATGGTGGTGGTGGTGGTGGTGGTGGTGGTGGTGGTGGTGGTGGTGGTGGTGGTGGTGAGGAGGAGGAGGAGGAGGAGGAGAACGACAACGACGGCGGCGGCGGCGATGACACAGACAACTACTACAGCAAACTTAACGAACTAAGAAGAGAAACTTATAAGGCGAAGGAAGACTGGATGAAAGAGAAATGTAAACAAATAGAGGATCTAGAGAGAAAAGTAAGATATAATTTAATGTACCGCGAAGTAAAATGTTTGGACTTCACAAATAAGAAAAGCAAATTCATGTGGTTGATAGAGGACGAAATCGGAAATGAAACAACAGACAGACCAGAAATACTGAACAGATGGACGAAATATGTAGAAGAGTTATATGAGACAGGGAATCATCCAGATGACTTGGCTATAGAAGACGAAGCAGCCGTATCAGAAGACAAAATATGATTTTCTATTTTAAGGAAAGAAGTTGAACTAGCGCTTAGGGAAATGAAGAATGGGAAAGCAACAGGAATTGTTGGAATCCCCATTAAATTAGTGAAATGCTTGGGTGAAGAAAATTCTATCATTATGCAACGAAATATATGAGAAAGGCGACTGGCTGAAGATTTCACGGAGACAGTGTTGCTTTCAATACCGAAGAAAAATAATGCCAAGAAATGTAACGAGTTCAGGATTATCAGCCTGATATCGCACTCGGCGAAGATTTTTCTGCTAATACTGAATCGATGTTTATATTCTAAGATGGAAAAAGAGTTTGAAGAAGAGCAGTTTGACTTCAGGAAGGGAAAAGGTACGAGAGATGCAATTGGACTGCTACGAACAATGGGCGAAAGATACCTAGAGAAGTATAAAGAAGTGTATGTGGTATTTGTGGACTTAGAAAAGGCGTCTGACAGAGTGGATTGAAATAAACTGATGGGGATCCTAAAGAAAATTGGCGTGGATTGGAAAGAGAGGAGGCTGTTTAGTAACCTTTATATGAAACAACAAATCAAAGTCAGGATAGGAGAGGAAATGTCAGAAGGAAGTGAAATAGGGAGAGGAATACGACACGGATGACCTATTCCGTTCAACATCTACTTGAAGGATTTAATAAAGAACTATATTCAGTACATAGGAGGAGTGACAGTAGGAGGAAGAAGAATGAAGTGTGTAAGATTTGCTGATGATATGGCGTTGTTAGCAGAAGAGGAGATGATACTAAGGGATATGTTACTGGAGCTAAATGACAGCTGTGAGTAGTATGGAACGAAGATAAATGCCAACAAGACGAATATCATGGCCATAGGAAGAACAGTAAAGAAGGTAAACTTGCGAATTCTAAATGAGGCAGTAGAGCAAGTGGACAACTTCAAATACTTGAGTTGTACTATAAACAGTACTATGAGCTGCTGCCAAGAAGTCAAAAGGAGAATAGCAATGGCAAAGGAAGCTTTTAATAGAAAAAGGACCATCTTCTGCGGACCTCTGGAGAAATAACTAAGGAAGAGACTAATCAAGTGCTTTGTGTGGAGTGTGGCATAGTATGGGGCAGAAACATGTACATTACGATGAAGTGAAGAAAAGCGAATAGAAGCTTTGAAATATGGATATGAAGAAGGATGGAACGTGTGAAATGGACAGACAGAATAAGAAATGAAGCTGTGTTGGAAAGAGTGGGTGAAGAAAGAATGATGCTGAAACTGATCAGGAAGAGGGAAAGAAATTGGTTGGGTCACTGGCTGAGAAGAAATTGCCTACTGAATGATGGACTGGAAGGAATGGTGAACGGGAGAAGAGTTCGGGGCAGAAGAAGATATCAGATGATAGACGACATTAAGATATGTGGATCATATGAAGAGACAAGAGAAAGGCAGGAAATAAGAAAGATTGGAGAATGCTGGTTTGCAGTGAAAGACCTGCCCTTGGGTAGAAACAAGAGGAGTAGAAATACAAGGAGTAGAATTCTACTCCTCTTGGGTAGAAACTATGAAAGAATGAAATGTGCAGAAGTTTGATCCAAACAAATGTAACATTTTAAACTTCTTTCTAGAACGGAAAGTTACAATTGTTGGGATGAAATTTCTGCACATCTAAAGGACAAAACTAAAATTCTTTCAATTACTTATCATAATATACTGCTCTATGAACTTGACTGAGCATATTGGGAATTAAATCAATAGCTTTTCCAAAACACGCTATGAAATGTTTCATATAAAACAATTTTTATCTCGAAAAGGAAGCAAAAACGAGCAAAACTGTATTAAACTTCTTTGTTTTAAATATCTCAAAGAATAACCCACTGAAATTAATGATTTTACTTACGGTTCACTTCGGCATTCAATGACTATTATTGATTTCTTTCAACCAACACTAAAAACCTTTAAGAAAATAAACTAAGGTGTCTATTATTTTATAATAGTAAGGTTACTTTAAAATGTTACCAATTTTCCTTCCTTTTACCTATAGGCCTACATTTTTAACAACTTTAGGTCCGTTACAAACTTGAAGAGATCTCACTAGGGAGAAAGAGAAAAAGAGCCCTTCTCCACACACTACAGAGAGTTCTCGCTATGATCATCTTTGCCAGCGGTCATCAAAACACTGCACGCTCGAGCTAGCGTCTCTTACCTGCGCACAAGACATAGCGCTAGCGTGCAATCGTCGCTTCTGGGGGGTATCCTGTCTCTCTATCTCTTGTGCACGACGGAGCACAGTTCCTTACGCTCCATGCACTCTACCCATTTCAGCGAGTGCTGACGACCACTGATCTATGCACTGCCTTCATGCAAAGAATATTTTTCTGATTGTAGTAATCACTCGTTGGCGGAAATAGTACAGGTTATGTATTTAAATACGATTACTTTACAAATGATGTACGAACGCCACGATGTTGAATCTGAATCTCCAGATGATGACGAAGTAAAGTTATATGAACATATTTTGTTAATGAAAAGAAAATGTTGGCTTAAAAGTAAAGCCAGAAAAATCTGGATGAGAAATCACATTGTATCTCTCGAAAATACGGGCGAGTTTCAGTCACTGATTTGGTATTGAGATAATGATATGTTTAGGTGTTATTTTAGGTTGAATAGACCTCAATTTTTTGCAATTCATGATATGATAGAGGATTTTATGCTATGTTATGATTAAAATTACGTAAATTTTTAAAACATATAGATACAATTTCAAATGTTATAGGCCTGTGAGTAATTAATACTATTAAAGCTCATAAAAGTAAAATATAGGCTACTTATTTTCAGAATATCTGATATTTGTCTCCAGATTTATTCTTTAAGTTTCGTGTTTTTATAGTTTTCATCCAGTGTATGAAATAAATACAGATGATATCGTAAAGTTCGATAAGTTTCTTGCTGCAATTATAATCAGCCATCTTTCTTCAGTGTCACCACAGCCTAGTCACGAAGCTCAATACGTAGGAAATATTCATTCATTAGATAGCTACTAACCACTATGATCGTTACTATCGCCTCATCACAGACAATGCGAAATAGTACTGGCACAGTCTATTGTTCCTAGTACCCACAACAACTCAAGCTTCATGACTATATACTAGACTGTAGTGTCACTAAAAACAATACAATACATTCACCGCCATCTGTGATATTACTTCTTATTCTTCTTCATCATCTTTTTCTATATTCGATCGTCATAAATAGTACAAATGTGTCAAGAAAATTCGCTGTGCTACCGATTCCAGCGAGAAACTCGCTCGAGGTTTTCGCATCGAACGAGAATCTCTTCCAGTGTGTGGACATCCATTTGAAACCATGTTATTAATCTTTGACTTTTCTCGCTAGCAATATCTCTTCAAGTGTGCAACAGGCCTAATCTCTGAAATATATTATCTGAACATTCATTGCAATATTAGTGATAACTCGATTGGGGGAGGGGGGGAAGCTATTAGTAACGGTAATGGATTTTAAAAGTTTCTTAAAACCAGATTTTTTAAAATAAACCAATTCAAAGTTTTAATTCATATTAAATACGCATAGAGAATTTTAACTGGAAAAGAGTTTTTTGAACCTCGAGAAATAGCCGCTTTCCACAGCAACCAACACTCAGGACAGTCCACTAGAGCGATGCATCGTGGAACATTGTTGACCAGATAAGAATCTTCCTCCAGTTCAATGCTTAACCCTTTCACATAAGTTAATGTCCTCTTCACTATAGGTATCTTTAGGCCACTCATGACTTTCATGTTCATAAACTGAAGCTAGTACCCACTGTTTTGTTGGTATGGAATAGTTTAGTTTATTACTTTTAACGATAAGACTCGGAATGGGACTGATTCTCCAGCACGAACACAGCAAGGGAAAATACGGAAATTCTACTTGAAGCAAGTAAAGCGATAGGTTTGGAAATAAATCCCGAAAAGACAAAGTATATGATTATGTCTCGTGACCAAAATATTGTACGAAAAGGAACTATAAAAATTATAGAGTTATCCTTCGAAGAAGTGGAAAAATTCAAATATCTTGGAGCAACAGTAACAAATTAATATAAATGACACTCAGGAGGAAATTAAACGCAGAATAAATATGGGAAATGCGTGTTATTATTCGGTTGAGAAGCTTTTGTCATCTAGTCTGCTGTCAAAAAATCTGAAAGTTAGAATTTATAAAACAGTTATATTACCGGTAGTTCTGTACGGTTGTGAAACTTAGACTCTCACTTTGAGTGAGGAACAGAGATGAAGGCTGTTTGAGAATAAGGTTCTTAGAAAAATATTTTGGAGGGATGAAGTTACAGGAGAATGGAGAAAGTTACACAACGCACAACTGCACGCATTGTATTCTTCACCTGACATAATTGTAAACATTAAATCCAGACGTTTGAGATGGGCACTGGGCAGGGCAAGTATGGGCAATTCCAGAAATGCATATAGAATGTTAGTTGGGAGGCCGGAGGGAATAAGACCTTTAGGGAGGCCGAGACGTAGATGGGAGGATAATATTAAAATGGATTTGAAAGAGGTGGGATATGATGGTAGGGACTGGATTAAACTTGCTCAGGATAGGGACCGATGGCGGGATTATGTGAGGGTGGCAATAAACCTCCGGGTTCCTTAAAAGCCGTAAGTAAGTAAATAAGTATTACTTTTAACGTTTATGTTATACCGTAACTGTGATCCATATCCGCCAGCATCGACTGTTACTATTCAGTAGTAACTGAAGTGAACCCTTTTCGGCTTGTATTTTAGCATCATACTGTGCTATCTCTAAATTCCATGTATGAAATAGTTAATTGTGTGCTTCAGGTTCTCAGTAAAATCTCCGTTGATAGTAACATGTAGTCGTGTGATTGCTGTTTGACCCTATCACTTTCTTTATCTCCGGTAAGTTCTCCATACTCACACACTGTTGGATTACTTTATTTCCAGTCCAGTACATTTACTAAAATTAAACAATATCGACTAATATTTTTGCGCGGTTTCATCCCCAACACAAGTTTGATAGGACCACCCAAAGGTGGTTTATGATGCCATGTTTCCAACGTTGTGGTAATTGCGATTTTTTCCCGACCTCTTTAAAATTTTAGCTCGCTCGCTCGCTCGCTCGCTCGCTCGCTCGACTGGCTGTACAGATAGATTCTGACAGATAACATATATCAAACTCGTGTGTTATTTGCGGATATATCGTCCTCAGTAGTTTACGGACCCTCGATGGCGATCGGAAAGAAAAAATTAAATTTCAAGTAATCTAGATAATGTAATTTCACATACTAGCTTCTCCAAATCTGCAGTAGACTAATATCTGTCCCTTTTGAAGTACAACTAAGTTAATTATACCGTCAGAGATAACGTCCAGGACTGTATATTGTATAGTTGGTGTACTTTGCTGAAAATTCCAGCCTATCAAATTAACCATACCGGCTAAACCAAACCTTTTTATTTCCTCTAACTGCAATTATACCTTTAACGTTTTCGTAACCACACACAGTTAATCGCAAGCATGAAATAACTGTGTATAATTATGTAAAACGAAGGAGCATACATTAAGTATAAATTAAAACTCTCAGCAAAGGAACTGAAGACACTAAAACATAAACCATTAACGTAAAGAGATGTTGCTAATTTAACATATATAGAAGATTGGTAATTTATATTATTTTGCTATCGCCAGATAAATTTATGTCCAGCAGCACATTCAGTTTCGACCTCGGTTGCACAGAAATCCAAGTTTGCAGTATTTACAACAAATGGTGAACATATATAGCAAACATTCCCACACGACAAAGAATATAGTACTCTGGCTTATTTTTTAAATACGGTATATTGGTAAAATCTTATCTCCTATGCAGTCAGCAGACCTTTCACTTCTATTACTAGCTGTTTCACAAAAAGACACACCCATATAATTTTCTCCCTCACTCTTTGAAGTTTCAAAATTTAAAATATCTCTAAAAATTTCCTTCCCCAGTTCACACTGCACACCTAATTCATTGCAATTTGTTGGTGTGTTTAACTTCTCATTACGAGTCGTTTGTTCTTGGATATCACTGGTTTCTGCTTCTTCATACACTGCCTCGCAAAGTTCACTGCATGCACTTGTAAATGACTCTTCTATTGCTTCTTTGACGATCTTCTTCCTTGTATATGCACTAGTCCTTCTCTGGCGTTGTTGACAATCGTCATTTCACCTGGTTTCAATTTTAAAGAGGGAACTGCGCCTTTCTTTAAAGTCGGTCGACTTGTTTTAATACCCAGAAGTGCATTTCTAAGTCGGAATGTTATTTCAAAATCTTCTGGAGCGAAGTGTTCAGAACAAACGACAGAATTCCGGGTAGGATTGAAATTACGCCGATTTATTCGCTTCAACCACGCTTTCAATCTAACCGGTGATCTTTCGCGATTAGGAAATCCATGAATACTTATTCCAAGGTCTGTGTTAGTAGTTTTTGTGCACCCAACAACACAACAGCGAGGCATTTTCGATAGAAGAACATAAACTTAGCATAAAATGAAACAACACTAGTAGCACGACAACGAAACGCAACTGTTTAAGCGTTGCAATGAAGCTGGAGGTGAATTTCAGCTAACCTTGGGAGGGATGACGTCACCACGTCAGTCGGCGCAGTAGTTATTGACACACATCGAGAAAACGGAGCGTTCTATATCCACAGATATAGGGAACTTAAGGTACGGTCACACGTCGCTACTTTTGCAGCGCAACTTTTGTACTACAGCTGCAAAAGTTGCGTGTCGTGTTCACACGTAAGCCAAAAGTAGCGCGCTGCACGCTACTTTTCGTGCTGCGCAACCCGAGTGCAGCAAAAGTTGCAACTGGAGATTGCGAGTCTGTTCACACACAAGGCGCTACTTTTGCAGCCGCAGTCATGCTGCAGGTTTCCATCTCCGTGTTGACTTCTCAATATACATTTTGTGGTTATGTTCGCATTATTAATAAACTCATGCGAAAGCTTATTTATCTATTATTTGCTTTTCTGTCCTAACTAGTATTCAGAAATCGGCGTTAGTTTCACTATAAAGCTTTTAAAAACGCCTATATAGGCCTACTTAAATGATAACCAACAGCATATTCACGTAATCAATGTTGGCAATCCTCCTGTTTGAAACTACGCTACAGAAAATTAAAAAAGTGAATTATATCGTCAGCAAATATGCTCAGACTGTATTGTGGACTTAATAACTGTTACAAATAATTTATTTTCATCACATCTAACATTAAAATACATCCAAACAATAAAAGTATCATTGGCACATTTGGGTGGCAACACTCGTCGCAACCGCAGGAAAAGTTTCAACAAAACCGATATCAAAAATGCTGCGGCCGCAACCCTGAGAACCCTGTTCACACGTCGCTACTTTTAAGCCGCGCGCAGCATGGAAAAGTAGCGAGCAGCAGGTTCGGCAGCCGCTACTTTTCAGGTAGCACCGTTGTTCACACGTCGCAGTACGAGAGTTGCGCAGTTTTTTGTACTGCATCGCTGCAAAAGTAGCGACGTGTGACCGTACCTTTAGATCAGCTACAACGTGTATGATCTGGGATCCTCTCGGTGTATGATATTGTTATACAAGATCGTGACATACGAAACGTTATAATAATGGTTTATAGCAACACAGTTACACGACGTATTGTATCGTATACGAAAAGATACATCAGTTCTTAATGTTATCGCTTATTTTAGTATTGATTAACTTTGCTATTAAATTAAACTTTCAACAATTCTGAACTTCATTCTCAATCTAAGTCCGTTACGCACTTGAAGAGATCTCGCCAGCGAGAAATGTGTTGCGAGAAAATTCAAAGTTTGATAACATGGATTCAAATTAACATCCACACACTGGAAAAGTTTCTCGTTCGAGGCGAAAACTCGAGCGAGTTTCACGCTGAAATGGGTAGCTCAGCGAATTTTCTTGACACATTCATCAAAGATGTTTGACATTTATACTCTTTATGACGATTGAATGTAGAAAAAAGATGAAGAAGTAATATCAAAGGTGGCAATGAATTGTATTGTTTTTATTGACAATGAGGAAAGATGGCTGATAATTGCAGTCAGAAACTTATCGAACTTGTACGATGTCATCCGTAGGCCTATTTATATGATAGGCCTACACGGGATGAAAACTATAAAAACACGAAACTTAAAGAAGAAATCTGGAGACAAATATCAGATGATCTGAAAATAAATAAATTTTATTTTGATGAGAATTAATAGTAGGCCTATTAATTATAAAATTTGAAATAACGTATCTATATGTCTTAACAGTTTACATATTTTTAATCAGAATATAGCAAAGAATCCTCTATCATATCATGAATGGCAAAAAATTGAGGTCTATTTAACCTGAAATATCGCCTATACGTATCATCATCCAAATCGGAATCAGTGTCCGAAACTCGCCCTTATCTTCGTGAGATATAATGCGATTTCCAGATATTTCGTCCTGCATTTTCTTTTCATTACCAATATGTTCATATAACTCCATTTCCTCATCTGAATATTCAGATTCAACATAGCAGCGTTCGTAGATAATTTGTAAAGCACGACAATATACTTACAGGTTATACGAGTATATTTAAGTACGACAATATACGTAAATACATAACTTGCAATATTTCCCCCAACGAGTGATTACTATAATCAGAAAAATGCTCGCTGGATGAAGGCAGTGCACAGATGATCATAGAGAGGTGTGATCTGTGATAGCGAGAACTCGCTAAGTGTGTGAAGGAAGGCTCCTCGCCTCTTTCTCGCAACACATTTCTCGCTAGCGAGAACTCTTCAAGTGTGTAACGGGCCTAAAATATCCTTGCACAAGCAGGAATAAGACTTTCTCTGAACATGGATAATAATAATAATAATAATAATAATAATAATAATAATAATAATAATAATAATAAATTAAGCTTGCTATATTACGCCTATTTTTACTGTAATCATAATCAGTGCTTGTTCGCAATAACGGATTAACGTGGAGACCCACTATGTGCAGTAATTGTCTACTACTCGCGTAATGCATATGATTTCATGTTAAAGTTGCAATTACCTGCACAAAAGAGAAATACAAAGTAGAAAGAAATAATAAAATAATGAAGAAATTAATTAAATCTACAAAACTATGCAAGAGTTAAAATATTAATAGTTGTCATAATTAGAAATCATATTAGATAATTCCAAAACTTACTAAATGTTGGTAGCAGGAAGGCATTTGAAACTAACACCTTTAACATATTCAAATTTAGAAATTAAGCCATTGTCATGTTTTGTCATAAGTTCCCCCAAAAAATCCTCTTTATCAATCATTTTTCTCTCTCCCTTCCCCATGCGAGTGCGATATTTCACGTAATATCTTGAAACGCCTTGACTATAGTACAAATATTTTGCGATGTGGGGAATAAAATATACTGTTCAGTTTTGAGTGGAATGATTCGACACTGTTTGTTGTTCTATAACCTATGATGAAGAAGTGTATTCAGCCCAAATTGTGGGAGGGAAAGCAGAATCTTCAGTAATGTAATTGTCAAGGGGAAAATCACAGGAGTCAACAGTACGTTTGTCGTACGGGGAAAGCAACAGCATTATTTCATCGTAAAGAAATCATCTACATCTTCGGTTTCAGACGAGAAAGACCGAAAATAAACCTAAAAAAATTGCCCGTTTCGATATTCACCACTCAAGTGCAATTGTTGTATTTTCCGATACCAGCTTTGGACTAAATGGAACAGACAACCCTTAAGTTTGAATAATTTCAAGGGAAAAATTGTTCCGGGGCCGTATATCGATCCCGGGACTCTTCGCTTAGCGCAAGAATGCTCTACCGACTGAGCAACCCCAGGAACTATACATGACACCGTTACAATTCTTCCCTTTATATCCATACAACTCAAATGGGCTGATAAGACGCCAGAAAACCAACTCTGAGTGCACACAATTGAATTGGTCATTGCTAGAAGGCCCTTTGTCCAAAAATGTTAGTTCTGAATAAATCGAAAAAAACTGTTTTTAAGAAATACTAATCTTCGTAGAGCAATGTGGTGACTGTCCATCATAAAGATATATTTGTGCTTTCTGGAAGCACAATTTTTATTTTGTTGTCATATGTACTTTGTATAATATTATTAATTAAAAATTCAAATTTAAGGGCCTTTTAGCAGTGAACTTAAAATAATTTCACATTTGGTTAAAAATGGAGTACTGTAATAAAATACAGGATTGTAAATTAAATAAACTACCATTATTTCAAGTTAAAAGTATATTTCTCTTCTTAAAATATATTTTAATTACGTATTACAAAGTTTTAGGCCCTTGTTTTAAATCTAACTTGACGATTTCATTCTGTATTTTCTCTATGTTCTGCTAGTGGAGAATTTATAACTTTCTCATGGGGAATGGGGAATGTAGCATAGAATTTTCTTGATATCCTGCATTTTGTCTGGGTTGACTGCAATCAATTCATCATAAGTAGGACGTTGGGGAAGGACTATGTTTTCAATTCCAGGTAGACAAAGAGCAAAGGTATGCCTAATACAACCATCAATGAACTTGGATGTTGAAACAATATGAGGAAGAGTGGCATAGGCTAATAACTCGCAGGGGCGAATGACAACTTCGAACACCGAGGTACCTTTCTACCATAAGATTCTACAAAAACCTCTTTTGTAAAACATGGGCCACCAGTTAATGAGTGACTTTATTTTTGTGCATGCGTAAACATTTTATATAGCCTATAAAGATTTTTGTGGCCCTTAGGAAATAACATTTTTATGCAATATTCATTTACGTCAGTGATTCAGTGTAAATATTCTGAACTTACCTACAATCCTCAGCAGTTCGTCTTTCAGCCACCAATTCTCCAGAGTAAGTCACATGTTCAGTGCCTTTAACTTTGAATATATTTCGTTTCCAACTGCAAGTATAACTACATCTCTTTTTGCTTTTCAAACTCTCAGTCTCCATTTTAATTAGCCGAAATTGCGTATAATATAATAATTTGTATTAAAACACAAATAAAGATCAGAGCAGAATAAACAGACCGCTTCAAACATGAAGATAGCTGATAGTATAGTAAGTATAAAGGTTTGTCATCAGATGGAAACACCGCTAAATGACAAGTTCACAGCTAGAAGGCCCTCTATCCTGGAGTAAGGGCATTTTAGCAAGACACGAAAAATGAAATGCTCAACTGTGCGTGTGTATGAAGGCTTGAGGAAAGTCCTTTTAGCACAGATTGTGTATTTATGTGTAAGGATGTTGAATCTGTAGTTAACTCATTTTTGCAAAAATACGGAGAAAGGGCCTTTTAGCAATGACCAATTCAATTCTGTGTGAATTAAATTGTGGTGTCTGTTAACGTACCTACAGTAACGAATATAATATGGAAATCTGGCTTTCAGGTAGAAGCTCCCTGTGTAGCAGGCTTGAATAATTTCAAGGGAAAAATTGTTCCGGGGCCCGGTATCGATCCCGAGACCGTTCGCTTACCGCACGAATGCTCTATCAATTGAGCTACCCCAGAAACTATACACGACACAGTCACAATTCTTCCCTTTATATCCACACAATTCAAATGGGCTGACAAGACGCCAGAAACCTAACTTTGAGTGCACACAATTCTATGTGACTTAAATTGTGGCTTTCTGTTAACGTACCTACAGTAACGAATATACTATGCAAACCTGGCTTTCAGGTAGAAGCTCCGTGTTAAGCAGGCTTGAATAATTTCAAGGGAAAAATTGTTTCGGGGCCGGGTATCGATCACGGGACCTCTGGTTGAACGTACCAGCGCTCTAGCAACTGCGCTAACCAGGATCTTCACCCGACACCGTTTCAATTTTTCCCTTTATATCCACACAATTCGAGTGGGCTGACAAGAAGCCAGAGACCCACATCGAGTGAACACAAACTCTGTGTGACTCTATATCGACACAACTCCAGTGGGCTGACAAGACGCCAGAGACCCGGTTTTTAACGAATTCGGTTATTTTAGTTCATATGCTTCATTTCTATGTATTGTTGGATGCCTATGGAGTAGCTTGTTATCCCTTGCACGACACTAATCGTAGCTATGCTATCATACTGTAGTTCAACGAAAGCTGTAATATACATAACAATAGATTATGATGTCGGTCTGACAATATTCCACATCGAGTACACACAAACTCTGTGTGAAAAATTGAGACGGTGTCGGGTGGAGTTCCTGGGTAGCTCAGTAGGTAGAGCGCTGGTACGTTCAACCAGAGGTCCCGGAATCGATACCCGGCCACGGAACAATTTTTCCCTTGAAATTATTCAAGTCTGCTTCACAGGGAGCTTTACCTGAAAAACTAGACTTGCATACCACGTAATAATTTATTATTAGTTATAATTAAAAGTTACATAATAATTAACATCTAAATTAATGGAGTAGAATAGCAAACTTCGCGTATAAATTAAGTGACTTATATTGTGATCATTATGGCAGCATCGCATCTTTCGCCACAAACATTACGCAAAGCTGTCAGATGCAAGGTTGCAACGGCCTGGGTATAGAAACGTGCATGTTATATTTTTCTAAACAAATATTTATTATGAGTATCCCTTTCATTTTATGTTAACAGGACCTTGAAGGTCAAGATACTAGAGAAGGTGAACGAAAGTGTCATCCTTCAACAGTGTTCGCAATTCAAATGACATTGAAGACTTTGGGTATGAATGTGGCTCCGTCAATTTTACGTTTCGAAACTTTAACGAGAATTGAAATTAATGAAATACGATGGTGATAAATGTGAGGGAAATAATCAATTAAACTTCTGAATTTTATTTGAGGGGGATGTAGAAGGCTTCTGAACTGAAAGTGAACATGTGTATTATACTCAAAGAAGATTACGTTGAAATATAAATAAGTACTTATCAAACTCTATTATAATATAATATAATATAATATAATATAATATAATATAATATAATATAATATACGACCTCCAGATATGGAGGTTTGCTGCGAATATACTGAATAAGCAGTCGTGGACAGCCGATGAGGAGTGGTCCTCCAGTTTGGGGGTTGGGCGAAGGGCTAACATCCCATCACCGTAAAAACATAGCTTGTTACGAATCCATAGGCCTGCAATAAGCCTCAGAATGGGACTGATTCTCTGGCACGACCACAGGATAGGGACCGATGGCGGGCTTATGTGAGGCCGGCAATAAACCTGCGGTTTCCTTAGAAGCCATTTGTAAGTAATAATACAATATTATAAATATATATTTTAAGTAGGTTATTTTACGACGCTTTCTCAACATCTTAGGTTATTTAGCGTCTGAATAATATGAAGGTGATAATGCCGGCGAAATGAGTCCGGGGTCCAGCACCGATAGTTACCCAGCATTTGCTCATATTGTGTTAAGGGAAAAACCCCGGAAAAACCTCAACCAGATAACTTGCCCCGACCGGGAATCGAACCCGGGCCATCTGGTTTCGCGGCTAGACGCGCTAGCCGTTACTCCACAGGTGTGGACTACAATACTACAATATAATATAATATAATATAATATTATATTATATAATATAATGTAATATAATATATGGCTTTTGTAAATATTAATGATCTGCCAGTTAACAACTAGTCCAAGGTTCGTTTATTCGTGGATGATTGTAACATATACAGGAAAATAAAAAGTTATGAAGATACTACTCCTCTTCAGAATGACCTCATAGAATAAACGATTGGGCAAAGGCCTACAAAATGAAAATAAATTCTCTAGAGAGCAAAGCCGTCTGCTTTACAAGAAAAAGAAATAAAATAATCGCATCATATACGTTAGGGCAGACGTCTCCAAAAGCGTACTCGCGAGTAAGCCCCTGAACGGAACCGAAGCCAGTACGTAATGAGCGCGCTCCGCCTCACCCATCTCCACCTGTACTGTACTCAATGTTTATGCGTAAACGAAGAGCAGTGGCGGACTGCCATTATCATTGTGTTGGTCGGCGTGTTCCACCTTTTCACAATGTCTTCTAATCATGGACATAGTACATTCAATGATGAATAGGAAGAGAATTTTTTACTTAGTGGGAAGAATGTGAAATGCTTAATTTGTTCTTAAGGGTGTGTTAAAATTCAACATGCGACGACAATATTCGACTCTTCACAAAGAATATCATACAATTACAGGCATGTTGGACATGTGAAAATAATTTATTTTTGGGCTATCTGTATGACTGTTGGTTATACATAATAATCAGTATATTACAATACATTTAAACTCAGTTCAGCATGACAAACATATAGTTTTTCGTTTAATTTTAGGTGATATGCGTAGGCCTATAAATATTTTGATAAATATAAAACAAGAAAATACAAACACAAATCACACACGTGTCCTCAGTCTTAAACAAAAAAGCTTTTGATAGCTATGTTTTAGCTTGGAATATTGGAAAATCAATGAAGCCCTTTACATAAGCATTATTTGTAAAGTCGTGCATACAGAACGTTACTAAAATACTGTGTCCAGAACAAAGTCAAAGTTTAAGAAAATTAAATTGTTTCCAATTATAGTTCAGAGAAGGAATTTCAGGACTGCAAATGTAATTGAATCTGAAGTCGAAACCACAATTAACCCTAATTTGAATAATTTCGAGGAAAAAATTGTTCCGGGACCGGGTATCGAACCCGGGACCTTTGGTTAAACGTACCAACGTTCTCCCAACTGAACTACCCGGTAACTCTACCAGACACCGATCCAATTAACCAGTTTGCAGGTTACTCACTTGCATTGGACGAAAGCATGATAGAAATGACAAAGCTCACCTAGCCATTTTCATCCGAGGAGTTAATGAACATTTTACTGTGTCTGAATGTCTTCTAGATGTAATTACAAAATACAACTGGAGAAGATCTTTTTCAGACCCTGAAAGGCACTATAGAACAGAAGAGGTTGAATTTGCAATGGCTTGTGTCAATAGCAACAGACGGGGCTCCAGCTTCATAGTATGTCAAAATAATATACAAACGTGTGATATTTCTTATTCTTTCGATGTTATTATTTGTAAATTTAAGCAGATCGTTGCCGCGATCCCCCACTGGTCGCTGCTATCTGTTGAGATACGAGTCTCTTCCCCTTTTCTAGCCTTACAGCATACTGTGTTCGGCGGGCAGCATCGAGAACTCGAATGACGATACGCTTTTTGGAGACCTCTGCGTTAGGGGGTGAAACCATTCCGGAAGTTAACAAATGTAAATACCCAGGAATAACTTTTAGCAGCGATCTCGGCTGGGGGGAACACGTTACTGACACAGCGGGAAAAGCATGAAGAGCGTTAGTGCAGCTTATGATTAGGTTTTCTCCGGAGCGGTTGTTTGTGCGCTTTCAATCGTAGACCTCCGGTTACCTCCGATTGATGCCGCGCAGGTTGTATATGTGCTGTGGCGCAGACATACGTTTTCCGCTGAGCAGTCCTTTAATCGGATCAGGTAGTGATTCGAGTCCGCTGACGTCCGCGTATCTTTTTAAATAAATGTGTAATTTTTTGTTGCTTACTTTCTCTTTTTTATTTACCTCTCTCTTTCTCTCTCTTTCTTTCTTCGGCTCTTCTTTTTTTCTTGTTTTGCTTGAAGTAATATGTTAGCTAACATATTCTTTTTCTAGTTTTGAAATTCATAGTATATGTGGAAAGGCGTATCAATTTTATGTCATTGATCAAATTAATAACATTAAAATTAACTGAAAACTAACGCGAAGTAAAGCTTTTCAGTAACTAATGTAAACATTTATAATTTTCCTGGAAACTCTCGTTTATTCACAAACAGTTTTTGTCAATTATTATTCTAATCGGTTTAGTTTAACGTAAAATATATTAAGGGAGTTTCAGGATGGAACAAAAGAAACGTGTGGTATCAATGTGTTAAAGTTTACTGTCCAAAATAATTTATTCAGATTCTTCACCAGACAGGATTGTGATCATTGTGTTGAAAGGTGTCGGTATTTGAACTGTCTCTTCTAAAATGCGTCACTCTTCCTCTGTAATAAAAATACAAGTGGATATCAACTTAAGGATAATTGTAATTATATTATTACCACACGTTTCTTTAGTTTCAGAATGAAACTCAATATTTTAATCTAATAACTCAAGTTGCCTTTTAAATATTCCATATAAGTTATGTATGACGTTTATTGCCTCGAAAGTTACGTTTTATAGAAATGTCAAGACTTTTTTTCTAGACGTGGACCTTTGGAACAATAGCATTAAAGCAGTTTAAAAAATCGTATCAAATGTTTTGCGTAATTTTAAAACTACGAAAACGATGATATCACTAATTAACCGTCAATGTGTATCTGAATGGTAATAATTTATTTTTGACAGCAAGTACGAGTACCACAACCGCGGCTCTTAATGTTAGCCTAAACACTTACATACCTATATTTAAAAATTTAGACCTACTCAGGGAATTTATCTAACCTGGCCCACGCCATAGAGATTTCCAAATACGGACCTGTTTAGCGTCCTAGGAGCGTTTGGCTTTTCTGACAACACAATCACCAACTCATATTTCAAGTAAGCGGCTCATCACTGAAGTTTAGAGTTTCATCTCGTAAGAATATGCTGGATTAATCGTAGAGGGCCCTTTTTTGCTGAAATTCTTCTGCTTTTCAGTTTTTCATTCGCAATGTTACTCTGTCTGCACACAAAACCACGAAATTATTTATTAGAACTTTAATATATAAATCAAAGTAAACACGCTTTTTAAAAGAGTTCAAAAGTGTTTTGAACAGTTAAATTTACTTACTTACTTTCTTCAAGTTCGCGATTGCGCGATCGCTTCAAATGGTCTAACAAATTCGAAGTACCACCACCCTTAGAGTAAATTCGCCCATAAAGTTCGCAGCGTGCGACTCTATTACTATCTTCAACTAAATTAAAAATTTCCATGCGACGGATATACGATTTGGTGCCATTTTATTCCACTCACAACTACCCTCAGTCCGTACGCGCTGGTCGTCCTTGAGCTCTACGTCCTCCAACTTCGCTTCGCTCCGAACCACCGCATCCCTCCGTATGTTCCCTGTTCCACTTACGATAGTACCGGAGATCACCGGTGGAGAGCTTTATTCCTAATCTCCGATTCCTCCGCGGTAGTAGTCATTCCGATGAGCAGCACTAAAGAGCGTTACACTTTGTGATGAGGGTACTAAGAAAAAGCTCTGATAAATCCAAAGAGATTGCATATAAGTCATTAGTTCGTCCAGGAATATGGTGATGCATGTTGGGATTCTTACAGATTAGAACATATTAAGACTTGAAAAAAAGATTTAAAAAAACAGCCTCTCAAGTGTTGTAATAATTCAACATTAAAATGGGACACACTCACGGACAGGAGAACGCGAATTCGATTATGCCAATATTCAAAACATACAGAGGTGAGCCTTCCGGAGAGAAATAAAAAATAGGTTGCAGCCGCCAAATAACTCTTCAAGGAACGACTACTCACATGAATTAATGGAAAGAAGACAGAGGACGGACACTGGAAAGTTTTCTTTTTTCAATCGTACTATCAGGAACTGGAATGTCTTACCTGCAGACTTACTAAAGGCTTTACCAATAACCAAAAATGTATTAAAATAGGCTTAAGGGCTTTACTAATAAACGGTAGTACATTATGGCCACTATTTAAAGGGTGTAATTGATGTTCTATTATTTGAAGTGTTATATCAGTGAAGAAGTGTGTTGTGTCAGTGAAGTTTTATAGTTTATAGTGGTAGTGCAAAGTATTTGAATAGTGAAATGTTTTTGAAGTGTTGTGAAATCAGGATAGTGTCAGTGAAATGTGTCGTAGTTCCAGTGGAGTGCTGAAAGGTACTTGGCATGTATGAACTTACTTATATACTCATGGGTTTAAGTTCGTACTTAGGGTTAAGATCCAAATTAGATTCACTTTAAATGTTATTTTAAGTGATCGTGCTTCATTTAATTTAGGATGCTCCTTGTTAATATTATTATTATTAGTATTATTATTAATTTATTATTAATTGTGTTTATTATTGTGTTTATTATTAATTGTCATTGTTCTACGAATCTAGTAGAAGTAATATATCATCCTTAACATCAGTAATGAACGCACTCATCAGCCATCTTTCCACATGGTTTTTCGTGAGTTTCTCTGAATTGCCAGCATCAACCACAAGATTAAACTGAGTTTTACTTTTAATGGTTTGTTTAACTTTGGACCCAAACTCTCCTTTCGGTTCTTGGAAATATAGGTAAAATCGAGTTCCTAAGATGCCAGCCGATGAAATATGGACCTGTATAATGTAGGAATGCGTCATAGAAGACAATGATTTGCACACCAGCTTGGATGTGCTTTTCACCTGTCTGTCAGATATCATCTCGTATTCAAATCGAGACTGGTCGTTGTTGAATACACAGTCAGCATTGTATGGGGTTTCTGAAATAATTTTATTTAGCCTATATCTGTCACAAAATGTTTTGTTGTTTCAATTAGGCCTAGTTTAGACTCATGTTGGACATCTTTTCTAGAAGCGAATTGTGTTATTTATTTATTTTTTTTTTTTTGGAGATTATCCTGTTTTGTTTCTTAAAACGACGCAGAAACTTTTCAGATGCAAGTACCCGATAATTGTGTATTTTTGCTGATAATATAGCCCAGTTTTTTTTAAATTAAAATAGTGAACAGTCAGGTTCTGTTGGCTGAACATCTTCAACCCCTGTTGCTCCAAGATATTATGAATTTTTCCACCTCTTCAAGGGATAAATTTCGAATTTTTATATTCCCATTTCGTTCTATGTTCTGGTCACGAGACATAATCATATACTTTGTCTTTTCGGGATTTACTTCCAAACCTATCTCTTTACTTGCTTCAAGTAAAATTTCCGTGTTTTCCCTAATCGTTTGTGGATTTTCTCCTAACAAATTCACGTAATCCGCATAGACAAGCAACTGATGTAACCCATTCAATTTCAGACTTTCTCTTGTTATCCTGAACTTTCCTAATGACATATTCTAGAGCAAAGTGAAAAGTTAAAAAGTAAAGGTAATAAATAGTGCATCTTCTTCATTTAGTTCGCAGTGAATTGGAAAAGTATCTGACAAAAACTGGCCCATACAGACTCTGCTGCACGTTTCACTGAGATACATTTTAATTAATCGAACTAGTTTCTTGGAAATACCAAATTCAATAATAATAATAATAATAATAATAATAATAATAATAATAATAATAATAATAATAATAATGTTTTATTTATTCTGTCAGAGTTAAGACCGCAAGGCCTTCTCTTCCACTTAACCAGAGAATTAAAATGAAATATATTTCATCAGTACGTCTATTGAACGTTATTTTTATGTATTCTATTCTCCGAAACATTAGGCATGTGAATTAATTGATCACGTTTATATTTATGTTTTAAAAACAACAGTGTTGCCTTTATAACACCCGCAATTCATTTTTAACTTAAAAATTCCTTACAATGACAGCAGCAAAAACAAATGAAAGCAATCATAATAACAATTTAATGACACAAACATGCACGGTTGTGAGCACTACCTTCAGTGGCTGTGACAGAATAAAGAATAGAAAATTATTCAATACCGGTAAATACTCCACGTTTTCCGTCGTATTTCTCAATTTGGTAATATTTCGCAAGCAACGAACAATAGTACCATAAAATTGCAATTCTCAATCAAACCAGTGAGCTGTCATTTTTTTTTCTTTTGTGTTTGTGTTAAATGAAACGTATTATTGTAAAATTGAAACTTCCCTATTTCTACACATAAAAAAGGCATCAATAAATTTTCAAAACAATGGAAAATGCTGCCAAATAGCGGCGGATATGATAACTACCTGTTGAGTCGGATGACGTTGTTTGTCTTCCTGACCATGAGCGCCATCTCCCAGAAGTGGACGGCTTCGGGCAGCACCGTATTCTGAAAGCAGAGCAAGCACACTCAGCCTCCACACTACTGCCATCTATGATGCATATCCTTAACTACGTGACTGGTGTCTGAATGAAACTCTTAGGGAGACGAAAAATGTACTATTTTTGCGGGCCTCACTAATTTATTAAATACTGACTAACATTCATGCTTTCTAGAGAAATGTCACAATTCTGGTGATTTCATCTTAAAAGTCTGTTAATATCATATACAGAGTGATTCACGAGGATTTACCCGTTCTTTACGGAGCTCATTTCCGAAGACATTCTGAGCAAAAAAGTCATATAAACATGGGTCCTATTTTCAATATTTACAGAATTACGTTTAGTTATTGGAACGCATTGCTGTGAACGCGTGATCTTGGTCAGCGTGCAGTCAGCAGCCAACGCGAGCTCTACGGAAATAAAAAAAGCCGTATGCAGTTACGTAGCGCGACGAGTGCCGTTCACAAGCGTGTAAACTCTCCAAGACTGTAAATTAGGATGCAAAATTGAACTGAAAATAGTTAAGTCGGTGGAAGTGGTGTGATTTTTAATAATTGTTGTGATAAGTGCGTAAGAATAATGCAATTTTCTAGTTAAAAATAGAAAAAGATGTCTGTACGAAGCAACTAAGGAGTTCACAGCACATTTTTAGCTTCATAATATTTGTCAATTAAAAAAATGATACTTCTGAATGGTTCATTCTCTATTTGCATTATTCTTTTACCTCGAAACTAAAGTAAAAAACGTATTTTACAAACAATTTTAAATTAGTGTAACTCTGAAAATATTGAGAATAGGAACTATGTTTAAATGACATTATTTGCTCAAAATTTCTTCAGAAATAAGCTCCGTAAAGGACGGTAAATCCTCGTGAATCACTCTGTAATTTAAGTTAGGTTTCTGATCGAAACGCTGCACAATGTGTTAAAACGCAAATCTAGCTGGACAAAATTAATAACTTCTCTGCATTCTAACAAATTATTATAAAATTTTGTACAGACCTTACAGGAAGTACATATTTTCTGTGTACAAAACTGATTACGTTTGTATGAAAGAAAATACCCTTGTACAGGGGATGCATTCACACAAAATTAACATCTCCTACATAACATATTTTTATGAAGCTTTGTACAGGAGTTACAGGTAGCATATATTTGTGTACAAAGTCTGATTACATCAGATATTACCTGTATTTCTTGTACAAAGATTCATAAAAAAATCTGTTATGTAGGAGAGAAGTTGCTAATTTCGCTCAAAAACAACCTCTATAAAGACCCCTATACAAATATATTTCCTCCTACAGTAATCAGAGTTTGTAGACAAAATATATGTGTTACGTGTAAGATCTGTATAAAATTTCATAACAATCCGTTAGAATGCAGAGAAGTTACTATTTTTGACCAGCTAGATTTGCTTTTTTACACACCTTTGTTAATATTAGATCAGAATTTATCCAATGTATTTTTAACCTGATGTTCAATGTCATGTCGATAATTATGAAGGCCTAAAACACTCACATAGTGATTAGAAACTTCCTCAGTCAGTGATTCTTTTCTGCTTTTAAACCAAACATGGAATAGTTACCGGTGCGTTACCGTGTGCTCCGCGACTGAAAACAATTAATTTACTGATAAATGCGCAAGAACACGTAAACTTTAAAGCAAGGTTTCAACATTCAAAATGTCTGTCTAAATGATGCTGGATTAAATGTCGAAAGATTTGTTGTAACCGGATATTACTGGTTATATTAGAACTCATATTAACTTGGGGAGCTACGATAGTTACGCAAACCAGCTATAACGGCTGGGGAGCTCATCGTACTAACCACACCTAACCACACGATACCTCCATTCTGTTGGATGATCGTCCACCTCTGCTTCGGCATGTGGCCGTGAGGCCAGCAGCCGGCTGGTCAGTCTTGGCCCTTCGTGGGCTGTAGCGCCACGGGTTATTATTATTAAATTAAATTATAGTTGTAGAATCTTAATATATTATATACGCATATTTTTTTAATTCTAATATTTAAATCCTATCGTAAGCAGAAAAAATACTTTAGAAACTTGAAATTAAAATTAGATTAGTAAGAACATATCTGCCTGAACAAATTCCACGTCTCACAACTTAAATCACTAACAATTAGCTCTTTTTCACCACACAGTAAATCTGTCTAAGACTGAACAGAAGCGAGAAGTGTTAGAAAGAACTCAATATTCATACTCTTCTAAAAATAGCTTGATTCTGAAAAAAAAAACAGGAAAACTATCCCTCACAACATTCTTCAAGTGTTAAACAACATGAATTCATATTCAGCTACGTCTAACTAAACAAGTCGAAATTTGATTTTTGTCCACCTAGATTGGGAAAACTGCACACTGTGCGCTAGTGCGTTGTTTCTTTTATCTAAGCTATATAGATTATTTTTACGGTCGTTATTTACAAAAAGATGTAAACAAAATCTGTCACTATCTTATTATGCACTAATGTGATTTACTTTTCCTACTCTTCACCAAATTTAAACACTCTCGTGAATGATATTAAAATCTTTAAAATTCCATTTTATTTTCCTCATACATATTCCTTCCCTTCCGGCACATTTTATCGTCTTCATTTTGCAATAAACATTGTTGAAGTTACGTAGTATATTTAAATTATATGTGGAATATTGTCAGATCGACATCATAATCTATTTTATGGCAATACTGCAGCTTTCGTTGAACTACAGTATGATAGCATAGCTGCGATTAGTGTTGTGCAGACATGACAGGGGATAACAAGGTATTCAAACTTCGTCCTACTCCATAGGCATCCAACAATACGTAGAAGTGAAGCATGTAAACTAAAATAACCGATATTATTACGATGTACCGAAGTACATATATTTCCGTGCAGGAATTCTGCGTTATCATATGATGAAAGATGGGTAAAGCGGAGAAAAATTCTCTTCGGCACTGGGATTCGAACCCGGGTTTTCAGCTCTATGTGGTGACGCTCTATCCACTAAGCTACACTGCATTCCAATTCCGATGCCGGATTGAATCCTCTCGGTTTAAGCTCCACCTCTAGTTTTCCTTTACTGGCCAATCCTCATGCACTATGTCACAGACGTGTGACAGTGGCACAATGTCCAACATACTAATGTGTAGAGGTGCACTCATTACGAGTGACTAAGTGGTCGGGATCCGACGGAATGAGCGCCGTCTTAAATCACTAAGTGATTATATATGCATATCATATTATTACGATGCACCGAAGTATAGTATGTAGCTTAGTGGATGTAGCACGTAGAGCTGAAAACCCGGGTTCGAATCCCGGTGTCTGAGAGAATTTTTCTCCGCTCCAGCGATCATTCATCATAAAATAACCGAATTCGTTAACAACCGGTAAGAGGCCTTACGTTCGGTTCATGTTTGCCGAGTCTTTGTAGAACCGAAGCTTTTCATCTGTTCAATCATTTCCCTTCCTTGTGTTCAGTGCCTTTCTCCTTAGGTCCTCCTCTCCTGAGCCTTTATGCTAACACATATCCTGCGAAGTTACGCATAATAATGAGTACAGGCAATTTTTGTTATTATTATTTATTACAAAAACTGCCCCCATTGAGGGTAGCCCTTACGGACTCAGTATATCCTCAAAAAATTAACATACATATGTAAACATAGTTATTAAATTTAAAAAAATAAACAAAGAAAAGGACATGAAAAATTACAATTGCTATTAATGTGGCACCATGTGATTAATCAGAATTTTACAGTATTTTTTAACACAATTATCAGAATGTCTTCCCTCAAGAGATGTTGGCAGATGACTAAATATTCGCAAAAATATACGCATAAGTAAATCAAGTAATATAATCATTATTTTAAAAACTGCGGAACTAGACTCTAAACGGGGACGCTTAATATTCATCCGTCACTGAATCAACGCTGCGCGGTGTTCGGCAGGGAAGAAATGGGATGAAGAGACATTATATGGCTCCCCGTGAGAGAGTAGAATCCGCTCTTGCTGCCCAGCTCTGGACTACTATCATGCATTGTTCAAACATGAGAGAGGAAACCAAGACATTATCTACAAATTTCGTCTTATTTCATATGGAAAATTAATCGCAAGATATGTGCTCAAATTCTTAAGCGGTTTAAAATACGAAGGGATGGAAGAGGAGAACAGCAAATATACGAGTATTCATAACATGATCGAACAAACATGACAGGTCTTCTCTTGCAGAGCGATCATGTGAATATCAAACTTCGCCGAACTCAACGAAGTGAATCCGACATAGTGTCTGTCATTTACAACGATAATGTGTTGTATGAAAATGAAATAATGTATTTCATCATCATCTGCATTACGGTATGGACCATAAGATCCGTTCCACTCCAATCAAATCAAAACTGGTCCCGCCATCTTTTTGTGGGTCTTCCTGGGTTTCTTCTCCCACGGGGGTCGTGACTGTATATTGTTCTGGTAATTGACGTTTCTGGCATGCGCTGTATATGCTCCCTCCAATTGTTTTGATGTCTTCTTATTATATCTATAATATTGTGCATTTTTAATTCGGATCTAATGTCTTTACTTCTCTTTTTATCAAATAGTGTATTTTATTTATTAAAAGGCTGGATATTATAAGTTATAACGATGTGTAGTGTGAAAATGAAGCAATTACGGAATTATGTATTTATTTTATATTATGATAATCATGTTATTCTACTTTCATCAACAGTATAGTCATAAATCTATTGCTGCCGAGTAACTGATTTATTTGAATATTATGTCAAGAACGTAATTAGAGCTAATTTCTGTTTGTTAGTTCGTACAGTAAAAACTGTCATGTATTATAGTGACATTCCTGTTAATTTTAAGCATAATTTTGTAATAAAAATTATCTGTACTTATAACCAAATATAACTTCACAGGATTTGTTGTAAATTCTTACGCGGCTAAATCATAACGGGAGGGGAGATCAACAAACTTGAAGGAACAAGTTCGAACCAACATGAGATATCTGCTTTCGCAAAGCGATCTTCCGTTCTACAGACTCGGCAAACTTAGAACCGAACATAGCGCCTATAATGCACGACGCTAGTAGTAATAACTAGTCCTGAGTTTGGTAACTTTGAATGCATGTTAGGTGTACGTCGAGCTTCGCTTGATACGGTAGCAAGTTCCGAGTCAACAGTTCTAGCTGCGGTTTCTCTCCACACGCTTCGGTACATCTATTTTTTCGTGTGTATCTCTGCATAAGTCGATGCACAATAGTAATAGTACACATACAGAATACCACTTAGATTTAATAATAATAATAATAATAATAATAATAATAATAATAATAATAATAACAACAACAAAGTATTTATTTATAAAGCCAGCTTATATGTAATAAAATATAATTTTTATTACGGCTAGACAAAACTAGACATTTTCAGGAGCCAGTTCCTTTAATTTCGGGAGCCACCACATTTTGCCCACACATGCAATCAGAAAACCATTCAAGCTAATAATAAAGATACAGTCACTGAAAAAAAAATATATATATATATATATATATATATATATATATATATATATATATATATTGTATGTTCATTATATTAAACAATATTAAATATCTATGCAATTCAAACATACATTTTCAGACACGTTACGCTCTTCACTGAAGCGATGTAGTGACAAAATCTTGAGCTGCGCAACAAATGTAAGAATATTATTCTAAAAAGCACATTCGAATTTCTTCCTACAACCTCTTTTATTCACGTTATATTTTAGAAATTACTTACTTACAAATGTCTTTTAAAGCATCCGGAGGTTCACTGCCGTCCTCACATAAGCCCGCCATCGGTTCCTATCATGAGCAAACTTAATCCAGTTCCTCGCATCATATCCCACCTCTCTCAAATCAATTTTCATATTATCCTCCCATCTGCGTCTCAGCCTCGCCTCCCAACTAACACTCTATAGCCCTATGCACTTCTGGATTCGCCCATAAATGCTACATGCCCTCCCCATTTCAAACGTCTGGATTTATTCCTAATTATATTAGGTAAAGAATACAATGCGTGCAGTTCTGAGTTGTGTAACTTTCTCCATTCTCCTGCAACTTAATCTCTCTTAGCCCCAAATATTTTCCTAAGCACCTTATTCTCAAACACTGTTTTTTAGCCTCTGTTCCCCTCTCAAAGTGAGAGTCCAAGTTTCACAGAACAACCGGTAATATAACTGTTTTATAAATAAACGTAGTTATATTTATTTTAAACAGAAGTCTTAATAAATTGATCTCAATAAATAATTCAGGCAACACATCGAAATTTTTTGTCGCCATGGTTACATGCTGCCCGGGATTTGACTATCTCTGATTTTTACAATAAGTAAAATACATTAAGCTACTTTAGATTTGATTACTTACTTACTTACAAATGGCTTTTAAGGTAAGTACCTGTTACTTACTTACTTACTTAAGGAACCCGAAGGTTCATTGCCGCCCTCACATAAGCCCGCCATCGGTCCCTATCCTGTGCAAGATTAATCCAGTCTCTATCATCATATCCCACCTCCCTCAAATCCATTTTAATATTCTCCTCCCATCTACGTCTCGGCCTCCCCAAAGGTCTTTTTCCCTCCGGTCTCCCGACTAACACTCTATATGCATTTCTGGATTCGCCCATACGTGCTATATGCCCTGCCCATCGCAAACGTCTGGGTTTAATGTTCCTAATTATGTCAGGTGAAGAATACAATGCGTGCAGTTCTGCGTTGTGTAACTTTCTCCATTCTCCTGTAACTTCATCCCTCTTAGCCCCAAATATTTTCCTAAGCGCCTTATTCTCAAACACCATTAACCTATTTTCCCCTCTCAGAGTGAGAGTCCAAGTTTCACAACCATACAGAACAACCGGTAATATAACTGTTTTATAAATTCTAACTTTCAGATTTTTGGACAGCAGACTAGATGATAAAAGCTTCTCAACCGAATAATAACACGCATTTCCCATATTTATTCTGTGTTTAATTTCCTCTCGAGTGTCATTTATATTTGTTACTGTTGCTCCAAGATATTTGAATTTTTCCACCCCTTCGAAGGATAAATCTCCAATTTTTATATTTCCATTTCGTACAATATTCTGGTCACGAGACATAATCATATACTTTGTCTTTTCAGGATTTACTTCCAAACCGATCGCTTTACTTGCTTCAAGTAAAATTTCCGTGTTTTCCCTAATCGTTTGTGGATTTTCTCCTAACATATTCACGTCATCCGCATAGACAAGAAGCTGATGTAACCCGTTCAATTCCAAACCTTGCCTGTTATCCTGAACTTTCCTAATGGGATATTCTAAAGCGAAGTTAAAAAGTAAAGGTGATAGTGCATCTCCCTGCTTTAGCCCGCAGTGAATTGGAAAAGCATCAGATAGAAACTGACCTATACGGACTCTGCTGTATGTTTCACTGAGACACATTTTAATTAATCGAACTAGTTTATTGGGAATACCAAATTCAATAAGAATATCATATAATACTTCCCTCTTAACCGAGTCATATGCCTTTTTGAAATCTATGAATAACTGATGTACCTTACCCTTATACTCCCATTTTTTCTCCATTATCTGTCGAATATAAAAAATCTGATCAATTTAGATTTGAATAAAGGTTGAAATTAACAAATGAAAAAAAAAAACATAAGTATCAGCACAAACCTGAAATGAAACAAATTATGAGTGCATGCTTTACGAGTCACTACACATTACAATCTATGACTGTAAACGTTTTAAGTATTTCAAATAAAAATTTCCCCTTCTTTTTGATAATATATATGTTCTGTCCTAACGCAGTGTTGGCCACAAAATTCTTCTATTAGAGCACTGATCTTCAAGCGCCTAGCTTTGTTTTGTTTTCGCATGTTCACTGAACAGCAGACCTGAACTGTGCATTAGGGTCGGGTGCCGCCGATCTATACTCCGTATATAACTACACAGCTGCGGGTCGTTTGAAGGCTTTAGTAAACGAATGCAGAACTCTAGTTATAACAAAAGCGCGTAACCTACGACCGTGAGTATCGCCGAGGTTCACTCACAAACAAAGGTAATAGTGATGATTATATTGTACAGTCTCAATAGGCCTACTAATCAGTAATGGTATTTATTTAAGATTGGAGTAGTTGAGGAAACTTGTTCAATTCGAACAAAATTTCGGACTCTTGTGATTCGGCTTTGAGCAAGTCTTATCTTTCTTTTTAATATATTTCAACCCTCCCGTTGATTATAATGAATTCTTCCAAGTAGCTTATGCATACGGACTCCCCTTGAGTATAAAAATGGACTCGTTCAATTGTCATTCTATCGGATATGACATAAGCATTTCCTAGACAAAGTCGAATTTTTGTTCTACAAAATTCTTCCTTTTTTCTACTAGTATAGGTAGAATATAGAAGTTACATTATTACAACGTATTTAACATTAAGTATTACAATATACTAAGATATAATAATGAATTAAGAGATGAAATTCAGAGAAGAATTAATTTGGCCAATAGAGCCTACTATGCGCTTTTACCCATGCTTAAAAGCAAAACAGTAACCAGAGAAATCAAACTAAACCTATACAAGACTCTAATTAGGCCAGTGGCAACATACGGCTCAGAATCATGGACATTAAAAAAGGAAACATGTACACAAATAACAATTTTCGAAAGAAAGATACTGATAAGAATTTTCGGAGGTGTACAGACGGGGAATACATGGAGAATGAGATACAAGGAGCTGTACGATATGTTTAAGGAACCAGATATTGAATCCTTCATTAGAATATCTAGATTGAGATGGTTGGGGCATGTTGGACGTATGGAGAACCTTAGGAAGGCTAAGATGGTTACCACAAAAAAATAGAGGAAACAAGGTTGAGAGGAAGACCACGATCACGTTGGGTGGATTGTGTGGAATGTGATTTGGCAAGGTTTGGAATCCGGAATTGGATGAAGCAGGCTGAGGATCGTGAAGAATGGAAGAGGATCATTAATGAGGTCAAGGCTCTCTTGGGCTGTAGTACTAATTAAGAAGAAGATTACAATATACATTTTCGCAAGTTTCACTTTCCGGAATTTCACCACTAGTCCGCTAATAAATTATCATGCGGGGCTATGTAGATCGCCTCTAATGGTGCTACGGCGGGCGGCAAAACAGTATACAGTTACGGCGCATCACAACTAGAAGGGGAGGCTTAGGTAAATGACGCAACGTTTAGTAATCGGCATTGAACAAAAAATAATAATCATCATCAGCAGCAGCATCATGGATTAAGGATTATAAGGTTCGTTCCGGTCTCATTTTTTTAACACTGTTGACCCATCTTGTTTTCGGTCTATCAAGATTTCTTCTACCTATTGGGTTATAGTTCATCATCAGTTTTGGTATGCGGTCTGCTTCCATTCTTTGTATATGTTGTTTCCAATCGTTTCTATATTGTTTTATTCTGTCTATTAATCTAAAAATGCTTAGTTCCCCCCTTATATCTGCACTTCTTTTCCTATCCAGTAAGGTGTAACCTGCAACAGATCTCAGAAATTTCATCTCTGCTGCTTCTACTCTTCTTTCTTCTTTTTTAGGCAGGATCCAAAATTCAGACCCATAAAGCAACATTGGCACTGCCATTATCTTATAAAATTTAATTTTAGTTTCTTTTCTAATAATTTTTAGGGATCTATTAATGACACCGCATACATAGCTGAATTTATTAATTTTTTTTTTTTTTGAATATCTTCATTCTTCACATAGCAAATGTTGCACCCAAGATAATTGAAACAATTTATTTGTTGAATAATTTTTCCTTCCAAGACAATTTTGGCTCTTAATGTATCTGCTCCTCTAAATGCTAAAACTTTTGTTTTGTTAATTGAAATATTTAAGCTAAAACGTTTACTTACATTATTTAATTGGAATAGAGCCCTCTGTGCCCTGTTTTCAGAACTAATTTCTCATTCTAATTCTAATTTATTCACAATTTACATTTCAACACGAGCTTTGCTCTTTCGGGGTATTTTAATGTAACGTTTTTATGTATATATTATTATTATTATTATTATTAAATAAAATCTAAATCTAAAATCTAAATCTAAATCATACATATGAATTGATACCCGAAATGAGCATATGCTCGTGCTCGGGTACAGTCCAGTAGTCTACATAAATTTTACAGAGATCAATAACTGGATATTAAAACTTTGTCGTCCGCAAAGAGCAATGTATCTAAGAATATATATTTTTTATTTTAAAATGTTCATTTAAATCCATCTGCCAATCCATTCTGATTTTGTCAATATAAATATTAAAAAATGACGGTGAAAGTGGACACCCTTGTTTTACAAATAAATAAAATCACAAATAAAGCTTTTTTGTACGTAATCCTTATCTGATTGTTTTGGTCGATATTCATTTATTTCATTTGCATGTTTCAATAACAGATCAAGAATAGTAATATGTGTTACAAGAGCGGTATGTTGAAGTTTTCATGTTCGAGGAAAAGTTTGAAAAAGCGAAACGTAGTTGAGCTTTTTTAATTTCCCAGAATTGAAAGAAAACATACCTCTCGTGTATCGTACATTATTTTGTGCGAAGATCGTTTATTACATACCTGAAAGAGGAATTTCTAATTAGTTGCAATGAAATCTCCATTTTGGTTTCTGTTCAATTACGGCAAATTTGCAAAACAAAAATATCTATCTTCAACATTGTTGCTTTAAAATGTTTTCTGTGTTTACTATACTCCAGCAGGCCGTGATATACGTCTGTCTTTTTTTTCTCCCAGTCTATAAATGCCGCCATGATGAGTCTGGAATCTTGTTGATTTTTTCACGGCTTCCTTAATGTTACTTGCATCACGAATGCAGTAACTTTAGTGGAGTTGTAGAGTTTACTTAATTTTTGCAAATATTTAAAAACAATAATTAACAGTGTAATTTAGATGAAATTGCAGTGGTAAGTTTCCAATTTATAATTATTACTATATTGAACGTCTCTAAAAATAATATGTTAAAAGCCTAAATCAGTAAAATCAATATGTCACTTAAGCAGTAAGAAGAGGGAAATTGTTATATGTGTTAGGTTGGGAATACTGAATGTGGAATTTTAGACTTTCCGCGGATTGGTTTTGTGCGGAAACCAAGCAAATACGCACGATCTCGCACAAAAGTTATTTACGATATAAGTATTAAAACTGGTATTTTATTTTGTGAGTACAGGGCCTCAGGCCGAGTAGGCCTATAGCAAATCTATCAAAAAATAATATAATTTTTAACATGTGTTAACTTTAACTTTTAGACAACCGTTCAGTGTTTATAAATTACGTTAGATACCAGTAATTTAATATACAGAATGATTCACGACTGCAATGTTCGAACATGAGAGAGGCAACCAAGACATCAGAAACTTCGTCTCATTTCGAATGAAAAACTAATCGCAAACTCTGTGCTAAAATTCTTAAGCGGTTAAAACATGAGTAGAGGACAGCGAATATTTTTGCAACAAGGTGGAACACACACGACAGGCCTTCTGCAGAGTAAACATCGACGAATATCGAACTTCGCCGTTCTCGACAAACTTGAACCGAACATAGAGCCTGTAATGCACGACGCTATTCACGACTAATGACCCGCGCTTCTATAGGCCATTTTCAGCATAAAATGTCATATGAACACGGATCCCGTTATCATTAGTTTGAAAGTTATTCATAAAATCTAAACGTCATACTGTGAATCAGCTTTGGAGTTGCTTGCATCATAATACAAACATTGGAACGTAAATTAAACGGAGGGTTGCGCTGTGACGTGAAGTGCGGAGGAGAAGGGGAAGATAGGTCTGATGATTATCAGCTGCTTTTATCAGGCACAGACTTGCTGAGATACGGAACGCTACGTGCGCCGCGCATCATTCACATCCGTGCGGCCAAGTACATTGAAGTGGAAGGAAGTATATTTGAAAATTTGCTTCCAAGAAGATGTATATTAACTTTATGATTAATACAGGGTATTAAATTAATATTTCTGTGTATTTTAAGTGAATCATTTTTAGTTGTGCTCAAAAGAATTGCTACTTTTGTAGGATTCAATCAGCTTAACTCCTCATTTTATGCTCAAAATGGCTTCTAGAACCAATGCATAAATCGCGGATCATTGGTAGTGAATCTTTCTGTATATATTAAATATTTTACTTGAAATCTGTACCTGGCAGCAAATTTATGAACTGCCATTCATAGTATTGAGCTACATGACAGATGTTGCATTTGAATGTTATCTGGCTGTAAATTTATTAAACATTATGATCGGAGTTTCAAAGTGGCGTTCGAAAATGAATAAACAATTTCAAGTGAACCGGAAGGGACAAAAGAAAGTACAGGTAGAGTAACAATGTAATTATTACCAGTGAAATCAAGGAAACAATAATATATACCAATTATCTTTATGGAATGGTGAAAGATAAAGAAGATTTAAAGTACCGGTACAGCGAATGTGTGATACTGGCATGTTCAAGAAAATGAAAGAAATTGGAAGTCTTCGACATTCTAGGAAAATTGTTGTACGATTAAAATGTACCTACAGAGAGAAGAATCCAAAAAAGGATAGCTACCCTTGAAAAAGGGGTACCGAGCGGTAACAGCACCTAAATTAATTGTAAATCAACAATATTCTATTTTTAATTTTATTTATTTTTTTGGGGGGGAGCTATCCTCGATAGGAATAATTTATTTTTCATATATAGAACTGTACAGATGATTAATGGCTATATCTTGAAGTTCCAAAAGATCGATATGGAAACGATGAAAGAAGTTGATACAAAATCTTGAGATAGTGCCCCCTAGGACCAAAGAGCAAGCCAATTACTTCCCAGCGACAAACGGGTATGTGGTATTTCTCTTCCAGATAAGTAAAGCAGGGTTCATAATGTATTTTATTTTCCAAATCTACTTCTTGTGATTGTAATTCAGTTCTCTCAAATCTGATAGTGGGACCGATTATGAAGCCAATCTCTTGATTGTTATCAATAATTGCTATTATATCGGCACGTTTGGCGGAGCCAGTGGATGAAATACAATGTACTTCATAAACGTCAAATTTTCCAAACTTCTTGAGATATTCAGCAATTGGGCTTCTAACCCAGTGATTACGATTGTTCTGCAATAGTTCCCCTTTTCTGCAGAAACCAAGAACATGAGGAAGGGTTTCGTACTCGTTGCAATGACGACAACGGGATTCTTGGCTCCTGCCGGGGACACTACGTACTGCGATGACATTGCAATTCATCTTTTAGCGTTAGGATATTGAGAGGTGGAAAGGCCTTTCTTGGTTGATATCCTGGAATTTGATTTTGACCATTCTGAAAAATGCGAAACACCTTTACCACGGTGGTTAAATTTCTTTTTCCATTCTTCAAACTGTTGATTTCGTAGTTTTTTCCGTAGATTTCGCACATCAGGCTGTTCCTCAGAAGGGAAACCAATGTGTTGTATACTGGCTCTTATTTCTTGTGCGAAATTTCTTGTAGTCGCAAGAAGAGGATCATCAAAGGAATCTAACAGGTTGCATACATTAATATGTTGCAAGAATGCTTACCACGAAGCTTTCATAATGCCCAGACCACGAACTTTTCTGTAACTATAAAGCATACTATCTGGGCTATCATTGGCAATCCAATGATTTCCTTGACAGCACTTCTTATCAATTTATCAATATCAAGGAAAAAACTATGTTTGAGCTTTGATAATGCAGCACATTGTAGAGGATAAATCAGACTACAACAATTAATAAAATATCAGTAAATAATATAAAACGACAGCATTCTTGAAGTGAAAGTCTGCCGATTCCGTAAATTCTGGCGAGTGCGTTGAGAGAGAGTACTTTCCCACAAGGAATTTATTTGAGGAACTGCAACAACTGCAGCATTAATATAACAATTTCTTCAAACATGAGTTAAGATGTTATATAAGTTAGATATCAATAAACACAGCTGTTGAAAAAATTTATTTGATTTGTGTAAATTTATTCTTTCAGCATGTTAACAATGTCAAAAGAAGTGCTTATACAAATTTTGGCCACTCGACCGCAATCACGAGGGCCGTAAAAAAATAAGTTTGCCAGAGGCCGATAACAGAAAGCGAGAACAATTTCATTGGAAAAAATTATTGGAACAGACATAGCAATTGTTGAGCTATTTTGCAACATATTCCCCACCGGAATTGAGACATTTGTCATACCATGAGATCGATAGAGAGGTACAGACGGCTGTCAAACATTTGTTCTGATCCCAGGAGGCTGACTTCTACGACACAGAAATACAAAAATTGATCCCACAGTATGACAAATGGGGGATATGTTGGCAAATGGCGCAACAATTGCTGTATCTGTTTCAATAAATCTTTCCATGCAATTGTGCTTTCTTTCTGTAAACGGCCCCAGGAAAAATCACTTTCTGACGGCCTCGTAATTGCGGTCGAATGGCCAAAATTTGTATAAGCACTTCTTTTGACATTTTTACTACAACTAATTTATCAAAATTTTCTTTACTTAAGCTCATGTGTTTAACTGAAGCACGTCTTTAAACACAGAACATTATCTTTCTACGCTACAAGAAGTGACGAAGAAATCTGGGACAAAGTGAGGTCGAATTATAAGTCTTTTGGACATGACCATGACCATGAACTCATCGAAACCGCGATCTTCCGACTTTGCAGCGTTACGCCTTAACCGCGACGCTATCGCACGCCCCACAGAAGTACTTACGTCTTTAATACAACAATCACAATAAACTACAACATCGTCCATCTTCAGAAATTCTTTTTGACATAAGATATCTTTTTGCAATTCTTCGAAGCAACATTCATAAAATACACTACTATGCAAGTTAACATAATATATGCATTAAAGACAGAAAAAGGACATAATATGTAATGTAAAAGTCTAAATAAGTGCTATTAAATCTAAAATCTTCAAGATATGCATTATGCATGAATTTAGGCCTACTCCAAAAAAGGTCAAAACATGCAAACGTGCACGGAAAAGGTGCGGTTATTTGGAAGCAATAAGTCATAAAATGAATAGCTGCAAAGTTTGAGAAGTGTAACCCAGTTTACATAAAAACTCGCATTTTCATAGAAATCCGGGATCTAATTATGACCATCAGATGAGATTAAGCAATTCCTCCAACAAAACAAAGCCGGATATCAATCTTTGCAACAATAAATGACGCCACAACGTTTGGGCTATTGAAATGTGAATGGAAATAGCGCATTAATAAGTAATTATTTTTTGTCTTAAAGGTAACATTCATATCAATAAGCACTATCTCAATGTTCAGAAAACTGCGCTGCAAGAAAAAAACAATTGTCTTCATATATTTAAACTTTAAAGATATTGTTCATTGAAATGCTTTTGCTTTTCACTTCTGTTGGAGATAGGTTAAAGACTGAGGTAGAGTTTATTGATCTTACTACGAAAAGGGCCATGTAAAAAAATCATGCAACTATCTCAAAAACTGTGTAAAATATGATTTAAACAGTTTTAAATATGCAAATTTGAGAAAATGGTCAATAAAAGTACAGACTGCTGTTTAGTGTTGTGTTTGCATGGTAGAACATTTAATGCATATCTTGGCCTTGGCCAATTATCTTAAAATATATTTCACATTATAAAGCTAAGAACTCATATTATTACATTAATATAAAACAAACTCAAAATCTTTTCTTTACCCTTGAAGGTGTGTGTAACCCAGTAAGATAACATGGAACCACAACGACATTGGAGAAATATTCAGACTCTAAGTGGCATATGAATCCACGTAACGACAACAATTACGCGCCTTTGATGTTATGTGCACCGCGTAAGTTACACTCTTCTACACCCCGGTGTGAAGAAGTTTAACTCTAGTATTTTCGTTTTAATTTTTATTCAATAAACCTACATGTTTCTGCTCAAAGTACCGCCTCCACAATATCCTGAAACAGGATGCGATTTGAAGGGAAGGATGTTGAGGATTTCCTCCTCACTGTCAGAAATATTCCCATCTCTACTCATAGAGTGCTTATCTCGGCCAGAGATCATTTTCCTCCCCCACCGGATTCTCTTATAATCTGTATATTTTATTCACAGAGTAGTTTACAACGGGAATACGTGTATCTATTTTTAAAATCAATATTAAGCGAAAAGCTTCTGAAACTTTTTTATTCAGGTATAACGGTTTTTCAGTAAGCAGCAGTATATCGAGCCAATACTTTTTTTAACAGTTACAACATTCTTAATTCTAGCCGCCACGCTGGTCTAGTGCAGCGACTGCAGTGATTACATGCGACAGACAGCCTATGAAGTAAGGAGACGGAGGAAAGGTGCTTGGCATGGAAACTACAACCAGTGGTGGTTTCTGGACTAACATCTTGATCAATAATTCCGCGGATAAAAATCTCAAGCTTTGCTGTATCAGTAATGTCACTGCTGTCATCAAGATCCAGTGAATAATATACGATTTTTCTTGCTTCTCTTTTTAAACTTCCTCTTGAATATAATCAGGAATTTTCTAAATTCTTTTCTCGATACTTGGTCGAGAAATTCGTAGTTTTTCAGAATTAAAAACTTCTTATGGACAAGTTATTTAAGCTATTTTAATCATTACTCTTTTGAAAAATCCTTTCTATTAAAAGGCTTTAGAACAAGACATAGCCTATTTCAAACCACATTAGGTAGCTGACTTCCTTACATTTATTTATGTCATCTTTCTCTTCCTGGCTATGATTTAAGACATGTCAATTTCTGGCGTTTAACAGTTGGTTGGCACATAATATTGAATCAGTTTTTGTACAATATTATTATTATTTGAAAAACTAATAAATAGTTACCCTCATAAAGATTATGAAGATTAAAACTGAGATAAAACCTAATAATTTTATCCTTCTAGGGAAAAGACCTAAAAATATCAATATTCATGTACGTACAGACGAATTATAGAAACACATACTTAATGGTCAGTAATAATAATAATAATAATAATAATAATAATAATAATAATAATAACACTAGGGAACAACTGTTCTGCGGTAAAGAAGAAAGTTGGTTATTGGTATGAAAACCGATGTCCTGAGTTCGAAAATAATTTCGTTTTTTTATGTATCACGTCTAGTTTTGTTGTAATTTCATTTTTTCGATATGTATCGCAGCGCAGTATTCACTATACGTTAAGCCGAGATGCCCCATCGCTGATGGCACTAAATATCCGCAACTAAATATTTTTGTTGAAATATTTATCTCAGAATGATGTTTCATCGTCCCATGCCCTATCACCCTATCCCCTTTCTCATTTTCCCGGGAAATTGTTTACGGAAAACCATAACAATTATATAGTTCTTAAATCTTGTCAGATGAGCAGTTGGCTTACTTCTGTGAACACGTGTGAATTTTGTTACTGTGGTGTCCCTAGGATCGTAGTGCAAAAGAGTGATTTTAAAAACTGATTATGACGAGTACATCAGGATTGCGTAGGAGACAGTGTGTACAAAGTCTCAGAAGCTTTGCTATATTTGTGGGTGTTGTATGTTCGAAAAGTACGTAAAATAGATTCGTTTATAAAGCAGCTATATTTTGCGTACTTCAAAGAAAAAGTTGTTGACATGGATAAATCATTTGCATCTCATAGTGCTTGTAACAGTTGTGTAGAAGGATTGCGTTACTGGTATGCAGGAAAACGGAAAGCAATGCCATTTGCTATACCAATGGTATGGCGTGAGCAGAGGAATCACTATGACGACTTATTTTTATATGAAGCGTGCATTTCCATAACGTTGTAAGTGCTCTGTTTGACAATATTACGAAAGGTTATGAAGAAAGTGCTGCTCCAAGTAATATACGAGTAGTAGTGCACTTTCAGGTTGTGCACGTTACAACGTTGTATGTACTGTATAAAACTATTTTTGTTCCTACTGTAAACTTTAAAAATTGGCACTTACAACGTTCTGGAAATGCACGCTTCATATGTGTATACTGGTTCTAACAAGGAAAGCAAGAAATCAATTAAGTATGTAAATCTTCCATCAGCTTTGAGGCCTGTTCCTCATGGGCCCGACTTGCCTGTACCTACACCATCAGCAAACTTGGGTGACAGTGAATCTGAAAGCATTTTTCCAAATGCAGATACTGAGATGTCTTCTGATCCAGACGAATTTGACAATCCTATCGGAATCATATGAAATATTAAGGCTGGTTCTTGAAAAAATTAAATATCATGAATATGAGTGGCAAATATGTAGTGACCTGAAGTTTGTTGGTTTACTAGGATGCACAAAATTTCCATGCTTCCTGTGCAAGTGGGACAGCAGGGTCAGGGACAAAAATTGGAATATTGTATACTGGCCTGAAACAAATCAGCTAACGCCAGGAGACAAAAATATTAACAATGTAAGTCTCGTTGCTCGTAAGAAAATTATACTCCCTCCGTTACATGTAAAACTGGGAGTTAGGAAGCAGTTTGTCAAGGCACTAGACAAAAATCTTCCTTCCTTCTAGTACTTACGTTCGTAGGTTACTTCTTTGTGATACGCTAAAATCAGGAAGGGAATATCTGATGGCCCACAAATTCGAAAACTGATGATGGACCACAATTTCACCAGTACAATAGACGAAACAGAAGAAAGAGAATGGAACGTATTCAAAGAATTTGTGAAGAAATTTCTTGGTAACTTTAAGAATCCACGGTACAAAGAAATTGTAGGAAACATTTTGGGCAAGTTCAAAGTTCTCGGTTTTAACATGTGCCTGAAGCTTCACTTTATAATGGCTAATATAGATTACTTTCCTGCGAATTTAGGAGACCTCAGCGAAGAGCAATGTGAAAGGTTCCATAGGATCCAAAAGAGGTAGAGCGACGCTACCAGGGACGTAAATATTATGGCCGATTACTGTTTGAGTATTACACGTGATGACTCTTCTAGAGAATACTCGAGGACTTCACATACACTAAGATTCCATGGAAAGAGAAAAAGGAAAACCGAGGACGTCTAACATACATTCTGAATGTAAGCTTTCTGGTCTTAAAATTTCGTTTAGTAAGATGTTTTCCTTGTATATAGGCCTAATGTTTCTATCATTTAACTATTTCTTTTATTGTTACACAACTTAGAAAAAAATAGATGGACGTGTTAACGAATCAGATACACAAAATAAATATATGATTTCAATGAACACGCTATAACTTATAATTATATTTTGTGGCAAAATAACGTTTTGCTAAATTGCCAAAGAACCTGACGTGATACGGCAAAACAAAATATATTTTTCAATTCAGCACGCCGAAATTAGTAAAAGTGCCATATTTATATTTATACCGCAGAAAAAAAAGTTTCCATTTGTTCCCTACTGTAATTAATAATAATAATAATAATAATAATAATAATAATAATAATAATAATAATAATAATAGGCTACATTATTCAGCGTGACAATTAATGTTTCTATATACTCCTAATTGGACCGTTGAGCAAAGTAACATATTACATTTTGTCCAACAGAACAACAAAAAAATTCTCATTCTTTACGAAACCACCTCTTACTGCTTGTAGATATAAAGAGCGAAATGATACCGCCATTGCTTGCCTTCAGTACGTGAATGAAACACACAGCAATGTACAGGAAACTCCTCGTACCCGTTTGAATGTCTATGATTACACGATGTAATCATCACACCCGCTTTGGTCACCGCTGGGTGACTAGAGAGCTGGGTTTATAGGCCCCAATTCTGTATCATCATCTCATTTCACCGTGGGTATAGCGTATACCAGCCTCTATCGGTAAATTGAATCGAGAATTACAGAAACCCCACAAGTAATATTTTTTTCTTAAATTCAGTTTTTATGTAGTTGTAAGATTCATACACAGGCATTTCAAGTGGTGCAGAAATCCCACACGTCCAGTGCTCAATGTACCGGTACAATATATTTCACAGCGGCAATATGTTACAGTGAATTGTAGGAATACCACAAATCCAGAACATGTGGGATTTTTAAAAAGTAATAATAATAATAATAATAATAATAATAATAATAATAATAATAAGGCGAAAACGTAATACGGCGAACGCCAGTAGGGGAAGTTATCCTCACCCACATGAAATGTGCATTCGACACAACACTAGCCTATCTCGTAGAGTGTGCGGTGAGCTTGTAGGGGAAAAGTGGAAAGGGGTCGTGGGCGGAGCTTAGCGTTCGCCGTATTACGTTTTTCCCAATAATAATAATTCAGTTTCATTTTCTTTGTTTTTATAGAGTTAATGGGATTTTGAAGAATTAAATGTGCTATTCATATAATTTTGCATTTTTTGTGTGTTTGTATACTTTTTTTTTCAATTTCTTAGCTTAAATACACATTTAAAGTTCTTTATCAGAAAAAGAAAATTATTCTCTCTCTTCAAGTAAAATTTATTTAATGAAATAAAATGATTGTTACTAGTTGCGCATTGCAGAAACACCACATGTTCCGGGAATTCAGATTATTTTTTTTAGAAAATACAATAGTACATTATGCAACGAGCCTACGTATAAAGGTAGTGATTAAGAAGCAAGTACGTTTGTTTATGAAACGAGCGCAACCGAGTTTCATAATTTTCATACGAGCGTCTTAATTACCATTATAGGCAAGTTTCATACGACTTTTTATGCTCGACCATATTTCTAACTTGAAATTATTCAAAAGTAGGTCATGTTATGGTTATGTAGGCTAAGTGAGTAGCGAATTGACCTGAATTGTGAGATGTCCGCAGACGCGAAAATATTGATTCTTTCCGAGGCCGAATGTCATTGACCTTGATATAACGTAGAGAATAAGATGAACATTAGATGATTTAGAATCGAAAAACTAGATGACAAATTGAATTTATTTGAATAATATTTACAATTAACGCTAATTATTATAGTAACAGAACATAACCTTCTGCGACAGTATTGGATTTCCAGCCTCCGTGACTTTTCCCTAATTGTCTTTCGATTTCATATCCGAGAATAATCGATACTTGCGGTTTTATAATTATACAAAGGTGATTTGTCATTGGCTGAACACCTGAACTTTAATGAATAGGTGTACTTTAATGAGGTGCATTAAAGGGCTACTACCAGGTGTATAATTACTACGTTTCGGCATGGTCGAGCATAAAAAAATTAACGTTCATGTATGTTAAACACTAGAACTTATTATTATGCTTTAATTGAAAAAAAAAAAAAAACATTCACTTCAAAATATCAAACGTTTTGAAGATAATCAGTTTTTTATGCCTCCTCAAAAATTTACTCAAATTAACATGTGAGGTTTCTGCAATTCACGATTCAATTAATCTACAGTACACAACGGGCTTCAAATGAATTAACGCCATGCAATTTATTAAAATTACACTCAGTGTCATATTATGAATAAACATATAATATTGATAAAATAATAACACTATTATTAGAAAATAACTGCAGTAATGAGATGTAGGGACACCATTAAATTAATTAAAGTTGTAACAATAACAAATTAATAAAGAATATTAAATATTGCAATTGAGAAATTGTTAGGAGGATGGAATTTGAAGCTCCTTCCCGAATATTCAGTATCCATCCCAACATATAGCTTATCTGTTAAGTATAAATTTTATAATCATGAAGACAATAACAATCACAGTTTCTAAATGCTGATTGTAAGAGAGTAATGCATTTTAAACAGCTCCTTTCTGATATCAAGAGCAAACTGTGAGCATATCTTACAAGAATTTGCACAAATCTGTTCCTGAAAAGAAATACCTTAGTAACATTTTAAGATAAACTATAGTGGCAAAACATAATATAGACTAACTAACACTAGGTAAAGTGTAAATTACAATAAAACTAATAAAATACTGCAAAAATAACATCCATGTTGTAATTTCCTTATGAAAAGACGTACCAAACGCACATGAAGAGTTCGCGCGGTGCAATAAGATGACAAATCAGATTCCGTATCACGCATCAAGTGTTTGTTAACCTCGGGATTTTTCTTATCTGGAATTCAGTATACACCGCTTATGAACAATGCTGTCCTCAGAAGAGGAATACGCACTATTCCTTTGTAGGCCTACATAGTCAAATAGTACTAGTTCATTTTTCTTTCCCTTCTGAAGATGTGGGCGATATGTGATTCCGAAAGAATGGACATGTGTGTATGACTCTGGAAAACCTGAATATCTGGCACACTACAATTCGCGTTTTGTGTAACACTCCTATTAAAAAGACATTTAAATGTATACATATTGCGTAATAGTTGACCTCTATTCTGCTCGCAGATAAGTGGGGGCGAGCTTTTGAATTTTTTATGTGCATCATAGAATGGTCAAATAATTTACTCGTCTGTATTTTCTAGGTTGCGACGGGAAATCATTCGATCTTTTCACCCGCATAGAATGCTAAATATACTTACAGTCAATTTCTGATACATTACTTTCAATAATGTGCCATGCGCCTATACTTTTTTATTCCATTGTGTTTGCGTTATGATTAACAAATCAGTGACATAATCATCATGCATACAGATAAAGAAATTGTTACTGATCGACTCCAGGATGAAATAAAAAAATTGGAACAAACAAACGTATAGCCTGCACTTTTTAGCCTCATAACGTCAAACAACAGCTAGCATATCAAAATACACGTTTATTATATGGTTATTAATGTTCAAGACAAATTAGTTCAGTAGTTATTTCAAATTAGGCCTATATGTCAAATTATATATTTTGGATTAGCCGCGAGGTATAGGAGGGAATAAAAGTAGTTCATCCATTTACGTAAAGTAGGAAATATCGCGATTTTGAGTTTGATAATTTTCATTAGGTTTCTCTTTAATCAAAATACAATACTGTATTAATAATAAGAAGTGTTTCTACTTACGAACTGAGTTATCCATTCGGACGTATTCATTATGCAGTGTACATTATACTGTCTACAACACATTAGCATACAATATAGAGAATGAAATTAAATTGAAAAATAATCATAATATGGATATTTAAACACAATTTTGAAAATGGTGGCCGTTCATTTCGATACAGGCTTCAGTTCTTTTTTGCATATTATCGCACTAGACTATTGTACCTAATTCCAATTACCAGTTTTGTCCTTCGTACTAGTAACTCATGTTGAAATAATTCTGTACCTACTCTATAAAAGATTACGTTACGTACTGTAAATTCAATCTTCACTTCTGCCCGATCCGAAAAGATAAAATTGCTCAGACATGCTATCTACTGTCCGTCTAAATGGTTTTGTCGCAGGGTCGTAGAAAGGAGAGAAATCACGTGACAGTTAATTAATTAACGAGGCCCTTTTATTTAAGCTTTTTTTTAAACAGTTGTATAATATTATGCAGACATTCAATTCCTAACAGAAATTAACGTTTTCAGAAAAGAACTAAGTCAGCCCAGCTACTAGCCTTTACAGAGGGGCGAGCAGAAGCGGATGGCGGAAACCGAGATGCGACATAGGCAAACGGACGACAGTACCTGTGCGAGAATATGATTCAATATTTAAAGCTCTTTCGTCACTGGAAAACGCGAACATATTTCTGGAACGTACTATATTCACTATTTCAGTACTGTTTGTGTTTACTACGTCAGTAAGGCGACTTTGACTGTATACGCTTGGTTCTGTGTGGATAACGGTTGGAAGATTACTAATAGAGGAAATGGGAGTGAAGTACATTCAAAAACTCAGGTACAATAAAAATTGAAGTAAAAATAAAATGATGTTCCTGTATAAATTAGAGTGGATCGGGGGAACTTTTTCTTTAATTGAAAATTTAAGATACTGTTCATTTAGTTTTGAATTTCATATTGAAATATCAAAGTCTGGAAGGTATTTTGAAACTATATTTTTGGTACAAAACAGACAACATTAATTACCTTGTTTACAGTGACATAGTTTTTCTTCTTGCCTGCACTATAGGCATCTTTCCCCGATAGTCGGGTAAGATGACAAATGCAATTAACACATTTACTGATATATGTATTTTACCTGAACTTGGTGTGATACACGTATATAACAAAAATGACTTAATCTAAAGCTCATGGACACTTTCTCACTCGTTTATTACTACTTAGAAACACAGCATTGCACATATTTTATTTCTGTGTGCAAGACTCGTGAAATCACTTCTTGCACACAATGAATTCAATTCAGTACATTTTTTGTCATTTTTAGGCGGTGTTTAAGGGTATGGTAAGGAATCCCGTATGCTTGCGATGTTCTAAAACAGTTCATATCCCCTGTTCTAACATGTTTCATAGCAAGTTCAAGACTGTCCTCAATCCACTGACATATCAGAGAACTCTTGCAACAAGTTGCCATCTTACCCGAAAAAAGTGAGCATCTTCCCCGAATATCGGGATAAGATACCTAATGCTGTGACGCAACCTAAGATGGCGGAACAAGGTCGTTGGTTGTTAACAATACAAACTTTAAAACCTTTACTACAATATCCATTACAAAGGTTTGAAAGTTATTACGAATTCAAGGCTGTATTAGAATTTTAACATACCTCTGCAATTATTTTATAGCATAAAAATGAGGTTGTTTTCTTGCATTTTTTCTTTTCACAACCAGAACACGTGGCAAAATGAGTTAGCTTCCACTCTACAGACATTCAACTGTCTCAGTGATCATGAAGACATGCGCGTGGCGTTCTCTCTTGGAAGAATGTGAAACTACAAAGAAATAAGCATCTTCCCCCGATAGTCATCTCCCCCAATTCAATCTAAGTGTTGAGTAAATATGATAAAATCGATCATATGTACTATAGAAATTCCCGCTTTCCGTCTTTCAATAAAAATACAACATGAGAACAGCTGAATTTCGGATGTAGCGACAGTAATTGCGTCACGTAATCTCAGATGGCCTTGTCATACATATTTTTTCCAGTGTCGAACTGTTCACGGCAGAAAAAGTGAAAGATGATTCATGGGAGTCCTTGTAATTGTGTGAAACGTTTATCCTTTCGGTTTGGTGTTATCGTGATATTTAGATTGTTAAGGATCTGGTTCTTATTTATTTGTGAATATAATTGAGAGTAAAATATATAATAGAATTTGTGTGTTATATTACGAATATCAATTATTAATTTTCCTTTACTTTTATTAAATATTTACCATATATCGGTTGTAAACAGAATGAGCAACAACAGATTTACAAAGGCAATTTTAAATTATCGACCGAGAGGAAAAAGATCCATTGGCAGACCTCAAAAGAAATGAACAGAAAAGACCGTAACAGGCCACTCGGCCTAATACTTGTCAGGATGATGATGATGATGATGATGATGATGATTATGATGATGATGACCATATATGTATACTTAAATAGTTTAAATTACATGTCCAAAAACAAGATGAACAGACAAGGTCAGTTAAATTACAGAGATTGTACAATAAAAAAATTCGTCAAGATTATAAAACGGATTTAAAATTAACCAACTAGAGGTGTAAAATTTGAGAGTAGCTCTGCTTAAATTAAAAATTTGTGATGGAAATTTATTTGCAACCTTCAATGATATTTGACAAAAGTTTTTTTTTTTTTTTGGGGGGGGGGGATTTAGTAAGTTTACATATTATATTAAAATTATTTCCTTGTCTTCTGTCATAGGAATGAATATCATTTCTTAATGTTAAAGTTGGAAGATTATCTTTAACATACAAAATTAACTCTAGAATATACAGAGTGGTTCAAAAGTCGCGCGACATAGGACATCTCCGTTATTAGTGTCAGTACAAAAAAATAGTTTCAAATAAATGTTTTAGATATTGATACGTGTAGTAAAAAGGTAAAAAAGGTAAAGGTATCCCCGTAACATGCCATGAAGGCACTTGGGGGGCATGGAGGTAGAGCCCCATGCTTTCCATGACCTCGGCACTAGAATGAGGTGGTGTGGTCGGCACCACGCTCTGACCGTCTTTTACCCCCGGGAAAGAAAAAATTTAAAGAAAATCACAATAGCCATTTTTTAGAAAATTGCAACAAACATGTTCGCGTTTCAAGTAAAGTACCAGGGAAAACGCATCCAAAACTTAGGTGCCACATCTCTGGAGAATACTTACTTACTTACTTACTTACTTACTGGCTTTTAAGGAACCCGGAGGTTCATTGCCGCCCTCACATAAGCCCGCCATTGGTCCCTATCCTGAGTAAGATTAATCCAGTCTCTACCATCATATCCCACCTCCCTCAAATCCATTTTAATATTATCTTCCCACCTACGTCTCGGCCTCCCCAAAGGTATTTTTCCCTCCGGCCTCCCAACTAACTGGAGGATACGAAACTTAAATTAGAAATGTGGTTTGGGTCGCGCGCCGTAATTAATAAATTGTGTTTTTTTGTTTTGACGGGTAAGTTGAGAGTCACAATGGCAAACTGAAACATTTTAGCACTTGAACTTTCACGACCTGTTCCACATGCACACTAATGGAGTAAGTGTTCAAATTGATGGCCATTTTGTTGACGGCACATCCATACACGGTTAAGGTAACTGCTCCGCACATTACCTAACACTGCAGGTGTTATTTGTGCACATTCTCTCCTGATATTTTCCTGCAGTTCATCCAGTGGCCTGTTGCTGTAAACTACAGACTTGAGATGTCCCCAGAGAAAAAAGTCAAGTGGCGTTAAATCTGGCGACTTAGGCAGCCGTTCCACTGGATCCCTGCGACCGATCCAACGCCCAGGGGTAACTTCATTCAGCAATTCGCGCACTGTCAATCTGAAATGCAGGTGTTCCATTCTGCTGAAAGAAAAACCCACGTCTTTTTTCTAGGGACAGATCATCCAAGTAGTGCAGCAGTGTAGGCTCGAGATGCTATCTATACAGTGGAGGAGTGAGCTTGTTGTTTAGAAACATGAGACCGATGACAACATCCCCGTGTATGCCACACCACACATTTAATCTTGGGTCAAAGTGTTTATGAGCCTCTACAGCTATGTGGGGGTTCTCGGTTGCCCAGTACACAGCGTTATGTCGATTCACTGTTTCATTCAAATGGAAACAGGCCTCATCGCTCCAATAAATATCAGCTTCAAGGTTTGGCTGGTGCGTTCGTCGTTCAAGAAACCACTCACAGAACTGCACCCAAATATCTGTGTCATCCCCATGCAGATCCTGCACAAAGTGCATACGATAGGGATGGAAATGATTGACGGATAGTATCCTGGACACGGACGCTTAACTGGTGCCACATTCTTGCGCCACTTCCCTGGTTGACCGTGATGGACTGATTAACAGCTTAGCTAGTACACTAGCTGCGTTTGCATCCCCTGTTGCTGTACGAGGCCGCCATGAACATTTTTTTTTTATCGTGGATACTGCCTGCTGTTTTGAACCGTTCCATTAAATGACCAATGCTTCCGTGATGTGGGGTAGGTTGATCTGGATGCCGTCTGTGATATTCTTCTCCTGGTTCCCGTAGACTCAGGCCTCCCGCATGGATGAAAACCATTTCCACCCTCTCAGAAATTGTGTACATTGTCTGTTGCTACCCGGTTCACTGGTGAAACTAGCACTTACTCACCTGTCTACACAAAAACACAACTTATTAATTACGGCGCGCGACCTAAACCACATTTCTAATTTAAGTTTCGTACGCTCCAGAGATGTGACACCTCAGTTTTGAATGCGTTTTCCCTAACCAAACTGGTACTTTACTTGAAACGCGAACATGTTTGTTGCAATTTTCTAAAAAATGGCTCTTACGATTTTCTTTTAATTTTGCAAAGAACTACACGCACCAATATCTAAAACATTTATTTGAAACTATTTTTTGTACTTACACTAATAACGGAGATGTCCTATGTCGCGAGACTTTTGAATCACTCTGTATAAATTTATTACAGTCGTGATTTTGTATTTCACAAATAATGGTTTACAATGTTCATTAAAAGATGCATGTGATAAAATTCTTATGGCCCTTTTTTGAAGCAATAGGACCCTATTTATAAAAGCACTGTTGCCCCATAGCAATATTCCATAGGTAAGAGTACTTTGAAAGTAAACAAAATAAGCATCAAGAATATAGTTTTCAGGTACAACAGCTTAAATCTCTTAAGGAGAAACAAGGTTCTTGAAACTTTAGTATAAATATGATCAATATGACTTTCCCATGTAAACTCGGAATCAACAATAATTCCTAACATGTTAAACGACTTTATTCATATTTACAATGGTATTACTGTGTTTTATTTGAATTGGCTTGTTGGAGTAATTCTATATCTTTATCAAACGCTAGATCAATACAAGAGTCTGATCCGTTGCTAATCATGTGACGTTAGAAAAGTGTGATATACTAACCTAAAGCACTATATTCCCTATATTTACTATATAATAAAGTGCTCTATTCTAACCCACAACCGTTACTAAGCAAGTGATGTCAGATATTGAAATTTTCGTAACGATTTGACCCTCGATCATAGGTGTTTCATGTTAAAAAAAAAAAGCAGTACGAGACTATGTGCCTCCTATGGGGAATCAAGGGAAGTGACAAACATAATAGTAACTGGTCACGTGACTACAGAACACAAAGCGCCACACCGAAGCGACACAAAATGGTTAATTAAAAACTAATTTAATATAGAGGGAGACGTGGAACAAAAGAGGACTTAATGCCATGCAAGGGATCTCAGAGGTACTTACGTTTATGAGCTCGAACTTCTCTTTGTCAAGCCTGCAACACAAGAACAAACAGTGTTAATTAAACATGCTACATGCGAAGACATATGACTAAGATGTCGTGCAATTAACTCAGACACATTCAATGATGATTCAATCAGAAGGTGAGTTAACCTTTACACAAGTTCAGCGATTTTATAATTACCGTCACGACTACATGTTACAGAAGCAAGTACGTCTTCGGAACTTTAAAAACTTATACTTAGAATAAATATAGATTATTAGTAGTGACAGGCAAAATATTAAATTTAATATTCTAATCCTGCTACCGGCATGGAAACAAGGATTTTCACTATTCATGATGTATGGAACAGTGTTTCTCAACCTTTTTTATAAATGTCCGCCGAGTTAGCTCTGTGGTAGCGCGTGTACCTCCAGACTAGCCTGCTCAGGTTCGACTCTCGGTGGGATCAGATATTTTCGTGTACAATTTCTACCTTGGGACTAACAAGGGAACCGTTCCAGGTCGTATAACTTTAATTTAATGAACATGCATATTTAAGCTAATTTTCGTTCGTTAAGGAACGTGGTGATAGTCGTTCGTTCTGCATTTCCTCGTTTACGAAATGTACTGACTTGAAAATCGTTGCTACTTATGCCGCTTCTTGAACACACTCGAATCCTCATAGCTCCGTGACATCGTATCACAGCGCTCGCATTAATGCATAAAGATGAGTCCAGATCAGCACGAACTTTTTCGAGAACAAAAGTTGACAAAATTGTTCACGAACATTGTTTCACAAACACGTTCACAGATGGCTTCGTCGCCCAAGCCCAAACCAAGACGACGAACTTGATTCAGTTTCTGAATGAGGTCGTGAGTGACTGAAGTCATGTCAAGAAGCGAAGACGAATTGAAAACCTCCCCGGAATAAGGGTGTAACCAACAAATCTATAATACACGTTTCAAGGAAAAGGAATACAATTTCAGGGGTATATTTACTAACAGAACCATTTGACTAATAAAGGATATAAGTTTATTCAGATATCGGATGCTATCATTTATTGTTACAATTTAAAGCTTAAATAGTATGTTATTCAACGAGCCTACAATGGTAGTAATTAAGACGCGAGTATGTTTATGAAACGAACGTAAGTTTTGAGTTCTTTTAGATATAGGCTATTATCTTGTTACTTCACTGATAATGAAAGGATGATCATGAGTGTATTTCAGCATGTTCTCGACTATTGCAACAGATGACACTCACGAACCATGAGTGTCTTTTCAGCGTGTCCCCGAGTAGTGCAACAGATGGCAGGCACGGAGCACTTTTGTGTCAACGCAGTATTTATTGCTTTTTTTTTTTTTTTTTTCTTGCAAAACTTTGATTTGAAGATTTTAACCTCAAAGCAACACACATTAAAACACAGGAAGTGGACTCAATTTGCTAGAGTATTAAAATTAACATGAACAGAATTTATTTTATTTTAAATACACGTTGTTGATTGTGCAGTTTGTGCCTGCCATTTTGGATTGCTCTTTCAAGGCTTGTGGGTTGTTACGCGTATGATATTAATCATATCGCATATGCTTAGTTGGAAATCCATAGTTACCATGACATAATGAAGAGCAGTACTTTAATGTATGTCATTAAGGTACAGTTACGTCACCTGTAATTATCGTATTATAATATGGTCGAATAAAAAATTACTTTTTCTACCTAAGTCACACGTTTCAATAATTTGATGTTACATCATTTTTCCGGGACAATTTCAATTAGTAATGTGCTCTGCAGCACTGTGACAATATTACTAACAGCGAAACGAACAAGAAAAGGCATAAACGGGAATGGTGGATGAAAAAACTGTTAATAAAACGTAGCAGTTAAAATTTACTGTCAGTACTAATTAGTTAAGATAATAATGGATTTAGAAACTTTACGAAAATGATTTTGAGACACTAGTGAATATTAGCGAAAAAATTACATTATGGTTTATTTAACGACGCTCGCAACTGCCGAGGTTATATCAGCGTCGCCGGTGTGCTGGAATTTTGTCCCGCAGGAGTTCTTTTACATGCCAGTAAATCTACTGACATGAGCCTGTCGCATTTATGCACACATAAATGTCATCGACCAGGGCGGGGATCGAACCCGCAACCTTGAGCACAAAAGACCAGCGTTATAACCGATTACACTACCCAGGCAATATTATTGATCTGGAGATCGCTGAACAGGACACCAATTACAGAAAGGCTATTAAAGTGAAGGAGTGACTGGCAATTACTTTGGGATTTCTAGCAAGACTCTTACCATAATCAGATGTATTTGTTTAAAGCAGTGGTTCCCAATCTGTGGTCGAAAAGGGTCCGAAGGAAAAAGATATATTTTTCAAACGACATTTCAATTAAACTGATTTTTCTCAGCTTGAAGGAATATTTGTTTGCTTGTGTCAGACTTGCCAGATAACAGAGTTTACCAGGAATGAGATCACCTGAGGAACTTCTCTTGGCTTGCAAACATAGCTCGTGCGGAACCTAGTGAAGCTTGGAGGGAGAGAGCAGTAGTGTGGTGTGGAGTCGGCTACCGATCGATGTTACAGTGACGAGATGCAAGCGAAACTGAACAAGCGTTACCCCCTTCACTCCTAAACGCCAGTATAACTGGTTTCGCTATCAAGGTCAAGCTTCACCAGATTCCGTTCGAGCTATACCTATTTGTTACTTTAGATTTTTAAATTCATTGAATTCAATTTTCAGGGTCCAGCTTTAGGTGTTCACCGTTCAGAATAAGATTGAAACAAAGATAAAAAAAAAATACACTTGTGGTCTAGCTGTGTTGTCAATCGAGAATTCTATTAATTTCCCAATCTAAGTAACTTCCTAGCAACAAATGGACATGAATTCTTGTCAGATATCGTTGAGAGTATGAAGAATATCTTGATTTATTAACATTAAAATTAAGGGAATATTTTCCTTCCTGCAATTGAAAAAACAATTAAGTGAAAACCCTTCTGTGTGACAAAAAACAGTTCGTCCGTCAAAAAAGCTGTTAGTTATTATCTTCTGACTACAGATTAAAAATCATGTTTCCCACAACGACCTTGTTGCGATCTTATCTGTATTCACCCGTGTATCCACATGCCTTCCGATCTACAACACAACACCTAAACGTCATTTGAATCTACATACTTGTCTCCAGTGTACATTTTCTGTTGGTCTCCATGAAGAATATTGATATACATGTAAATTTAATGTTAAACTTTCGATTTAAGAGTATGTACAATTGAACCAGACTTGTCAACACTGCCAGCTAAAAGGCAATATCAACCACCCCCAATAACAACCTTATGGCAAGTCTAAGAAACTACGTAATTTCATATTTCTTGGGAAAACGTGATGCCTTTGTATTTATGTGTTTTCAAGTTGAAATTGTATTCAAAAGCTAAAACTAAAATTTAATATCGCTATCAATTTATTAACGGTACTTAATTCACTATATTATAAAAATATGTAATGAGTAGAACATATTTATGGGCCTAAATTTATACAAAATATTTCTGGGGATCCGAAGTAGGAACTTCAAGGGATCCGTGACACTGAAAAGGTTGGGAGCTACTGGTTTAAAGTATCCAAATCAAGCTTCTCCTTTGCTGAAACAGAAATGCTTTAATTTTCCTTTCTACCTACGCTGTCGAAACCTTCAGTTGAGAAGATATATTTGTCATATTAATTGCTTTTCACCGTTATGTACAGTAATCCTTCGACGTCGTTTTCCACAAACACTCCTCTATTTCGCATAATCCTATTAACTCGACAGTTTCAGCTCTGGACCACTCCATTTCTCCTCTTGAAATTTACGCAAATGGTTTAAATTAAATCTATAAGCTCAACGCTTCTAGTCCTTACCGAAAAATAAATGTGGAGTGCCGCTTTGGCGAAATGTCTAAACTCCTCGCGAACAAGTTTCCTTTGATCACGACCGACTGTCGGTGGAGGAGTTTTCCGCTAACAACAATAAAATTTACGAACGTAAAAATATTGTTAGAACATGTTCCGGGTATAACGCGCAAACATAGTTCAAAAACATTGCTTAAACATTCCTCACAAACACTGTACGTTAAAGCTACCACATTTCTGGAAGAAAAAACGAGAACGCTTTGTAGCTTGAATAAGAATTAAGTGGACTGTGTATTGATTCCTGTACGATTAAATCATTTCAGTGCAAAAGTTTAGCTCAAGAAAATTGCCATAATTATATAATAAATCATTCTGAATTCAGTGGTATTAAAGACAATTAATAAAATTAGTTTCCTATCCACGGGTAAAAAAAAGGTCCTAATAATCTGTTTTCTCATTTTGCTGAATTTACCGTATCTCATATTTAAGTGCACATTACTTGCTACAATCTTCTTTCATAATCCTTGAAATTTAAGTAATCACGTAATGTATACTGCAAATTCTAAAGCAATATTTAGTTAAATATTTCACCCTTAGTGAATCGGACAAAAAATTATACTTTAACAATTTTTGCCACTTTTCTTTTTTCAATGCATATATCGACGGGCCAGTTCAAAAGGGAAAAAGTAACTGCAGTTTTATTTCCTGATTAATTTTTATGAACCCTAATTTCATTTCTTCTTTAATTAATTCTCTCATCTCTTCGCTCTTCACACTCAATGGTTTCGGATTCACTTCAATTCCTCCCATTATTACTATCATCACTATCACTGCTCCAATCGCCCATTTCCATTCTTTCTTCTCTCCGCTCTCCCGTCTTCTCTCTTCTTTAACTCTTCGTATGCTGAACCTTCCCAATCTTGATCTATATACATACACATCCACACTCATTCATTTTACTTTCGTCTACTGTTGTTCCTCTTATCCGACGATCTTTTTTTACATTAGCTTTTACTGACGACACACTTTACTGCAGGGGTCCCAATTGGTATGTCGCACAGTCCCATGGAGTGTGTCGCGAAATTTTGGAATTGAAAAATAAATTTTATGCCATTCAGAAAGTCCCTTTACAACATATTTTTTATTTACAACGAAGTTTTATTTTGACACAGACTTTACCAATGAAAGATGAAAACCTGCAACAATGCTTAGTAATTCGTTTACTCTTCCCAGAGTTTAGAATCGTCAGAACATATTGGTCAGTTTCAATATACACGTGTGAGCGGGTGATAGTGGGACTATTTAATTAAAAATGCTTTATTTATATGTTATCATGGGAAAATTTTAAATTCCAAACAAGACAACCTGAATCAAGTTCTGGGTATAGGTGACAGCAGTGCTAATTAAAAAAAAATGTGAGTGAAAATTCACTTCAGGATCAGAAAAACGCACTGCGTTTTATAAATATAGTGATGACTACTTGTAATATGGTTTTACGTGGCGAGGAGACGAATATAAACAAAATCCCGAAGTCTTAGATGCGGAAATGTTTTGTCAAAACAGTCGATGGTCCCGAATAAATTAAAAATACATTTATAACTGCCGTTTTCAACGTCATACTTGTGTGAATCAGCATATTTTACCATAAAAATATTGTGTTGGCCTGTCAACCATAAGACCACGTAAAGCCACTCAAGTTGCTGCTTTTTTTTCGATTGCGTGTTAACAATGAACTATCTATAACACTGGATGTCCGACACTACATATAAGTTGTCATCAGTGCTTTTAGTTTCTCGCGGAACTATGTTTTTAATATAATTTTTGAGTTTCGATTAGACCTTGAAAGTCTTAGTTGGACGAAAAGGAGGTTAAAAACAACAAAATTCCCCTGCAGCGAACAGTAATCATCTCCTAGTCCGCTATAAAACGTTCTACACAGTTTCACCACCTTTTTCTCCAGAAAAAAAAACTGGTTGTTATTATATTATTTTTATTATTACTATTATCATCATTATAATTATTTATTATTATTATTATTATTATTATTATTATTAGAGTAAGTGTGTCGCGATATCGTGGGCGTTCGGTAAAGTATGTCGTCAGTCAAAAAAGGTTGGGAACCACTGCTTTACTACCTCAGTTGCACAGATACTATTTCCTTCTATTTTCAAAACTGTCTGCTAGAATAACTAGGTAGATGCATGCAGTGGCATCTTCGAAAAAGTTTTTCAGAACTACACGACACTTTCCGGGACAAAAAGTACTATTTAAGTCCATAAAAAATAAACATAACTCTGAAATGCCGGCTGTATTGAATAAATAAAGCCTAAAGTTAGAAGTAAATCACCAGAGTTTAAGGTGGTCTCTAATCAGAAGCGTAAAGGGAAGAGTTCCAGTGTCCCTAGTATTGCCACTGCTACCTCTAGTACTGAAGTGGAACTGAGCAACAGATTGTCTGTTCTGGATTCTCTAGAACCTGAATCTGATGCTCCTTCGAACTCAGTATCGGAGCCCAAGCGTAGGAAGAAGATACTTTTGTTAGGTATCAGCCATGGTAGAGGAATAAGTCAGCGGCTCCAGGCTTCATTGGGTGAGAAATATGCTGTTACCAGCTTTTTCAAACCCAACGCTTCTCTGTCCAGTGTTGTAGGGGATCTATCTGCGCTTGCTAAAGATCTTGGTAAAGAAAATCATGTAATTATAGCGGAGGGTGCAGGAAACAGCCTAGGCAGGAACCTCAATTATTCAATTGATGGAGATATACACAACATTGCACAGAAGAGTGGCCATACGAATGTGGGTTTTGTGAACCTTTTCCGGAGGCATGACAAGGAGGGTTGAGAGTGTAAATCTGCAGATTGACTTGGCTCAGTTGGAGAGGGACATAGCCCACATTTATAGACACATCCTCCATTGTAAGAGAGGAATACACTAATCATGGACTGCATTTGAATTCTCGAGGCAAGGACTCGCTAACGCGTCTCATTGCTGACAGTCTTCAATGTGACCATGGCAAGTGTGACAATAAAATTCCCGTTTTAATCCGTCATAGGGCTTGTCCTTTTTTAGGGTAAATAAAAAAAGTCAAAATAACAACAATAATAATAATAAACAGAATCAACAAATCGTAATACAATCAATATTCAGTGTATTCCATCAGAATATAAGAAGTATAAGAAATAAGACTGATGAACTCCTTGCATCCTTAGTTTCCGAACATTTAAATCCGAATGTGCTATGTATTACCGAACACCATATGAAACAACAGGAAATATTGTCTCTCTCACCGGAAGGATATAAATTAGGTGCTAGTTACTGCAGACAAACTCTTGAGGATGGAGGCGTGAGTGTATTTCTCAAATCTGACCTTAATTTCAAAAATATTGATCTTTCACATTTTTGCAAAGACAGGGATTTAGAAATTTGTGCTGTTGAATTAGAAAATGAAACATATTATTTCATTATAATATGTCTATATGGAGCACCATCTGGAGACTACGAAAATTTTATTCATTTATTGGAAAAGACACTAGAATACTTACAGAAACTGAAACGTGAATACATTATTTGCGGAGACATCAATGTCGATTATCAAACAGAAAGCAATAAGAAAGATCAACTAAATTCATTGCTAACATCTTTCAATTTAATTTACACAGTAAACTTTCCGACCAGAATACAAGCGGATTCAGCTACTGCAATAGTCAACATATTCATCGGAAAAGAAAAAATAGGTATATCTCAAACAACCCCAATAATTAATGGTCTCTCGGATCACGATGCTCAAATCCTAAGTATAAATATTAACTAATCATAAAAAAAAACAACTAAAGTGAGATTCACAAATATAAACAGGGAATCATTAAATAATTTTGAAATAAATCTTAAAAATGAAACATTATTTGCAGATGACACAAGTATAGTAATTACAGCCAAAAACTCCAACACATTCCAATCTTCAACAGAGGAAATTCGTTTCAAAATATGTGACTGGTTCTCTGTCAATAAATTAGTATTAAATTGTAACAAAACCAACATAATTCAATTTAAATCCTGTCCAAATTCAACGTCGCAAATTTCTAGCGCAATAATTAATAATAGATCCCTATTAGAAATAACAACAACCAAATTTCTTGGCTTAAAAATAGATAATGTGTTAAATTGGAAAAATCATATTAAAGAAATTACCCCCAAACTAAATTCAGCTTGTTTTGCTATTAGATCTATGCAAAAGATAGTAAATATCAATACCTTGAAAACAATATACTTTGCATAGTCTACTTCCATTCGGTAATGAGTTTTGGAATAATATTCTGGGGAAACTCCACAGATAGTAACAATATATTTCTATTACAAAAAAGAGTAATTAGAACAAAGTAGGTGCCAAATCTAGGGAACCGTGTAGGGCTATTTTAAAAAACTACAAATAATGCCCATGGCTTGTCAGTATATCTTTTCATTAATAATCTTCCTCGTATGTAATCGTGAAAACTTTGTAACTAATTCAACAGTTCATAGCATAAATACACGTCAAAAAAATGACTTTCATACTCCATCGGCAAGTCTATCGTGCTATCAAAAAGGAGTGCGTTATATGGCAGTAAAAATTTTTAATAGCCTCCCTATCGACATAAAAAATGAAACTCAAAACATAAAATTATTTAGGGCCAAATTAAAGAAGTACCTAATTTCTCACGCCTTCTATTCTGTAGGTGAATTCATGACATGACATGACATGAAATTGATACTAAATCTTTGTGTTGTACTAGTAGACTATATTGTAAATATCGTCTATATATATATTTCATCTAGACTGTGACTACAAATTAAGATTTTATAATAGTATTAAGTTTTTTTACTTCTTCCATATTCTAGCTCAGGTATGCTCAAAATTGTAAAAGCGCCGATTACACAGATGATGTTGCATTGCATAACACACACTGTGTACGAACTGGGCTCCGCAACTACATTGCAGCACAGCCTGTGGCATCGCTCTCACTGTCTTACAAATACGGCTAATAAACTGAATTTGAAAAAGGAAAGAGTACATACTGTAATATTCAGTTATTACATTATTTATTATATTTTATACAGTTATGATACTATTATATCATAAATAATGATATTTTCGTATTCCACATTCAACATGTGTATTCTTTTCTGCAAGTAATCGGAAATATATTTCCAACAAATTTACTGCAATGCACAAAAGATTCTCATCTGTTAATCGGGATCTATGTTTGGATTTTTGGATTTAGCAACCTTCATTCTCGAAAATAATTGTTTGCACACATATTTCGAGTGACAGCGAATAAGCTCATCTTGGGATATTTCGTTTTATTCATTCTTGAATATTTCTATGCTTGGCAAGTCATATTCTCCGCATTTAGTTCTGAATTCTACATGACTTTGTAAATCAATTAAGTCGTCCTGGAAGTGCACTCTCACAGATTGTACTAAATTTACAATGAAAGGATTAACAAAAAGATTAATATCATTTTCCATACGTCTAAAATCATTAAATCTATGTTCTATGAATTCACATTTAAGCTGTTCCAGTACATAGATGTAATTAACTATATTTTGTTCAGGCACCATAGATTTCTTTACAAGTTCACCATCCGTGAAGGGTTTTTAGTGCCTTAGCTAATTCCCAACATACTACATAACTTGTTCCTAAATATAGACTCTGAATTGTTCGACTCTCTTCAATGTTTGGCCTATCATGAAGTGCTTTCAATTCTTGACACTGCAGTGCACGTTGCACCCCTGAAAAATTATTTTATCATAACATGTATTTCTGTTGGAATAAAATCACCACAATAACAATAATTGTAGTAGTAGTAGTAGTAGTAGTAGTAGTAGTAGTAGTAGTAATAATAATAATAATAATAATAATAATAATAATAATAATAATAATAATAATAATAATAATAATTGATTATATGAATCCATATTACAGAAAACAGCTTCCCTGTCACTTCGGCATGTTCTGAATGGCAGAGCCTATAATGTTTTATGTTGCTCAGTAGTATTCCTGACAGTACATTACAACATAGTAAACACTTCACGTTTTCACAACAAAAATAGTCTTCTTCCCACACTGTACGGAATAATAGTTTGCTTACAGAAGGTTTTGACTGTGTTATTGTCCCGCACTGTTCGTGCGTTTACAAAGTACTTGAACTGCCTTCCGCAGTAATCCGAGCTTCGAACGAGGAACAGCACGCTCTACATTCGAAGGTTGTGATTACAGAATGTAATCGGGAGTCAGAGAATGAGCATACCTGTTCTAGCTGTAAGCATGTATGAATACCATGGAATGTTAATAAATACAATACAATATAATTGGAGTTCTCTTTGCTATAAAATCGCCAAGTGTGACCTAGGCTTTCAATGTCCAATACGGATTCACGTACATAGAGCCTCGCGGGTGTGTTACCGACACAACCTACCCACTACTTCCTTTTTTTTTTTAAGCAACAATGACAAGCATGCCAACCACACCCATTATACGAACAGAAAGTTCATAATAATTGTTGCCAATACCCTTAAAACAAACTCCGGCTGATACTCCTGTTGCCTAGGCTGACCTAAACTTGAACTAATCCTATACGGAGTGTATCAGAAATACGAATATACGTTTGGTTGTATTGAGTGATGAGAGTATCATTGTTATAGGAAATATTACGTTACTGTTGAAAAGGCAACTTTTCAAATAACAACAATACCACACTACGTCATTAGTCAAGATAGCGCTGAACATGGAACAGCAAATTACAGTCGCAGCGTGAGCAATAATGTACGGCAGGGATCGGCAAAAATGTCATCGTGATCACTAGCAATAGTGACGTCGCAGGAGCAGCGCAATAAACTGTCTCTGCTTCACTCCGTTCAACTCTCCTACAACTCCAATACAAACGTAACTATCAGTGGCGGTTTACTTGATTTTACGATTAAAAATATATATATATATATATATTTTTTTTTTTTCAAAATTCAGTTCACTGTGCAGTGATGAAGCGTTTCCCACATAACTAAAAAACTATCCAACATTCTGTGATGAAATTTACATATCTACAATATGATGCAAGATCACTTCTCTATCTTTGATAGATTGCCTGATAAAAATATATTCATTTTAAAAAATGGTCAAATATCAGTATTTTCTTCTATCAAAAAATAGATATATATATATATATATATATATATATATATATATATATATATATATATATATATATATATATATATATATATATTATTTATTAAGGAATGTAGTTGAAAGAGCACGATAATGTAAACATGAATTTCAGCAATAAAATAAAAGAGAGAGAACATGAAAAATTTAACAAGTTTATGGGTTATGAGGGAAAAGTTTCATCACTGCGCAGTAAACTGCCACCATTATGAATTTAAAAAAAAATTAATATTTTTTTTAAATCGTAAAAATATTTTTTCATATAGCAGAAGGACAGTGTTTTACACATACCAATTTTTATTACTGTACAAGATTCAGTAATGGAGGAAAAAAATGTTGAATGTTTCCAAAAATGTTACTGCTGTAAGCTGTACCTAACCTCTTAAAGTAAATACAACAGGAGAGGAGTTATTCCAAGCATGAAGAAAATATATAGAAGTAATAAATTTGAACATAAAGCAACTTATATCTGTAGTAATACACGGGACTCGAAATACGACTTTAAAAAAGTCTACTAGGTGAGTAACGTGTTATTAAGAGAACTAGAAATAAGAGAGGACAAAAAATGTTGCCATTGTATAACACACCAGACTGGCTTAGATTCATTTAAAATGCTCTTCATAGAAAATATGTGTAGTCCTATCATAGGTCGCCTGCAGCCACCCTACATAGCTGCTATGTTTGGCTGTATATTCAATGTATTTCGGAACGCTTGTTTTCTGAACGAAAACTTGTAATATCTAAAGAAAGATCGTGACTAGCAGAAGAAAATTTACGAGTTGTATTAAGAGTGGCAATTTTTTTTAATTATCCAATTTAACAAACCCTATTTCACCCTGAGGTATATTAGGGTTATAGTTGGCATCAAAATACATATTTATAACCAATAAACAATAGTAAAGTGATAATATAAAATAATGGTCACAGTTACAATTCACATGAATTATGTAGAAGCATGTACATCTTAGTGAAAAAAAGGCTCCTGTTAAAGATTAACGAGATGTTTGAGGAATAATCAATGTAAAAGGTATACAAGAATGTCTAACTGTTTCAGAGTAAATCACGATCTTAAAAAGATAATCAATAGTAGATTAATAAAACATAGTTTCACTTTCACTTTCAAATTAATACTTAATTCATGAACAATGAAACAGTTAAGAGTAATAAAGAGATATTACAAGCAATGATTTACGGTTACAATAGAGTGGCAATTTGTGACGTATTTTCCTAGGTTGTTGTAGCACAGTAAAAATAAAGGCGAAGAGAAATATCTGTCCATCTATAAATCAATACTGTGTAATCTACGTCAGATGCTTATGTTGAGAGCATCTAACGTAGATTCGAACGGAGTGCTCTATACTCCTCGATTGATATTACATCTTAAGTATTGCGGCTTGCGTCAAGTGATGTCATCGTAAGTACAAATTTGCGGACGGCTGATACGGTAATGATCGTGAAGCCGCAGAACTGGAGAGACGTGATTTTAACGTAGCATTACAGCCGTCGATTGTTAAGTGGAGAAAACGACTGGCAACGGGAAGCATCCAGAAAGGAAAACCTCCTGGAACCTCGCAGTAGTACGGATGCAGCAACAACGGGCTCGCAGTAGTACTACAGTCTACTAGGATATACAGTCACGAAGTTTGAGTTGATGAGTTGCTAGGAACCAGATACCATTTCGCATTGTCTGTAATGAGGCGATAGTAGCGATCTTAGTGGTTAGCAACTACCTATGGATGCATATTTATTACATATTGAGCTTCGTGACTTTATACTCACTAGACTGTGCTAGTACGGATGCAGCAACAACGGGAAGGATTCTGGAAGCGTTCGACACTAGCCCACAAAAATCGACCCGCCAAGCTGCACGTGAGCTTGATATCAGTCATGCCAATGTATTTCGTGCTTTGAAGCGTGAGAAGTACCGTCCTTTCAAACCGATTCGTGTTCACGAACTTAACGATGTTATGTTTTATTTAACGACGCTCGCAACTGCCGAGGACGAACTTAACGAGCATGACCCTGAATTGTGATGGAAGTGTGTGAATTTGTTGTAAGGGAATGTGCAAACGACGAACATTGGTTAAGAAAATGACACTTTTCTGATGAAGCTGATTTCCATGTGAACGGATATGTTAATCGACACAACTGTCATTATTATGCTAAAGAGAAACCTCAAGTTATTGAAGAGAGACGTTTAAGATGCGGAAAAGTCACAGTTTGGGCTATAACTGGATGGAAAGGATGGTTAGGAATGCGAATCTTAGACGATACTGTTAATATTGATCGGTATTGTGAAATTGTAGTGCCAGTAATGCAAAGTGTTGAACAAGAACAGTTTTTATTCCAGCAGGACGGTGCGCCCCCTCATTACTAAGGACCGGATTTTTAGGTTTTTGGAGTAGGTAAAATAGGTTTTTTAGGTTTTATGTCCAACCTGTGAAATGGGTCGCAAAAACTGTCCGATCGTTACCAATGTATCCTTACAGTTATTCTTTAAAAAATAAATAAATATTTATTTATTTATTAATGCAATTTGGATCACGAAACTGACCTTTTCAAGAACCAAACTATTTATCAAAATTTATAATATTCGAAATTTTTGCTCCTTCCCCTTTAACATTATTTGTACCTTGAATAAATTATTGTTAACAATTAACATTTTATCTAATATAATTTTCCTAGATATAACTACATAATTATTTCAATTTTCAATATATATAAAAGGTATAGTACACACAGCTTTTGAATTATATTTGTTCAAACTTGATAAAGAATTATTTTAAAAAGTAACAAACACACAAATAAGACATTATTTAATGGTACTGCTCCTGGTTGCAATATATGACCAAATACTTCTCAAGATTCTCGATTGAGAAGTTTTTTCTATTGTCTCTCAAAATACATTTAAAGTACGGAAAGGTTCTTTTGACAGCACATGACGTCATAGGTTCAAATTTCATCACTGCCACTGCAGCAGGTACTCACGGTAACTGACAATTGAAACTTTCCCTCTGGAGATTGGAGCACATATTTTTCATTTTTTCAAACCCTGGATTTCTCTGCAATATTTTCTTCAGTTTTAATGTTACGGCTTCACCCACGGGTCCTGGTACTCGTTTATGTACAAACGAGTCAATGACACCAATTGCATCTTTCAGTTGTAGCGACGAAGATTCCAAGTACTCGATATATTTTGAAAGGGCACTGAAATGTGCCTTGAGAAAAGCAAGGGAGCCATACTGCTAAGTAGAGATTTTGCCTTAGGGATTGAGGCACGTCGAGAGTGTTCTCTCTCTCTCTCTCTCTGTCAATGTATTTATATTTCTCTAAAAAAATCAATATATGATACAGTAAATACAGGATAACGCTTATCAACAATGATTTAGGTTTTTTTAAGTGCTAAGAACCAATTTAGGTTTTTGTAGGTTCAACAGAATTCACATAGACTCCTACGATCATGATTCGGAAAAGTATTGAAGAAATTAGGAGTTCAGAAGCAAGGGAAAAATAGGTAAAAACCTGCAAATCCGGTCCCTACTCATTACACTATTGCGGCGAGGGAAATTTTGAATCGTGATTTACAAAACAGGTGAGGGGGAAGAGCAGGACCGACAGAATGACCAGCCTGTTCTTCTGATCTCACAGCCTGTGACTATTGGTTGTGGGGTTATTTGAAGGAGAAGGTTTATGCCTGGAAACTGCAATACGTCGATATGCTGAAAATAGGAAATGAGGAAGAAGTTCACGCTATTCCAATGGACATCTATCATAAATCAATTAATGACTTCCGAAAACGTTGCCAATTATGCTTGGATGAGAGTGATGAACAGTATGAGGCAATAAAGTGACTTGGTTAGTATTGTTGTAAGTGAATTGTTTAATTTGAAGAATTGCCTTTCCTACAGTAATGTCATATTTCCTGTAACAGTAATACTGTCATCACACGATTCAATCAAACGTATAGTCGTATTTCCGATAAACTCTGTACTGTAATTATTATAATACGATTTTGTGATGTGATCTGTAATGTAATGTAATGCATACACAATTGCATCACAAGGTTTAACAAGGCTGTATAATATAATGGTCGATATCAGCCCCGAAACAGACTCTCATGTAGTCTAATATTGTCCGTCGTCGCTAGGAGCACATTTCTATGTAATAAAGAATATCGTCGTTGTTCCTGCAGTAACTCCTAAGTGACATATTTATCGATTTTCAGATTTTTGCTCTAATAAATAACTTAAATAGTGATACAGCAAATAATAAAATCTCCATATGTAATTATATTTCTTTCTTTCGAAAATTTAAGAATTCCCAGTCTTCTATGTACTATTGCCATAGAATGAATAAATGTAATTTCATGTTGTATGGTTTATCCGATAAGCAAGTAGCAATACAGTATTAAAATTGAAATAAACCGTCTATACTTATCTAGTTTTATATAATTAATTATAACATAAACGTTTTCAGCACTAATGTGCCATTTTCAAATGTATTAAAATTTGCCTGATTACATATTCAAATAGATGCACATGAACTGTGTGAATGAAACATATAATGTGTACCCTTCATGATCTCATGTCATATATAAAACAATCTATATGTAGATAATTAAATAATTAAAACACACTTATTGCTAACATTTAAAATCTGTTTTGATTTTCTGCTTCAATTATCCATCGTTTGGTGGAACACTGGGGTTATCTTGACGTTATAATTTTGTCAAATGCAGTTTTTCAATTAATTAAAATGTTATTGACTTATACTGAGATGAAAAGTGTTAAAATATTAAAATGCTTTATGTTAATTCATTGTTATTACACCAAGGTTCCTTGTTTGTTCACTTTCACATGTTGGAGCACTTTACCATGATGGAAATGGTGCGTAGTATAAGTTACATTGATACCTGGCTATTGTTTTCCTTCGGTTTGCCGTGGTTGGATTGTTACATATTCATGGTTGTCACCTTCCGATTCTCAGTTAAGCCTTTACACTGCGAACATAAAATATTGTTGTTACGTATTTAAATATGCTGATGGTTAAATGCATTGATTGAGCTAGTGACTTACGTACAATGGCTGAACGTGTTGCGTGCTCGACGTTGGCCAGGCTGCGACTGAGAGTCGTTTGGTGCTCACATTGGTTCTTATCTTAATGAACATCTGGCGGAACCGGAAGTAATGTGGGGATGGGGGGATGTGATGTAATAAGCTGGGATGATGTAGTCTGATTTTTCGAAACTAATTTAAATAAATTGAATAGTGGGTTCTTGGGATTAACTATTTGCTCGTTTAAAAGGTGGTTCCCTTTATTAAAACTCTTAGCAATGTAATATTGTTCTGCCGTGTCTAGTGTTAGTGACTTTAATAATTTTTAGTGCATCATTTATATTACATAATTCATGACCTTCTTCAATAAGGTGATGAGCATATTTCGACTTGTTTCTATTGTATTTGAAATCTGTAGCGTGTTCTTTGTACCTTATTTTGAAATTACGGCGAGTTTGACCGATATACAGTTTGGTGCAGTTTTTGCATTGCAATTGGTATATACCACTATTTAGGAGAGGTTCATTAGTGTTGGTTTTATTGGGGATTATGTTATGAAGCTTGTTGTTGGTTTTGAAGGCTATGTTAATATTTTTTTGTTTCCTGAAAAAATTATTGATTTGATTTGAAATATAGAAATGAGTTTTGAAATATCAAATACAGCTACAGTGTTTTATTGGCACAGCGTTTCCATTGTTTCTAGTATCTATTACCAACTCAAGCATTTCTTTATAGATTTCCTTATATTTTTCCGATTTCGCACCACGAACAGATTTGACTTTTTTTTTCGTATTTGTAGCAGCAACCTTTCCTCTTTCATTTCTCCAGTACTGAATCATATTGGATTGTACTGAAAATTGGCGACCAGCAATTTTCACTACATTTTTTTTTCCCCCGCGAAGTAAATCACATTCAATTTAAACGAAGCATAATAAGTCGCTCGTTTGTTGCTCATTTTTACATTTACACCTGACACTGATCTCTTTCTCTAAACGGAAGTATGGCATGCGAAAACCAATACCATCAGCAGAAGAAGAAAGGGAATTTTTATCTCTCTCTGTGCTGTGACAATGAAAGAACTAACGGGACAGACATTATACGGCTAGTAATTTCAGGATAAGTAGACAAAGAGAGATGTCGTTCCTCTTTGTCAGCGTGGAGATAATTTTGGAGAAGTAACGGGATAATAGGTCAGAGGATGGTTTCAAAAGCGGTTTTATCTTGCAATCTTCCCATGAACATTTGTGATTAATAATGTACAAGACTGTGAAAAAATCTTAGGCAGAAATTCAGAGCTTATAGCATTGTAATGTAGGTATGCAAGGGGGTCTAATAAGCGAGTAAATATGCGTAAGAATAATTATTAAAGAATAAACACAAAAAACCAATGAAAATTGCAAAGCTAAATCCTTGTCAGTATTGGCTTTCCACCTTTCTCTATTTTTAGTTCTTAAAATGAATAACAGCTGTTTTTTTTAATTTAAAAAACTCTGCATGAAACTATATTGAAAAATTAAGATTCTATATTACGTGTGAATTCGCCGATATGCTTCAGTGTACCGCGCGCACTTCCCAATCAAGAGCTCAGTGGTTAGACTACCGGCGTAGCAGGAAATATTGTGCACTTTCTACGAGACTGATTGCCTGTCTCTTTAACTTGTATTAATATTTGTCATGTGACGTTTCCGCGATGGCCCTGTATCCTGGTAATCACACGGTCGGGGAGGCCGCAATGTGAAAGAGCAAAAAACGACTAGATCACTAGATGATGTTGCAGTGTTTTAAGAAGAAGAAGAAGAAGAAGAAAGGGTTTACTGTGAAATTCGCTGAAAATGACAAATTGTGATAAAATGAATCTTGAGTGAACAGCTATACAAATCTACTTTGAAAAATAAATAAATTTCCTTACAGTAAAAATAAATTATAATAAAAAATCAAATTTAAAGAAAAAGCACTGAACATTTCGTCTTATAGCACGCAGTCATTGTTTGCGGGAAAGTAACTTGCGATCCTCTGGAGGGTCGTAGAAGGAACTGAAATGATTTACAAAATAAGATGAAAGACGCCTTGTTGTCCTGGCCTCCACGTTCCCCTGACTTAACACCGTGTGACTTCTACCTGTGGGGATATGTTAAAGACTGTTTTTGTACCTTCATTACCGGAAAATCTGCCAGAGCTACGCGCCCGCATCATCGTCATCGTTGCAATCGATATGGATACACTTAGCCGTGTGTGGGACGAATTGAACTACCGGCTTGATGCCTGCAGGGTCACATGGGAAGCCCATATTGAGACTTGGAGAGTTTCTCCATATACTGCTATATATAAAATTTTTCTATGTTCACTCGTTTGTCCACAAATAATTTTCATAATCAGGGAAGCCATTTATACTTATGCTGTACTAGAAATGGTGTTCACTTAATATTTCGTGTCATTGTTGCACCATATTATTGGATTGTTGCATAAATACGTAGCGTAAATAAATACTTGGTTGCTATGGAAACTTGGACAGCAGATAGATGAATTAAAGTACAGAAAAACGCTACGAACTTATGTACCAATCCATACTTCTATTTTGGTTGCTCCTTTGGGTGGGAGGCCTACCCAACGGTATAGAGTAACATTACCGTTATTTTAGAGTTTAGAAGGATATGAATTTTTAAAATGGGGTGAAATATCGGTACGGTAGTCGGGGTCGTAAAGAAAGTCTCGTTCAAAAGTGGGCCGCGCCTTCAAAAAGTCCAGGAACCACTGCAATATAAAGTGGGATTTATAATATAAATTACGTTTTGAGTGACGAACTTTACGGAACACTAACAAGGGATGAAGGAACTGTAGCGGTTATAAAAGTATTTTTACTGGGAAGCGCTTAATGTATTTCATGATTTGACTTGTTAATACGTAAGGATTACAACGCAATTTGAATCTCCTTTCTACCATTATTAGTTTAGGAGTTACTATGCGAATCTGGACATTTGCTCCTGGACAAAATCAAACATGGGAAGAGGACTATGTACGAATGTGCTTATTTCGTAACTGTGGTGTACCTTAATTGTTACTGTTGCTTCAAGATATTTGAATTTTTCCACAATATGATGTAAATGAAAATAATTTAAAGTAACCATCATTTTTATTAAAACTTTTATTCTATAAATGTATTAATTATTACGTATATATTTTAATTAGTATATTTTTAACAGTCTAACTATCCAATTTCTTTTTAAACTTCCTTTGCCTTTTACGTAATTATTACTACGGTAAACAACCAACGATTTCTCCAGGCTCTCTACTATTGAAACTGTTATCTGTCAGAAGTATGCTGGGTAGCACAGTTGGTATAGTGCTGGCTTTCTGTCTTCGAGGTTGTGGGTTCTATTTCGGTCTAGATCGATGGCATTTAAGTGTGCTTAAATGCGACAGGCTTCATGTCAGTAGATTTACTGGCATGTAAAAAAACTCCAGCGGGAAAAAATTCCGACACACCGCCAACGCTGATATAACCTCTGCAGTTGCGAAGGTCGTTAAATAAACCATAATTTTTTTTATCTGCCAGAACTAGTTTAAATGCCGAGAACGATCTCTGGACATCACATGATGTAACGACTTCATTGTCGCAAGTGTTTAAATACATTCAGTTTTGTTGCTATGAAATCAGAGTGCACTAGCAGCATTGTCGTCGCAGAAGTTTCATGACCTCAACAATACCCTACATGACTTCACTGTCGTATGTGTTTAAATACATTCAGTTTTGTTGCTATGAAATCAGAGTGCACTAGCAGCATTGTCGTCGCAGAAGTTTCATGACCTCAACAATACCCTACATAACTTCATTGTCGTATGTGTTTAAATACATTCAGTTTTGTTGCTATGAAATCAGAGTGCACTAGCAGCATTGTCGTCGCAGAAGTTTCATGACCTCAACAATACCCTACATAACTTCATTGTCGTATGTGTTTAAATACATTCAGTTTTGTTGCTATGAAATCAGAGTGCACTAGCAGCATTGTCGTCGCAGAAGTTTCATGACCTCAACAATACCCTACATGACTTCATTGTCGTATGTGTTTAAATACATTCAGTTTTGTTGCTATGAAATCAGAGTGCACTAGCAGCATTGTCGTCGCAGAAGTTTCATGATCTCAACAATACCCTACATGACTTCATTGTCGTATGTGTTTAAATACATTCAGTTTTGTTGCTATGAAATCAGAGTGCACTAGCAGCATTGTCGTCGCAGAAGTTTCATGACCTCAACAATACCCTACATGACTTCACTGTCGTATGTGTTTAAATACATTTATTTTTGGTTGTACGAAATCAGAGTAAAATTCTGAATGACATCTAGGCGACGCATATTTTCGCAATGGCTCCTGAAACATTACACTTACACTGTTAGTAGGCCTATGTAGCCTATACATGTTAAAATGGAAAACGATCCAACTTACACACTAGGGAGAAGGATCCATTGTCGTCGCAATAATTTCATGTCCTCAACAGGAATTAACTAATTATTGGTTTTATTTCTCACATAATTTTTATATTTCTTGTAAATTATTGTTACTTTTATCACAGATCAATTTGTAATTAGGTAATAAATCGGGCAAAACAAGAAGATAGTAATGTATGCATTTAAATATGCATATATAAAAAGGAATCCCTCCCCTCCAAAATACGCATTTATGCAAAATGAAGTTGGCTTTGTTCGAATGTAAATACCCTCATCTGCAAAGATCTACTTTTACTTTTTCAATATGCCAAATCGATAAAAACACGTAATTTCATGAAGTTCCGCGGTCTATTGATAATTATAGTTTCATACAAGAAGCAACTGAATAGGTTGTTAGAACTTGGAACCATGAAGCCACGAAGAGTTTGTCCAGCACGTTAAACATTGGGCGTTAGAATAGCATGTTTTTTTAGTTTTAAAGATCCACAATTAACAAAAAAAATTACTTGGAATCTTAATTTTGAATCTTACGAAGTAGTTCTTTAAACTTTCCATGTCCAGAAAGAAATTGGGTAGTTACAAAGTCAGATACCAGTAGTTTGCATTGAAGACGATGGTATATATCAGAATAGAAAAGTTCCTTGGTGACATTCTTTTGATGTTGAGATCCAGAGGTCGTTCCACTTCTTAGTTGTGTATTTTTTTTATTTGATGTCTTACGTAAGATATTGGAGATCAGTTATATGCAATTTCCGTAGCTGAAGTACAGAGACATAATTATGACATGGGGCGAGAAAACGGCGGGTGACTCGTGGCTCACTGCTAGCGTGGTTTCCGGCGAGCGCGTAACCATTTCTCCGGCACTTCTACAATACATAACAGTACCCACAATAAATGTTCAATAATTTGGATTTACCATGCTCACAGTCGTTGCTGAAAATGGCCTTCATTTGCCTCCACACAACTGACATATTCTGATAAACGAATGAACAATATTCTGAAGTTCTACATCATTGATAGCCTTAATTTCTTGTCGTATATTGTCTTTTGTTCATCTATAGAAAGAGGATTTTTTCCTATAAACCCTATCTTTTAGTGTTCTCCATAAATAAAAATCACAGGGTGTTAGGTCTGGATTTCGTGAAACCCACAAATGATTACTTATTACCAAAGGAGGGAACAGAGTGACTGTTCTTACAAGTTTACTTACCATTTACTATAGTCTGTTTATGTTGAAGCAGAGACGGTGACTCCAGAAGTACACAACAGGCGCGTACCTGCAATGTCCGTACAGTTGTTTCAAAATAATGTGTATACTGTGCTGTACATGACGGCTGTGAATTTGTATTCCGTTATAAAACACTATATTGTACTTGCGTGTAAAGTGAATACTACGTAGTCTGTGCATTGCAGTGGACAATAATGTACATGTGGAGATTGTCCAAAGTGAACGTTCTGCGTCTCTCACTTAAACAAAAATTATATCGTGAGAAACTCCTTTCGACATCGCAAGACGTAATAGGTGCATACGAATAATATACTAACTTATATCAATATCTGATATATTTCTTTCACTTTTTGATCTGGAGGGCTCTGTTTGTTTTTGCAGCAACACATCTCGCACACCACACATGATTGAAAAATCATTATTTTTTACTAACACATTCTGAAGTTTCTCGTTCACTTTTTTCGTAACTTCTCCGGCTTTGGTTTCCTTAAGTTTTACAGATAGCCTACTTCTTCCACTATGTTTATAGTCTTTGGCATGTGTAAATTAGATGTTTGTAACAACGTTATGGCTTTCGGTAAGTGACAAAAGTTCTTCTGTATGAAATCTAAACTGCTCGAAAAATCAACTGAAATGAGGGATTTTGCTATTTCAATTGCATGTGCCTCTGTAGAATCTAAATTATTGATGACTTTCACAATTTGAACATAATATGTGGCATAATAGAAGGGAGCGTCCAGCCAACTACTCCATCTTGTTATTATGGGGTTTGGTGCAAGGGGCACAACGGGAGCGATTTCCTTGAATTTTTGTATTCGGGAAGGTGCTTTCAGAAAAATTTTCTTAACATTACCTATAAAGCTATCGACGTCACTATAAGAAGAGTGAATTACTTTCGCCACCCTACGGAGTCAATGTGCTAATCAAGCTAGGTGAACCAACTTAGGATACATTATTTTGTGTCCTTAGACGTCTTTATCCTATAGGGCTCAGCATCTGTGGCTAAAGGAAATACATTGTTATACCTGATACCATTAGGCCACAAAATATCCATGCATTAGAAAATACAATTGCCATTGTTGTGCGGTTCACCATTTCTATCGTCTCACACGTTAGTAAATATCTCTCTCCAGTATGCCACTACTATGAATAGTTCATCGGATAGTCGTATTCTCATATAATAATTTCGCATTTACTTTTACTAGTAGTAGCATACGCCACCTGTTTGCGAAGCGGAAAATGATGCTCCTACCACATACTGTATAATTCTTTATCCACTGTCTGTGCCTAGGGAACACGTTCCGAGACATTCTGCTCTCTGCATCAGTAACATGAAGTCACGGAACCTGGTCACTTTGATCCGCCCTCTGCTTATTACTCTCGTACCAAAAATACGCCGTAATTCTCTCATTGACACGGATACGCAATGAGAATTTGTTGGTAGGCATTACCTAAATACACAATAATCACTCAACTTTATACACTTTGTGCACTTGAAGAATGAAGACTTTTATAACAAGACTTGCGATTACAGCGAATGCCATATGGCGACTGAAGATCTATTACGCAGCACTTCCAACATCAGAGACTGCACAGGGAGTGGGCCGCCGCCAGCAACCCGCCGTTTTCTCGCCTCACATCATAATAATGTCTCTGCAGCAATTGTTTTCGGAAGTTGATCCGCTTTTTCGTTTCCTGTGAATCCAGTTCTGTCCACAAATCCAAGGAAAGACAGACATGGGAGCATTTCTTAACTTCAAGCTTATAGAGATAGCAAATGGATTTCAATTATATTTGTCATTTATGCATTCAGCGCAGTTTGCGAGTCACTGAATATCCAAAATTGTTGGTGTTTTCTCTGCATCAGTGCATCACAGATTTAATGGCCCATAGATCAGTTTGAAAAATTGAGCAATTTGAGAACAGTCTGTACAATGCAAAAAATATTTCTAAATCATTATTGTAGACTACAAAAGCGCATTCAACCTTGTCGTTTTCATCATTATCTTGTATACGGGATCGTGTAAGTACAGTGGAAGCTCTTACGTTCGACATTCCATAGTTCGACTGCTTACGTAGGAGAATTAGACACGCCCCTATATGGGCACTAAGAAATGAGTTTGACATTTGAATGGGAATTGATTCTAAGTCTTGTAGTGATACTTTTGTTAAAGGAAAACACAATATTTTATGGATTAGGACATCCATATTTAATCACTGATTTTAAATTAATGAACTCTTCTTTTTCTACTTGAGAATTTTGCCTTTTGTGAGACGGAACTGTCGAAACCTACTGTGGTACTAGAAGAGCATACACAAGTCTCGAGGTGGGCAGGAAATGTAAGTACAGTACTGTATTAGTTGTTAGATAACCAATAAGAATTTGTATTCATTTCACCTGCCACACCCTATACCATTATTGGACTGAACTTTCAATTCTGTTCAGTCGAACTTAGGAGAATACACTGTATAACTTTTGCAGATATATTTTTGAACACTCTTTATTGCCAGATGTTCCATTGGATGTGCCTGACAAAAGCGAACATTAGAACGTGATTAATGTGTTATGGTGAACATCTTCCTCTGAAAATTCACTGTTTTACCACTTACTTTGTAACAGATATTTAATTTGTTTCATTGTGTTATAGAGTTTTCTTTTGTTTGATTACAAGCAGCTGAAAACCAACTGTCCTTTGTATTAATAATGAGTATAGAGAATTATAAATAATTTCCTACATTTAATTGTCAATGTTATCTCACATGCACTTCAACGATGACGCGTCTGTGGCTGAAACCCTAGCGTACTGGTTTTCCATCCAGGCGGTCAGGGTTCGATCCCCGGCCAGGTCGTGATGGAATTTGTTGTGGACAAAGCAGTCGTTGCAGAGGATTTTTCTCGGGGTACTTCAGTTTCTCTCTATCATTCCACCAACACTCTCCACCTTCTCATTTCATTTTAACGGCCTGGGTGGCGCAAGCGGTAGAGGCACGGCATGTCTTTATCGCTTAGGCCAAAAGGTTTAGGTTCGAGTCCCGCCTCGGGCAAGAGGTTGTGTACGTACTAGTTTAAGAAACCGGAAAACAGAAAAACAAAAGCAAAAAGAAAACTTACCCCGTAAAAAAATTAGTAAAATATGTTACAGTGATAAAAAAAATTAATAAATAAGTTTTTATTATAAACCAAAGACAACACAGGCAAATATTGTGAAGCGATTAGCACTGTGAATGAAAACAATATTGGAATAAAAATGTTAAAGCAATGTACACACATAATATGGAAATAATGCAATACAAGTATGATTTTATGTAATTGTAATATGTAGGAAGGGTATTATTTTCATTATTTGTACAGTAATTGTTGCTGTTTGACTGGTAATATGATTACTGAATATATTTTGGATGCACATTATTATTATTATTATTATTATTATTATTATTATTATTATTATTATTATTATTTTTACTAAATAACTTACTTAAGATTCTCTAACTTTTTGCTACTGAATTTTTGTACATAGTTGTGTGATAACTGATAACATTGTAAAGGCATTGAAATAATTTTGAACTAAATGCTAAAGTAATGTACAGTATACACAATGTCCAAATATATCGTGTTTCTCTTTTTTTACAGCTTATTAAATGTAGAAAGTATAATATTTGTATTATATGTACAGAAATATTTACATTTATTGAAGTAGGTGAATCTTAGTCAGATTATTTAACATTGTTTTGGGACCATTATGTTTTAAGCATTGCCTGCTTGTAATGTTACTGTTAATGCTATAGTTGTATATAGCTTTGTGATGTGATGTGAATTATGTTTCACCAAATGTAAATACGTTATTGTTCAATAGTGCGAGGTTTTGAAGACAAAAATCTAACAGCTGTATGGAATCACTCTCTATTCTACTTAGAAATACGTACAGTATCATGATCATTAACGTATCACTATCTTTAAAATGAGATATTAATGCCTTATCTTACCTACTGGATTTTAAGGAACCCGAAGGTTCATTGCCGCCCTCACATAACCCTGCCATTGGTCCCTATCCCGAGCAAGATTAATCCAGTCTCTACCCTCATATCCCACCTCCCTCAAATCAATTTTAATATTATCTTCCCATATACGTCTCGGCCTCTCCAAAGGTCTTTTTCCCTCCGGCCTCCCAACTAACACTCTATATGCATTTCTGGATTCGCCCATACGTGCTACATGTCCTGCCAATCTCCTGAATAAGCAGTCGTGGACAGCCGATAAGGGGTGGTCCTCCAGCTTGGGGGTTGGGCGAAGGGCTAACAACTCATCACCGTAAAAACAGCTTGTTACGAAACCTAACAATACGCCTCGGAATGGGACTGATTCTCCGGCACGACCACAGCAAAGATATTAATGCCAACAATATAAAATATTTACCTAATAATTATTAAACCAATTCCAAGAGCACAGTTTACACTTCTTGTGAACCCGATTACGAGTAGTCGAAAATCTAATCTATAACATAAATGTATTTAAATCATTATTACAGCTGATGTTACGTGGCGAAATTTCATTTTTTATCGCACTTTGATATCAGATGATGGACGACATTAAGATATATCGAGCATATGCGGAAACTAAGAGGAAGGCAGAAACTAGAAAAGATTGGAGAATGTTGGGTTTGCAGTGAGAGACCTAGCATTTGACAGAACACTATGTATACTATGTATTTATCACACTTTGGAAGTCACAGCACAAAAAATAAAGGCAAATATTAGTCACGTGCAATGATAACAAACGGAATACTTCGAAAGATCATGGCAGCAACTTGATTATATAGAATTGCATATAAAATTGCGGGAGGGCAATACGAACAACGAAATTCAGCACATATTGTAAGTTTTTTTTTATTATTTTAATTAGTGTTGAGAAGATTTTGTGATTAGTCTGCTGTCAAAAAATATAAAAGTTAGAATTTATAAAACAGTTATATTACCGGTTGTTCTGTATGGTTGTGAAACTTGGACTCTCACCTTGAGAGAGGAACAGAGATTAAGGGTGTTTTAGAATAAGATTTTTAGGAAAATATTTGGGGCTAAGAGGGATGAAGTTACAGGAGAATGGAGAAAGTTACTCAACGCAGAAATGCACGCATTGCATTCTTCACCTGACATAATTAGGAACATTAAATCCAAACGTTTGAGATGGACAGGGTATGTAGCACGTATGGGCGAATTCAGAAATGCATATAGTGTGTTAGTTAGGAGGCCCACACACGGAAAAATGCACGATTTAGCTGGACAAAAATATTTTCTTCCAGAAACATCGTATTAAGGCCTACTTTTTTAGTTGTTAAGTGAATAGGGTAACTGAAGAGGTTATGTACATAGGAAAACTATTTAAAAATAATTAAGAATTACTTATTATTTGCCATTTTTACAGTAGGCCTATAAATAGACACAAAAGTATTATGTTCTTATTACACGTCTATTGATTTCTTACAGTAAAGGTAATGAATATAATAAATTATACACGTCTACTGCAGTTCAGTTAAATTAGAAGCTAGTCATCATCGTTTTGGATATCGTCACAGATGTTATCAGCGCGATCCATATCAGATATTCCGTGTAAAACCCCAGAAATTTCTAGCAAGGAAATTACTTCTTTAGAAAACGGCTTTCTTCGTTTTCTGGTCGTTTTTCTGTTCGCAGTAATCACTGGATCTGACGATACCAACAACATATGTATTATGTCAGTATTCGTGTTGATTCGCGATGTTTTCCTGGAGTGAAAAAGCCTAATATTCTTGTACTCTTTGTGAGTCGCTTCAAGAACATCTTCTGACAACTGTCCTACTGTCCTACAACTGTAATGACAGAGATTTGATTATATCACTGCCATGTATAAGTACGTTGTGCACAGATGCACTCTTTTGTACTAACCATATAACTCTATAAACAATCTGGCTGTTTCCAAACTATAGTTTTTTAAATGTTCTACATTAATATACTGTCAACTTGCCAACACACTCAGAATATTTGAGAAACGTGTGATGAGAGTGTAATCAAGGCCTGTAATTTCTGCCACCTTCTCTGGGTTGTCAAAGAATTTCCTTGCCGTGTTCCCACCGTTGCTATTGCCACATCCTTACTTCGGTTGGTTCACGACTAGCCAGCCCCATTTCTTGATAAAACTTCTGTGTTATTGTAGATTTTCTTTGCTCCTTTCTGTCTTTGGCCTCCTTGCCTCTAGCCTGCCACTGTTTTATGTCTAATTTATAGGAAATATTTATTTATTTATTTATTTAGTTGGTTATTTTACGACGCTTTATCAACATCTTAGGTTATTTAGCGTCTGAATGAAATGAAAGTGATAATGCCGGTGAAATGAGTCCGGGGTCCAACACCGAAAGTTACCCAGCATTTGGTCATGTTGGGTTGAGGGAAAACCCCGGAAAGAACTCAATCAGGAAACTTGCCGCGACCGGGAATTGAACCCGGGCCACCCGGTTTCGCGGCTAGACGCGCTAACCGTTACTCCACGTTATAGGAAATATTTAATAGAAATTCAAAGAAACATAAGTAGGCATGAAGTGCTGATATACCATATTAATAGGTATCGGTATTTTATTTTTTTCTTAGACTCGTTACTAAATCATTCATGTCTTTAGATGTAGCTTTGCAAACGTTACATGCTTGTGTTGAAGAGGTATCAGTCAATGTGTTGCCATCAATCATGATACATAGAAGTATATGATTAAATAAAAGTTGCCTTTCATTATGCGTTATATTGGTTGGAGGTTCGAAATTTGTACCCCTATGTGATTAAATTTCTGCTTTATGTTCTCTGAGGTTTCTTTCTTTAATTTAAAACTTATTGGCCGACAGTATTTTGTACTTGATGTCTTAATGTTTTTCCAGAAAATAATTTTCTCGCTACCTCTCCTAACAGACAATTGGGTAACATAAGACATCTCTTCAGGAGATAACTCTGAAATGGTGGCATTACGTCCCTTTCCTTAGTTCTCTCGGAGCTTTCAAAAAATATTTTTTTTAAGCTACTTCCGATGCTCGTGTCAGGTGCTGGTTCCGAGATATTCATAATCAATGGAAAATGTATATCTGTTTGTAGCCATTGATAGTTTTTCTTCGTGAATTTGTCATGGATTTGTTTACTCTCTTTCCACTTTTTGATCAGTTTTGACAAACACTTTCACTTTAATTTTGATACATTCTTCAATGTCTGAAGAGCACTTATTTATATGACATTTGTCCAAAACGTAATTAAATAACTTCACACAACACTCAGCATGGGATAACTTAAAGAATTTAATCAATTAATTAATTATATTCAAGTGTTAAAAGTAGTGTACGCAAGATTCAAAATGTATTAAAGAATTTGTTCTCTTTTAACACTAAATATACAGTAGTTCGTTTTTAATTATTTTTACACTGTCCTCACAACCACCAGTATCGATGTCCGCATGACTGCCTGTAATCAAAATGCATTATTAACAAAGTGATAATTTGTGACATCTAACTTTTTATATCACGCTCCGCCAGGTCGACTCAAGATCGCGAGAGGGCGTACAGGCCTGATTATGATTTCCACTGCGGGTAGTACAGTTGTACACTGCAGTCTATCAGTGGTGGAACCTATCGAGGTCGCTTTGGGGCACCGGTGCACTGCATTTTGCACCAGGAATATTTATGTGCTAAAAACATGAACCTTAACAATGTAATGGATGTTGTTATGCGAACAATTAAATTAATAAGTCTAAAGGACTTAATCACATGGAGTTCAGGGCACTACTCGATGATATTAACAGTGAATATGGAGATTTACTCTACCATACCGAGGTAAGGTGGTTAAGTCGAGGAAAAGTTCTGGAACATTTTCTCCCACTTAGGAATGAAATTACCATATTTATGATGTACATGGGAAACCTGTTAGAAGCCTTGGACATGGAAGAATATATAAGAATAATGCAACAATTGTGCGAAGACTTCGAACGTAGATATCAGGAAATTAGAGAACTTGAACAACAATTTAAGATATTTGCAACACCTTTTTCAGCGAGTGTCCTGGATATTTCTGCTGAACTACAATTAGAAATACTTAATTTACAAAGCGATATTGAGCTAAAGGATAAGTATCAAAACAGAAAAAGTATTAACCATTTCTATATTTGTTTTCCACGAGAAAGGTTTCCTAAACTGCACAATCTCGCTGCAAGAACGCAGTGCATGTTCGGGACAACCTACATATACGAAACACTATTTTCTTTAATGAAGTTTACGAAGTCACGTCACAGAAGCCAACTAAGTGATGAAGACTTGAAAGCATGTTTGCGATTGGGTGGTACTAAAACAATAGCTCCGCGAATTGAAAAGCTGCTTACTAACAGAAAACTGCAAAAATCGCTGCGGATCTCTGATGTATAAGAAAAAGTACTATTATTAGAGATTTCAATAACAACGTTTGTACTGTTGTTTACTTTGTTAATTGAACTGTATAGCAATGAGAAGAAGACAAACAGTGAAGAGTTTTATTTCGCAGTATGTTAATCTGAATAAAAGTGTATATTTTGTTTTGTTTAATTCTCATTATTATTATTATTATTATTATTATTATTATATTTTGTTTTGTTATTATTATATTTTGTTTTGTTTCATTGTTGTGCAAACATGCAAAAATTTATTTCGTATATAGTTAGTTAACTGTATCAAACTGTATAGAGTACTGTTTTCAGTATATTGCAATTAACAGTGAAAGTGTGCTTCAATTAAAAGCTGAAATTAATTTAAATTCTTATCAAAAATTCGGTTCACATATAAGTTCTTGGTTCCGCCACTGTGGAAGCAGCTACCCTTGCCCACAGCCGTACGTCAGGGCCTGAGGGTTTGTACATACGCACGAGAGTGTAGTCACTTGACGCTCCCTGTTTTATATTATAATCTCAATGTTCTATGCTAACAATCTAACTGAAAACAAATGGGGTACTCTGTGGAACTTTTTTTGCAGCTCTTGTCAAAGTTCATTGATTGAAGAAATATTTACGTAATCACGAGACTGCATAAGCTCCTTGTTAGATCGATGATAAAATAATTACATCAACTATTTCTTAGCATAATATGAAAGAGCATACTTGTTGCTACAGAATCCATGTCAGTTAGTCACTAAAGGTACGTTTTCCTCGGTGCGATGATCGTTCAACGATGATCGTTCAGCGACGATCGTGCAACGATAATCGTTGAGCACTATTTCTTTGTATTTCATATGGAGCTGATTTCCTTCGAGCGACTGCCGCTAGAGTCGTTACCGACGATCGTACGTCTTGAATAGTCGTTCAGGAAAAGGTTGAATATAATCGTCAGTCGCTAACGTTTATTGTGAGAAAGATGTGTATCATGGCTCCTTCGTTTTCTGACGCGGATGACGAAATTCTTCTCCAGGAAGTGGCGAATCATCCCTCACTGTGGCAACTGTCACATGCGTCCTACATGGCTCAAAGGGTCAAGGACAATATATGGACTGAGTTTGTCAATAAAGTTGGAAAATTAAGTTATTAATTAAGTTATTTAAATTTTTGATACAGTCTCTCTTCATTATTGAGCTCAAGCAGACGGTATTTTTTTTTTTGGCTCTTTTCATCCCATACGTATGGAGAAGTACGAGGCGCATCCAGAAAGTAAGTTTCCCTATTTAAAAAAAAAGAACCCAGACTTTCAGGAAAACATTTATTGGCAACAGGTACAGCAATGTTTCAGCTATTTTTCAACATAGCCACCATTAGAATTGAGACACTTGCCGTATCGTGGGATCAACTTTTGTATCCCTTTGTCGTAGAACTCTGCCGCCTGTGAATGGAACCAGCGTGTGACAGACGTCTTCAGTTCTTCGTCGTTGCCCAAACGCTCACCGGAGGACAGGAATTTCTTGAGGTGCAAGAAAACGTGAAAATCGCTGGGAGCAAGATCAGGACTGTAGGGAGGGTTATCAAACAACTCCCAGCCAAATTCCGTCAAAACAGCTGCTGTGCGCCGAGCCATATGTGGACGAGTATTGTCATGGAGGAGCACAACACCTGCAGTAAGCATTCCACCCCTGTTTTGAATGGCACGTCGCAATTTTTGCAGTGTTTCACAGTAACGGTCAGCGTTCACTGTTTCACCTCTTGGAAGGAAGTCAATGAGCACAATGCCCTTCCTGTCCCAGAAAACCGTGCACATCACTTTCCTTACCGACACCGTCTGTTTGAATTTCGTCCTGACCGGAGATCCACTATGCCGCCAATGCATTGACTGCTGCTTGGTTTCCAGGGTGAAGTGCGAAATCCATGTCTCATCGCCCGTGACAATCCTATCGAGGAACTCGTCGCCGTCATCGTGATACCGTTGCAGAAATGTCAGTGCTGCTCCTAAACGTTGCATTTTGTGTTCGGGTGTCAGGTTTTTCGGCACCCACCTGGCACACACTTTTTTGAACAGCAGGTGCTTAGTGACAATCTCATGCAACAAGGATCGCGATATCTGCGGAAAATGGCTGCTCAGCTCCGTAATCGTGAAGCGACGGTTCTCCATGATGCACTGCCGCACCAGCTCAACACGATCATCATTTATGAGGGACGGTCGCCCACTGCGCTCTTCATCATGGACACTTTGACGACCTTCGGAAAACTGCCTACACCAGCGACGCGCCATCTGCTTACTCATGATGTTCGACCCATAGACCTAACAGAGCTGCCGATGAATTTCAATTGGCACAATGCTTTGTGCATTAAAGAACTTTATCACCGACCGAACCTCGCAGGCGGCGGGAGAAGGAATAAGAGGTTCCATTTCGGACCACTGCTGCCACGCTACTGGCACCAGGCGGGACCTGTCCGGCTGGCATATGATTGATACATCATAGATCTGTTATGCATGCGCAATTGACACGGCTAATTACGTTTACTTTCAAGGGGAAAAAAAATGGGAAACTTACTTTCTGGATGCGCCTCGTATTTCGTTGTCTTCCATCTCCTCAATGAAAGGCATTTAAGTAATCTTTTACGTCTACTCATTAAACTCATTCTGTTAAACACAATCTTCTTCTAGAACAGCCGTGGCGAAAATATGACTCACGAGCATATTGTGGCTCGCAATGTTAGCTATGCATTTCTCTTGCTTCAACCCCCATTCTGTAACTCATTGGAGTCAAACTCCGTTCCATTTGTATTTGTCTCTGACCTGCGAGTGGCGTATCGTCGCAATGCCTCTTTCGAAACCATGTACCTCTACAAAAACGAAAGTTTCAAAGTAGGATGGGAGGACACATTTTTTTGCTGCCAATATGATGGGAATATTAAATGCATGAATTGTTCACAAGTATCACGAGGAAAACTGTTGTATAACATAAAACGGCATTATACATGTTACTCATGAAACATTAAAAGGTGTTATTATCATTATCATCATTATTATTATTATTATTATTATTATTATTATTATTATATGTCGATCCTTTTTCAGCAGATTTACGAATAATACGGTTAGATCTTCAATTTAAACTCATAGATTTACAACGTGATGTTAAATGAAAGTTATATGTAAGGACTTGAAAAATGCTGAACTTTTGAAATCTTTGCCAAAAAAAAATTTCCAAAGCATCCTTCACTCTCTTGCTCTGTTGAAGCCATGTTCGCTATAACTTACGTTTGTGAAAAATTATTTTCAACAATGAAAATAGTAAAAACCAAATTTCGATCACGACCGACAGACAAATACCGTCGTGATCAACTACGACTGGCAGTAAGTGACATAATTCCTGATTCTGAAACTCTGTCGCAGAGACATTCTCAATACAGTTTATTTTAGGTTGTGATAATGTGTCCTATGTTTTCTTCTTAATTGCCTTCTTCGTTAAACGTAACTTACTAAACATTAGTTTGTAGCCTTGTACTGTATAACATTATATTTGAGTGCTTGACATAAGGAAAATGAAAATCCATTAATAAATCAGACAGTTGCTTCACTTCCCCTTCGGGTGTCCGCCTCCCTTCATAGGTGCTATGCACGTTACAGATTACACAGTGGCTCGGCGCACGATCACATTTTCGCCACGGCTGCTCTAGAACGATGCGATTGCGAATGAAAACACGCGACTAGTGAAAAATCAACAAATCGTAGACGCTCCGAGCAAAATGGTAACCAACGATTATCGTTCAACGTTTCATCGTTCAATAATAATCGTTGAACGATCATCGCAATAGTCGCACCGAGGAAAACGTACCTTTAACACACGTGTAGACTGGCTGCGTCAAGCTCTTGCAGCACGTTCGTAGCGAATCGGTGAATTTCGGAGCTTCTCGGGATGCTATTACAGCCAACATCAAAAAAATTAATGAACGCTTTAATACTTAGATTCATAAAGTACCATTTTTAAAGTTTAGTTTACAAATTGGTAACAAGTCGAAAATCGATTTTTGTCCAGCTAAATCATGAATTTTTCCGTGTGTGGGCCGGAGGGAAAAAGACCTTTGAGGAGGCCGAGACGTATATGGGAGGATAATATTAAATTGGATTTGAGGGAGGTGGGATATGATGATAGAGACTGGATTAATCTTGCACAGGATAGGGACCGATGGCCGACTTATGTGAGGGCGGCAATGAATCTGCGGGTTCTTTAAAAGCCATTTGTAAATAAGTAAGTAAATTTCCTAATAAATCCGCATTAAATACGGACTATTAAACTCATTTTACTTTGGAATTAGAAACTTCAAGATAAGGGCTGAAGTGTTTCAGAAATTTTATTATACATTTTGATTACAAAATTATTTCTTTAGTGAAACCTCTATATTTGGACCTCCCTCCATGTTAGACACTTCATTATATTGGAAATATTTTCTTGGAACAGGACAAATTTCTATCTATTACATGTCCAGTATATTATCTATGTTGGATACCCCTCAATCCTGGAAGCTGGACACCCCCTACAGTTATATCTTGGACGATTCTCTTATTCTATTGTGTTTTTCTACTAAATGTTTAGAGTTATTTCATTGGATCCTTGCGTTCTACAAGACCATTAGCATAGTGAAATGAGAGAGAGTTTTCCCTGTACAGTACAGTAACTGTGATCCTCTTTCTACATTCCTGGAATTAGCTATTTTGATTTTTTGTGACTGTACTGTGGCTAAATTTGAGTATGGAGTGAGGGAGCATTGTTTTTCATAACAATAAATTTATAGTGCGAAATTATTTCAGTAGGCCTGCAGTGTAGAAATCAGCCTCTGTTGAGGTGTTTACCCACGAGAGTCAGTTTGTGAGTTTGTATGGTGCCTCAATATGAATAGGCGTTTAAGTTGATGGAATTAACAACTGAAAGGAAGAAAGAAGTTATTGATCGTTTGTGTTATGGTGTTAATTGTAGAAAAATTGCAGAAGATTTGGAATTTCTAAATCAAGAGTTTCAGACATTAGTAGCAATAGGACTTCAATATTAAACGCATAGGAACAAAATTGCAGTGGGGAAAGAAAAAGAGTTCGCAAAACTGTTAATGACGAACTAAATGACAAAGTGTTTGAATACTGTAGTTCCTTAATATTATGGACAGTAATTTACTTTCCATTGCATATTAAAACAATTCCACTTCCCTCTACCTTGGACATCCCGTTAGGTTGACAATTTTTTATTGAACCATACGTGTCCAGGTTAGAGAGGTTTCACTGTAATATCATTCCTATATATAGAAAAATGATAATATAACTAACACAAATATCAAAAGACAACAGTAATTTGTGATGATTTCCTAGCATAGGCCTATTCCTTTCCATTCAAACAACCAGCATTGTCATTCAGACCTCGTAAAACTAGTTACTTTTTATCTAGACTAAATCGCCATTGTCTTTCATTTCAAATAAAATGAATGGATTCTTTATTAATATTATTATATTTCATTTGGTCCATTCCCAAATGAATTCAGTCATAGAAATTAATATGAACAAGGTCGGTACAATAGTTCAGAAGAATCTGTGGAAACTGATTTTGGCTTTGATTTGGACCAAATCGCCATTGTCCTTTCATGTGAAACAGGGCACATAATTCTCTACTTAAATTAATTTATTTCATTGTACCATTCCCAGTTGAATAGACTCGCAGAACTGAATATGAACAAAATGAGTATAATATTACAGGAGATATCGCTGTATATAACGACAGCATGAGGTTTCACATATGCAGAAAACGCGTGGAAATTCGTAATCAACATTAATTTGCAGTATACCACTTTACACTTTGCACTAAAAAGTTCAAATTTAATCAAAATCAACAGGTTTATGCGAAAATAAATACAATGATTTAAGAAATTACAATACAATTATGTTGGTTTTATACAGAGGGTGCAGAAGTAGGTAAGATACAGTAACAAAATATAGTTTTATTAAGTACAAATTTAATTAGGATTACATATCACTTGTAGTTACATGACATCAATCGACAATCGACATCAATTTAACTGCCTGATCGATCCGTTATTGATTGTAACTCTCGTTTGTACTTAATAAAACTATATCATATTACTGTATACCTACTTATGCACCACCCTGTGTTTTAAGCTCATTGATATTCGCTTTATCTGCGAGTAATATTCCAGCTGCCTAATGAGAATGATAAATTTGATTTCCATTTTGGTGTCATAATGTTGTCATCTACAGGGACATCATTTTATTTTTACTTCAATTTTTATTGTACCTGCGTTTCTAAATGTACTTGACACCCACCCCTTTCACTAATCTCCTTGCTAACGTCAGTCACACAAACTTACGGCCGCTGTTGCTAGCAGTAAAATAAACAGTACAGAGTACAGTGTGTTTCAGAAATATGTTCATTTTCTATAGAAGAAAAAGCTTATATTATTGAAGTTTATTTTCACACAAGTATGGTGTGTAGCATAACTGAATTTATCTGTGTGGACCGAGCACAAGTGAAGATTAGAGTTACCGAAAGTACGGTACCCTATAATATGGTGCGGGACTTAACAGCATTATTTAAACAAGAGTTTTGTTTTACTGTTTGTAGGTAACTGGAATTACAATATAACCGAAAGTGAACAACAGTTTTTCTTTTTTTTTTTTTTCACAATTTCCTGACTATATCATTACGGAATATTTTCGTAGAAATGCCATTAATCTGGTAGATAAATTTAGAGCAACAAAGTGTAGAGAAAGGAAGAAAAGTGTAAGATGGCCAACAAAGGTGACAGAAGATGCTGTAGAAGATGTTAGAGAAAGAATGCAGCGAGGTCCTAATAAGTCTGTCAAGAAGTTAGCTGTAGAAATTGGAGTTTCTTACGGAAGTGCTCACAAAATTCTTAGGAATAAAGTAGATATTACATAATGTATATAACCGCCTGAAGACTTGAGTTTGTGAAAAAAAAAAAAATTGTTACTATTCTACTGTTTTTTGATAAAATACTGTAATGACCAAACTGAAAATCGTAATATTATATTTCCCTGTAAAATAAATGGATACACTACTTTTATCTCCTCCTATAGCTAGTAAAATGACTTGTTTACATATTGCACTAGCAACTCCAAACTCCTGTAATGGAAGGGAGGTAACAGTGTTTCCGAGTATAGCCAGGTTAATGTTAAAAATGTTGGTAAAAATAAAGTGATGTCCCTGTAGTAGCCATATCTGAGACATGTTCACCCTCAGGTCTTGTGAATCTTTAAAAGAGGGAGTGGAAACTAATCCGGCATTTACCTTTTAAATACATATTAGGTTGATGCATACGTTCGTAACGTTATCAGTACACTGCGTTGTTTAGAGATTGTTTATCATCTGTCATTTGTCATTTATTATTTATTTGGAGTGTTGTACATATAAAATACGCATTGAATTTTGCGAATTTGAAGAAAGTCTGGAATATTTGTGAGGTAAAGTAGATGGAGTGTCAAGTAGAAAAAGTCTAACATTTCCGACTTAATTTTCTGTTTGCGTTTATTACAGAAGCAGAGGCAGCGGAGGCGACTCGAAACATTTGTGCCGTGTACGCAGAGAATTCCATCGGTAAAACACTGTAGAAAATGGTTGTCGTTTCAACACATAACACCCCGTACAAAAGAAGCTTAGTGACCATTCAAAGAAGATGATGTTATGCGTCGTGTACTACGAATTGCTGTCCAGGAATGTAACCATAATTTCTGACATTTATTGCCAACAACTCAGACTTCTTGTGACCGCAGTTGAAGAAAACCATTCTCTATTAAACAATCTTCAAGGGGACACTTTCGGTAACGAAGATGCTTTACAAACTTAGACTGACCAATTCTTTAACTCAAAACCACCACGTTTCTTCAGACGTGGAATCGAAAAACTACCCTATCGTTGGCAGAGAGTCATAAACAATGTAGGAGAATGTATTACTGATTAAGTTTTGTTTTCTATTGATCTCAGATAAAAACTTTCGTCACAGCGAAGAAACGCTACGAACTTTTTAGTCTCGTCATAATTTTAAGAACGAGGAAACTATTAAAATCCGAAGTCAGATTATATCAGTCTGTATAGGGATATCAACCCGAATGCGACTTCTCCCTTCCTCCTAGTTTCCGCATATGATCCATATATCTTAATGTCGTCTATCACCTGATATCTTCTTCTGTCCCGAACTCTTCTCCCGTTCACCATTCCTTCCAATGCATCCTTCAGAAGGCAGTTACTTCTCAACCAATGACCCAGACAATTTCTTTTCTTCTTCCTAATCAGTTTCAGCATCATTCTTTCTTCATTAATAGTTTTTTTTTTAATTATTGTAGCTAGAGGTTTAAATGCTATCCTAAAATAAAATACTTTACTACAGTTGTCTCCAACCTTCAAGTTAGTCGGATTAAGAAAGCTATTTTAACTACAGTGGTTGCAACTGTCTGTGGCGCACGGTCATCTTCGCTATATATTACTCACCTCGTTGGCCACATCTTATTTAAGAAGCTGGTAAGGAACTGTCAGGTTTTAATGAGTAATTTTGTAAAAAAAAAGAAAGAAAGAAAGAAAGAAAGAAAGAAAGAAAGAAAGAAAAGGAAGAAAGGAAAAAAGAAAGAAAGGATCAAGGAAGGAAGAAAGAAAGAAATAAAGAAAGAAAGAACGAGGGAAGGAAGTAAGGAAGAAAGAAAGAAAGGAAGGAAGCGAGGAACAAAGTAAGAAAGGAAGAAAGAAAGAAAGAAAGAAAGAAAGAAAAGGAAGAAAGGAAAAAAGAAAGAAAGGATCAAGGAAGGAAGAAAGAAAGAAATAAAGAAAGAAAGAACGAGGGAAGGAAGTAAGGAAGAAAGAAAGAAAGGAAGGAAGCGAGGAACAAAGTAAGAAAGGAAGGAAGAAAGAAAGAAAGAAAGAAAGAAAGAATGGAAGGAAGCAAGGAAGAAAGAAAGAAAGAAAGAAAGAAAGAAAGAAAGAAAGAATGGAAGGAAGCAAGGAAGAAAGAAAGAAAGAAAGAAAGCAAGGAAGAAAGTAAAAAAGAAAGGAAGGAAGCAAGGAAGGAAGAAAAGGAAGAAAGAAAGAAGGAAAGAAAGAAAGAAGGAAAGAAAGAAAGAAGGAAAGAAGGAAGGAAGGAAAGAAGGAAGGAAAGAAAGAAGGAAAGAAGGAAGGAAACAAGGAAGGAACGGAAGAAAGAAAGAAAGAAGGAAAGAAAGAAAGAAAAAAGGAAGGAAACAAAGAAGGAAGGAAACAAGGAAGGAAAGATGGAAGGAAAGAAAGGAATCAGAAAGAAAGAAAGAAAGAAAGAGACAGAAGTAAAAAAGAGAGAGAGAGAAAGAAATTAAGAAAAAGAGTAAAAAAGAAAGAAAGAAACAAACAAAAAGGACGCTCTATAAGCTAAAAAGTATCGGAAAAGTAACGAGTTCTTTTTATAAAGGCGTCGTTAGCTCTCGATACTTACAAATATCGATGTTGTCGAGAGCCCAACTCTGGTTTTCATGAAAGGTTATAAGAAACCATTATTGGGTGTAATACAGGACCCTACAATAGTAATATACGTTACAAGAGCGGTATGTTGACGTTTTCATGGTCGAGGAAAAGATTGAAAAAGCGAAACGTAGTTGAGCTTTTTTAATTTCCGAGAACATGAAAACAAACATACCGCTCATGTATCGTACATTATTTTGTGCGAAGATGGTTTATTACATACCTGAAAGACGAATTTCTAATTAGTTGCAATGAAATCTCCATGTTGGTTTCTGTTTAATGACGGCAACTTCGGAAAATCAAAATATCTTTCTTCAACTTTGTTGCTATAAAATGTTTTCTGTGTTTACTATACTCCAGCAGGCCGTGATATAAGTCTGTTTCCCCCCCCCCAGTCTATAAATGCGAACTTAAAACAAACGGTAAGGTTATGTAATGATTTATTTTTCATTTTAATATTTTAACAATATTATTTATATAACATATTGCAGTAATAACATCGGCATCTGGAATCTTGTTGATTTTTTCACGGCTTCCTTAATGTTACTTGTATCAGGAATGCAATAAGTTTCGTAGAGTAGTAGACTTTACTTAATTTTTGCAAATATTTAAAAACAATAATTAACATTGCAATTTAGGTGAAATTGCAGTGGTAAGTTTCCAATTTATAATTATTACTATGTTAAACGTCTCTAAAAATAATAATATGTTAAAAGCCTAAAGCAGTAAAATGAATGTTGCGCTTAAGCGGTAAGAAGAGGGAAATTCTTATGTGTGTTACGTTGGGAATACTGAATGTGGTATTTCACACTTACCGCGTATTGGTTCTGTGCGGAAAACAAGCAAATACGTACGATCTCGCACAGAAGACTTTTCCGGTTTCGAACACATGTAATTTACGTTCTATGAATCTGAGGTGCATGGATATAACACCAATGGAAAGACAAACTCAAAAAGTTTAGTTGTGGCAACATTGTTTTCCTAGTTGGTAACACTGTCTCATAATGGCGCATATAAACAAATGTTCATTGTTAAGGCGAAATGGCTGCTATACAGGACAGAAAAGCTTGATTTTCATGTGAATCAGTCGGTTATTAATGTGCAACTAGGGTGACCAGATTCACGTCGATAAAAAACAGGACACAAAGCTTCAAAAAAGAGGACAGAAAATATGTATACCTATATTTAGGTTTAGGTCTATATTATACTTTAAATTACGTCAATATCTATTTTATTACAAAACATTTACAGTACAGATTTAGGCTATGTTAATATCTCGCTGAGTTAATATCCGTTTTATCACAAAATAATTATGAAAAAACTTAATAATGATTTTACAGTTAGCTACATATGAATGTCAAGGGAACTATAATAATTATTAAATAGGACAGAATATATCTATTTAAATTTACATTCGCACCTAGATTTCCCTATTTACGCTACCTGTGAGCAACGATCATAACAAGGACAAAGAAAGAGAGTTATTATGATCGTTGGCAAAGAGTATATTCCGCCGATGCTGCTGCCACCTAAAGGCAAGTTACATGAAAAAAGCGTCAATTCAGATAATTTCAAAATATCAGGCATACATATCTTGATTTTTTTTAAATCCGTCCGGACCCCGGACAAATGCCTAAAAAGGTGGGAATGTCCCGATAAAAGAGAACGTCTGGTCACCCTATGTGCAACGGCATTATCGAACAAAGTTTGGTGCATATCCACCCAGGCCTACATTCCGTAAATGGTACACAGATTTTAAGGCAAGATTCTTCGCAAGCGGTTGCGATTTCATCCGTACCGACTACAGTTGCTGCAAGCCCTAAAAGCAGAGGAAAAAGTGCTACGAAGAAATTTCTACATAAATATGAAGACTTTAATTGAAAACGATGATGAATTTATTCGTTCCGTGGTGTTTTCTGACGAAGCCACTTTTCATCTTTCTGGTAAAGTGAACAGACATAACTCAGAATCTGGGGGTCGAAAAATTCGCGTATCTACGTGGAACTTGACTATAGGCTTGACGCGTGCCGTGTTACCAAGAGAGACACAATGAACATCTTAAAGTAAGGAACTAAACTTTTTGAGTTTCTCTTTTCATTGGTGCTATTTTCATGCACCTCAGATTCATAGATCGTGAATTACATGTGTTCGAAACCGGAAAGGTATTTTGTAGGAGCCCTGTATAATACAATCACAATAGGATTAAGCTTATGGTATTAATGAGAACAATTATTTACTGAATATAATGTACTCGTATGAAATTGGATTTAATGCATACAAATGGCGTTCAGGGCAACTTCCATTGAACACACACATACGTCGAGAGTTCGCAGAATACGAAACTAGTAATTGGACGGAGTTACACAATAATAGACCAACCGACAATTTAAAAAAAAAGAGATATTGGAATAAATCTGTTGATGGCAGGCTAATTTAACTCGAAAAAAATCAAGAATGCGATATCTGAATTTTGCTGCTATTTATAAGCAAAAATTCGTTTATTGCATAAAATTTATTTATTTATTTTGCTTTGAAATATTAATTCAACTGCTGGTCTCTTATTTAAAATCGGTTAGCCTTTTTTATATTATTTGTGCTATTTTTTGTAATAGTATGAATGTTATAATACTTCTTGCATAAAATGTTTTATAAAAAAGAAAAACATTTATTTCAATGGCCAATATCTCGAAACAGATTTTTGGCGCTTGGTCTCTTATTGCGTAACTCCGTCCAATTATTCCTCCATGTCGTCATTGGCATCACTTTGAAATATAATTACTTTGGGGAACTAGAATTAAAAATCCTTAGTACGGCTATGAGCCTAGGCTCATTGCCGATACAGTACAGTGTTCTAAGGATATTCCACTTTTTTTTTTTCCAATCATACCGTCACGTGATTTGCCGGTTCTAGACAAACCATAGCACAGCAAGTTTGTCACGTAACCATGTCCTAAGATTAATTGTGCAGATTATACGACTAATTTTAGACCCCATTTTTAATCCATAATCGCAGCTTCCAAGAGTAAAATAAGAGAATAAGTCGTTCTGCTATCCACTGACGGGAAGTCTAGATTTTTTTTTTTTTTTGAGAGGGGAACTTTGCCATTTATCTTCATTAAAATTCAATTAACATGGAAAATTGATTTTTCTCACAGAATGTAGCGATTTATATTGTAAATCGATAAAAAAGGAAACAAAATTAATATACAGTTAAATATGTAAAACAGAAATGCGTACAATCTCTGTGGCAAACCGTGTGCAAGATATTTCAATTAATGTTCATGGAGAACGAAGTCCTTGATGGAATATAGTAATGAACAATAACACAATTTTGACTAATGCTCTTTTCTCGTATTATTTGTAAAACAAACATTAAAATGCATACATAGGGAAAATCCCACGAATTGTGTTTTTATGCAAAATATAGTTGGCTTTATTCAAACATAATAATCACGATCGGCAAAATTTGTTGAAGAGTTCCAAACTATTACATTCCTCCGAATTTTAGGCAAAATGTTTCATTTTTATCTCTTTTTGTGGAAAAGATGGCAAAATCCCCCTCTAAAAAAAATTATTTTTTCTCGACTTCCTGTAGTGGATGGCAGAACTGCTTATTCTCTTATTTTACACTTGGAAGAAGCGATTATGAATTAAATTGGGCTCTAAAAATTAGTCGTATAATCTGCACATAGCACAGCAAGTTTGTAATGTAACCATGTCTAACATTAATTGTGTAGATTATACGGCTAAGTTTAAGAGTCCATTTTAATTCACAATCGCAGCTTCCAAGAGTAAAATAAGAGAATAAGCAGTTCTGCCATCCACTACAGGAAGTCGAGAAAAAATAATTTTTTTTAGAGGGGGATTTTGCCATCTTTTCCACAAAAAGAGATAAAAATGAAACATTTTGCCTAAAATTCGGAGGAATGTAATAGTTTGGAACTCTTCAACAAAACTTACAACATGAACAAGACATTCTTTTTTACAAAACAAAAGACTTCAATTATGTTTAAAACATTTTACCTTCAACTACGAACACTGTTCGGCACGACAAGTCTAGACGTCAAATTTAACTATTGTTCTTGTATAGTTATGTGTGCGCTATTGTTATCAGTACAACATTTTCGGATTGTCGTTAATTGTCTACATATTCCATGTTTAAAATACATTATAAATAACTTATGTATAAACTAATAAATAAAAAATGTGAAAAACATAGCTGAACACCATATAATTAATAGCCTTTACTTTGAAGATTATATTAATTTCTTGTCACAACACACTCCAACTATTTTTTTTTTCCGAAACCAACATTACTTATAAGACAGTATCTATATTGGTAATTATTAAACAGTAACAAGCATGGTCAAAATATGAATGCGAACTATATGGCATCGTTCTTTCTGTTGTGATGCTCCTTTCTCGACGTTTTATAATCCGGTTCCAAGAATTTTTTTATTAATTCATCAATCGAATGGATTCTCGGAAGTGAACTCTACCCCAATTCCCTGCTGACTGTAGCGCAACAATATAATTAGACCGCAGAACCTTATTAAAATTGCATGATTTCACTGATTGGCAAATTGAGAAAAGTATACCGTCATTTCCCATAACTATGATCCTGGACTACAACTATGGTCTACGATACAACCATTCAAATGTTGCAATCCATAACGTAGTGCTTCGTTTATCTAAGTTATATTTTTGCTGTACTGTAGTTCGAAATTAAGTCACTGCAGCTATCTACAAACGGTATTAAGTTACTTCTACAATGTTCTTTGAATGGTTGTATCGTGGACCATAGTTGTGTTCCAGAACCATAGTTATAGGAAATGACGGTATAATATATCTTTGCCGATCGTGATTATTATGTTTGAATAAAGCCAACTGTATTTTGCATAAAACACAATTCATGGAATTTTTCCTATACAGCAATGTTAATCTTTGTTTTACAAATAATATGAGAAAAGCGCTCAAAAGTGGATTAGTCGAAATTGCGTAATTATTCATTACTATATTCCATCAAGAACTTTGTTCTCCATGAACATTAATTGAAATTATACCTTGCACACGGTTTGCCACAGAATTTGCACGCATTTCTGTTTTACATATTTAACTGCATATTCATATATTAATTATGTTTCCTTTTTTAGCGATTTACAATATAAATAGCTACAATCTGTGAGCAAAACCAATTTTCCATATTAATGGAATTTTAATAAAGATAAAAATATGTATAATTAATAAATTAATTAATCACAGCCATAACCAAATCACACAATACTTTCACATACACAGAACACACCACAAACACGAACCACAAATACAGCAACACAGAAACAGACATGAAATCCTACATATTGAGCAGGAAAAAAAAACAGAAATTAAATACACTAGAGAAAACGAAATAAACAGACTTAAGCCTACAATAACACATATACTACATATCATCAATACACAATTAAATTTCACATCACACACATTCTATTTGACACAACATTACCGATCATAAATGCACTCACCACCAAGGCATCATCAGAAGAAATAAAAAACAAGCAAAGATTTCACGAATATCTCCAAGTGTTTGCAAATCTAGCCGAAACTAATCAACTAAGGTAAATTACCAACTTAGTTTCACATTCTCATTAATTATATCGTGTGCTTATATTTCCCCCCTTCTGTAATTGTTACCAGTGGCTAGATAATTATCGAAATAATTTCAAAAGTATTTAATACATAACTTAATGCTACATCAAAAAGAATATGTCGGGAAGCACATGTTTATTACATCTAAACAACAGCAAACAATTAAAACAGCAGTTTCTATTTTAGTTTTATAAATGGAGGTTTCTTCGTTGCCAAAACCCTCAGAACAACCTCAAGGTTCACCCAACTCCTATCAAATTGAATAAGCTTACCGGCTCTTTCAATTGAATTCACTTCAATTAAATTCAATTCCTTGAGTGGTAAATAGGGTTAAAACTGCTATAGACATCGTCAAATATACAATACAAATATAACAGAATTTTTCCCGAATTGTAACTGATAGTTAACCACAATATTGGCATCAAGAAATTCCTTTACATTATGAAAAGAGTTATTCATAAATGTAGATATATCTACAGTTTGGGCCTCCATAGGAAATTTGTTGAACATATCCACAGTTATGAAGTCATAGCATTATTTATTTTTATGTGAATATAATAAATAATAAATCAATTGAATCTTGTGGGATAATGATTCACATTCGAAAGTAGGCCTACAGCCCTACAAATTTACTTACTCACTTAAATGACTTTTTGAGAACCCGGAGGTTCATTGTCGTACACACATAAGACCACCATCAGTCCTTATCCTAAGCAAGGTTAATCCAATCCTTAGCATCCACTTACTTTAATATTATCCTCCCATCTATGTATCCGCTTCCCCAAAGATCTTTTTGCCTCAGGTCTTCCTATTAACACTCCATATGAATTTATGGATTCACTCATACGTGGTACATGCCCTGTCCATCTCAAACATCTCGATTTAATGTTCCCGATTAGGTTAGGTGGAGAATACAATGCGTTCAGTTCTACGTTGTGTAATTTTCTCCATTCTCCAGTAACTTCATCCCTCTTAGCCCCAAATATTTTCCTAAACACCTTATTCTCGAACACTCTTAACCTCTGTTCCTTAACCTCTGTTCCTCTCTCAAAGTGACAGTCCAAGTTTCACAACCATACAGAACAACCGGCAATATAAATGTTTTATAAATTCTAACTTTTAAGTTTTTTGAAAGCAGACTGGATGACAAAAGCTTCTCAACTGAATAATTAACAGGAATTTTCCCTTATTTAATCTGGGTTTTATTTTCTCTTGAATCCGATTTATATTTGTTTCTGTTAATCCAAGGTAATTGAACTTTTCCACCTTTTCAAAGGATAAATTTCCAATTTTTATGTTTCCACTTTGTACTGTGTTCTAGTCACGAGACATAATCAAATACTTTGCTTTTCGGGATTTACTTCCAAATCTATCTCCATACCTGCTTCAAGTAAAATGCCCATGTTTTCCCTAATAGTTTGTGGATTTTCTCTAACATATTCACATCATCTGGATAAACAAGCAGCGATGTAATCAGTTCAACTCTAAACTCTCCCTGTTTTCTTAGACTTTCCTTATGGCATATTCTAGAGCGAAGTTAAAAAGTAAAGGTGATAGTGCATCTCCTTGCTTTAGGCCGCAGTGAATTGGAAAGGCATCAGACAGAAACTGGCCTATCTGGACTCTGCTGTACGTTTCACATTTTAATTAACGAACTAGTTTCTTGGGAATACCAAATGCAATCAGAATGTTATATAAGACGTCTCTCATATCCGAGTCATATGCCTTTTTGAAATTATGAATAACTGAGGCACTGTGTCCTTGTATTTCCATTTTTTCTCTATTATCTGTCAGATACAAAAAATCTTATCAATAGTCGATCTATTACGCCTAACACCATACTGATGATCCCAATAATTTCATCACATATGGAGTTAATCTTCTGAAAAGATTGGACTAAAGTTTGTGCGACGTCAATAAAAGTGATATTCCCCGAAAGTTACTACAGTTATGGCCAGTTTTTCCAAGTAATGTTTAATTTGGCTTAACCAATGTTAAATTAAGAGCTGGTTTATTTTTAACGTTTTGTTAAGATGATTTCCATTTTTCCAACACAATTTTGTTTAAAATAACCAACACTTAACTTTAACTGTCGTTAATACTATTCTAACTACTCAACAGCAGTTGGTAATGATTTTGCATATGTAAGACAACTTCTTATTGGCTGATATTATTATTTAAATTGTGTACTGTATAAAATCGTAACCTGTTACAGTAGCCATGATTCATACAGTACAGAGAGTTGATAAATGAAAGTTGCATTGACTACTATTGAATAACAATAATTATTATAAGTACGCTTATATTTTATAATGCTAAATTTGAATTTCTGTTTAGAAAAATCTCAGCATTATGACCACTAGGTGACAATAATTACACGAATGTGTGTGTAGTCAACTGTACACAAAACCCCGAAGAGAATTCCGTATCATATAAAATTCTCTAATTCAGGTCCATGTATAAATTATATGTAATTTCGTCCTAAAGAAGCAATTGCTGCTGAAACATTTTATTATTTACTCACTGCGTATTTTGAAGCACTATTGACATCGGCTATAGTTGAAGAGCCAGTAACATAGAATCTAGAGTTAATAGTAGCTGGTGAATTGGAACAAGTGGCCTATTTCTGTTTGTAGGATATTCAAATCTGACTTCAATTTCTTGCCACGTTGAGATCCCACATTTCCTCAATATTAAATGGGTAATAGCTCAGCATCGAAATAAGCGTCAGTATGATAATCAGTTGACTTATAAAGATTATCTTTCCATATTAATATTCCAAAATATCTTTTAAATTATATATTACCAGTCTTATGGCCGGTTTCACAAAGCTTCATTAAGGTTTTAATGATTCATTAATGTATTTACTGGTTCATTAAATCATTTTTATATCTCACCAAGCATCTTTAGCCTCACGAACCAGTAAAACTATCATTAAATTTAGTGATAGAAATTTCCTTCTTTAAATTTTTAATTATTCATTAGTTGCAATATAAAATGGCGGAACGTTTCGACGCAAAATTGTTATATCTGGAACTGCTCAAAAATTAAGAGTCAAATGGAGATAATGTTAACCATTTAAAAACCGATCATTTTGAAAATTTCAATGACACAAAAACTCACAAAAGATACCGCGTCACGAAGATCGTGGTACCGGTACTCAAAATTTTAGAAGAAACTGATCATAGGTTAGAATATCATAAAAACGGCTGAGACAAAGCTGAAACTGGTCAACTAGGTAACATACAACTGAGTTTTATTTTAAGACATGAAAGTGATTATTATAACTACATACCGGTACCTAAGAAATATAAGTAAATTAATACATAATGTGCATTTGAAACATATCAAAACTTAATTGGTATATTAACTTTCATTTATTAGAATTATATTATAGCTAGCAATAAGATATGTTTGCACTGGCTTTAAAACAGAAGCGAAAGAGCTGGATTCTTGGAATTTATAATCGTTTTCTTTCCGATGGAAATTTAATTATTCCAGCAGGATAATCACCCCGCGCACACCGCCATAAACGTTAAAGACGGTTCACGGAAAAGCATGAAAAAAAGAGGACGATTGACAAATATCGAGACATCCCACCTCAAAATCCAGATCAGGTCTGGGATAAAGTTCTGGCTACCAGGGAAGATTTCGCTAAGGACCAGAACTGTTTCCGCGATCTGGTGGACTCAATGCCCCGAAAATGCAAGGCAGTGATAGATGCGGTGGCATGTGGACAATGTATTAGATCCATATGTGTATTTTTTTTTATTTTTCTTTAATTTGTTTGTTTATCTTAGTTTTATTTCGGGAAGAAAATTGTTCTCCCAAGAGTTTTTTAAATTCTCCTAGTGGAGCCAGAGTTGCGAAATAATTCCTTCCACTACACAAAATTAAAAAAATGGAGAAAGGTAACATGTATAAAAATTAATTACGTTAATAAAAAAAAATGTTCCCGGCGAGAATCGAACACGGGTCCCTGGATTGGCAAGCCAACTCGCTACTGACTGCTCCACCGGAGGGTCATGAAGCAATTAGCGCGAGGAGAGACATATATAGCTGCTTGGCTTGAAGTCTACGGAGACAGCGCACGTAATATAAACGTATTCGTGTAAATATTTTAATGTTCAGTACTAGTTAATGTTTCATTTGGACTGATTTACTGAAGCTTGGTGAAACCGGCCCTTACTCTAAACATTCCTCAAAGAGAAACATAACATGTTATTTTCACAACTTTTGTCTGAACAGCTGTGGTGTTATCCGCCATGTTTAACTGTGTGTTAAATGAGTTAACGGCCTGAAATCCTACATTTAAAGTTAACAAACGGTTAAGAACCTGTTAAGCCAAACTTGTGTTGAACAAATGGAAAAACTGTATTTAACAAACTGTTGAAGGTTTAACAATCGTTAAGTGTGCTAACAATACTTGGACAAACCGGCCATTAGTCTTTTCTCATTCATAAGCACTGAAGCTTTGAAGCACTGAGCATGTGTAGTATGTTATAACTGTAACTTGGAAAATTTTGTTTCTTGCGCTGTACTTATTTTTATTTACGCAATATATCTTCAGTAGAGCTATTTCAATTTTCCTCGAGTGCAATTTGTCCTATTAGACCTATCTGTCAGTACTACAGTGCACAGTGACATCTTCAGGAACGAATCTCTGAGAAAGGGTGGCGGTCAAGAAACCACTTTTCAGGAAAGAAAATATACAGAAGAGGCTAAAATGGGCAAAAGATCACGAAAATTAACGAGTTAATATATATATATATATATATATATATATATATATATATTCCACACCTGTGGAGTAACGGTTAGCGCGTCTGGCCGCGAAACCTGGTGGCCCGGGTTCGATTCCCGGTCGGGGCAAGTTACCTGGTTGAGGTTTTTCCGAGGTTTTCCCTCAACCCTATATGAGAAAATACTGGGTAACTTTCGGTGCTGGAACCCGGACTCATTTCACCGGCATTATCACCTTCACCTCATTCGGCCGCTAAATAATCTAAGAAGTTGATAAAGCGTCGTAAAATAACCTACGAAAATAAAAAATATATATGTACGGGCTGCATAATTCCAACTTTGCAACATGAGACAAAATCCATTTATCTTGTGACAGTGTTTATAATTAAGTGACGTTGGTAAATTACACAAAATAAATGGAATACTGGACAAAACGGCTATCACACCATTTTATAGAGACATAAAGTCCTTCTGAAAAACGTTAATTAGACGGGAATTCATTATGCAACAGGATAAACACCAAATTACCCTGACTACCTGAAGGAAAAGGAAGATTGAGGAAATTAAACAAATATAAAGTAGGCATCGTATTCACCGGACTTTAATACGATATGCTGCTGTGGGAGGAGCTCGATAGTCGAGTGCAGCATGTGTCCATCATCAGAGGAAACTACGGAACATCTATAACCAGTGTGGAGCGAAATGACATCAAATACATTAGAAAAACTCATTCTACGCATATTCAGAGCACTGGAAAAAGTTATCGTTGCAAAGATAGGTTTCTTTGTAGAAAGAAGTTGATTCTTCATAGGTTATGAAGTGTTTTGTTCTGTTAATTTGAAATATGTATCTGTAAATATATGTAAATGAAAAGAAATAATGCCTGTCCAAAAAATTTTGACCGGCAGTGTAATTTTGTAATATATGGTTTATTTAACGACGCTCGCAACTGCAGAGGTTATATCAGCGTCGTTGGTGTGCCGGAATTTTGTCCCGCAGGAGTTCTTTTACATGCCAATAAATCTACTGACATGAGCTTGTTGCATTTAAACACACTTAAATGCCATTGATCTCGGCCGGGATCGAACCCGCAATCTAAAGCGCTATACCAACTGCGCTACCGAGGGCGACTCCGGCAGTGTACATTGTGCCAATATAAATCACCATCATAATCTATTTTCGTTCGCCAGTCATTGTTCTATCGGTCCGTTGTCACCGAGCATTGTAAATCAACACTACACATTCATATGATGACATCGGACATACTCGGTCCCTGTGGGAAATATAATCTGCACATTGTCATCAGAAATCGAACTCGGGTCTCATAGACCAGTAACGCTATCAACTGAGCCACAAAGGACGATGATGATGATGATGATGATGATGATGATAATAATAATAATAATAATAATAATAATAATAATAGTAATAACTGCATTTATTATAAACAATTCCTACAATGCAAAAGATACATTCATCCTATAATTACAGTTACAATTTTTTTTCAGCAGCATCTGCTTCTGTCGCACCATCGTAAATCATACTTCACACACATATAGGCAGCGTCACCGTTTTTGGCATGTGAAATAAGTAATGGGAACCTTAAGTGCGAGTGTCTTACCTTTGTAGCAGTCTATGGGCGATATAACTGACAATTGTGATTGGCAGATTGTTGATGTGACGTGTACTTAGGAGGAGGTACCGTTCTCAGCTGCAGTGGCAACAGAAACTCACTGTCTGGACACTATAGCCTACTCAAGGACACACCGCAAGAACGCTAGCGTGGGGAAAGTTAAGTGCTGGTATCTTACTTTTGCCGCAATCTGGGCAGCAAGACTGACAACTGCAGTTGGCAGATTACTGATGTAACGTGTATAGGATTATGTCAGCAATAATCCCAACTATCGATGTTCTTTCGCCCTTCTTTTCGTGAAAAAGCAGAGGACAAAAATTACCTGGTCATCTAGTTTGTAGTTTAAACAATGGCCCAGCTCCTCGTTCTATTTAAAAAGTATGAACATGTTGAAGATAAAATAATAATAATAATAATGATAATAATAATAATAATAATAATAATAATAATAATAATAATAATAATAATAATAATAATAGTAAATGGAGTAGTAAATTATGTCCAAAATGATGATGCAGCATCAGAAACGTTCGTTATAATACTGAAGACAAGAAACAGTTTGTTCTTCTTTGCAGTCATTTATTTCCTCACGGTTTGCAAGAGCATTCGTTCGGTAAGTAGCAAACCATGCAGGCGATACTTGGTACGTCACAATATTTCCCAACGAAGGGCCGTGAACCGTGCATTCACTCCTCATCGCTGCCAATGCAAGAGTTTCACATAGGATCCCTGCTTCTTTGCCATTCTCTAACATTTTTTAAATTTTATTTCGTTATTTAACGACGCTGTATCAACTACGAAATTATTTAGCGTTGATAGAAGTGATGATAGCGAGATGATATTTGGCGAGATGAATTAACACGAGTAAGTCCGCTAGTTAATCAATTAGGCTACTTATAGGCCTATTTCCTCATTTCCATTTTCCCCTTTCCCCTTTCATAGTCTATTTCATCTACGTTATTTGCTTCTTTTACCTCTCCATCTAGCCTACTTATTTTATTATTTCTATCCTCATATTATTTTCATTCACTGCATTTGTCTCATTTTCCTTTAATTAGACCTTCTTTCAAATTAACTCTCTTCCTACTCCATGTTTCCTTTCAGTTTATTTTTCCTCTTGTTCTTCCGCGTCTTCTTCTAATCCATTTAATCTTATTTTTAACGAAATCTCTTTCTATTCTTCTTCTCTCTTACCTTCTTTTCATCTTCTTTTACTGCCTTTATTTCTACCTTTCCATCTACTTCTGATATTCTTCCTCATTTACTTTTTTCCTTCATGTTTTCTTCTCCTTTCATCTTCTCTTACAGCTTTTTTTTCTTCGATTTATTCGCCATATTTTATTCCCATTATTTTTACTTATACATAATCTAGTCGTCTTTTTCATTTTCACATTTCTCTTCCTATTTCAAATTATTTTCTCGTTTTTACTCTTTATTATTTTCTTACGTCCACCTATTTTCTTTTCTCCTTCCCGTTATCTATTGCTATTCTTTCATGGGATGGTCGACCTGGTTGGCGAGTTGGTATAGCGCTGCCCTTCTATGCCCAAGGTTGCGGGTTCGATCCGGGCCAGGCTCATGTCAGTAGATTTACTGGCATGAAAAAGAACTCCTGCGGGACAAAATTCCGGCACATCTGGCAACGTTGATATAACCTCTGCAGTTGCGAGCGTCGTTAAATAAAACATAACATTTAACATTTCATGGGATGTGCGTTTCTGGAGATCTTTATGGTAGAATAGTCAAGGCACCACGAAGAACGTCATCTATATGGACTATTTTTGACGTTTAATTTGCATAAACAGACATACGGCGGAGCACAGGACGTGAACTATGAGCGTGCGTAGTGGACGGGAACTTCAAAAGTTTCAATCGATTGGAAGTTCAACGCTGCTTCCGAGAATCGAGGTGCATTGTTCACAGGAACGATATAATGGAAAGTGAAAATATAAGGACAGAATAAAAGAAAGGGGGGAAAATGGAATAAAACAAGAAAAAGGGAGAAAGTAAAAAAATAACGGAAGGATGGAAAATGAAAGAAAAACAAAGCAAGTACAGACAGAAAACATGGTGACAAACAAGTAAAAGAACAAAAGAAAAATAATGAAATAAAGGTGAAAGTGACAGAGAGGTTAAGAAAATCGCAATGGTAGCGTGAAACGTCTACAGGCCTACTTGAATCGAAGTAATAAAATGCAATATGTTTTTCCTTTAACATTGTACTGTACTGAATTTTATTTGCTATTCATGTACATATGTTACTGTTATATAGAGACATGATTTTATTTTTACTTCAATTTTTATTGTACCTGAATTTTTTAATGTACTTTAATTCCACCTCTTCTACTAGTGAAATACCACCCAAGGCCGCATATTCAGTCAAAGTCGTCTTACGGTCACAGTATACATTACTGAGCGAGTGAGTATAGTACGTTCCAGAAATATGGTCGTATTTTCCAGTGAATAAAGTGAATTCATTATTGAATCATGTTTTCGCACAGGTACTGTATCCGTTTGGTTACATCGTTTCTCTATTTCCAACATCCGTTTCTATTGGCCCCTATGTAAAGGCTAGTAACTGAGCTGTCTGTTTCCTGAAAACATTTGCTGTCAGGAATTGGACGTCTACGTAATATTATATAACTGTTTAAAATAATTTATATAAAAGGGCCTCGTTAAGTAACTGTCACGTCATTTCCCCCTTTCTACGACACTGCGACATAACTACTTGGACGGACAGTAGACAGTAATCTGAGTAAATTTATCTGTGCGAATCGGGCAGAAGTGAAGTGATTACAATACGTAAGTAACGTAATCTATTATAGAGTAGGTACAGAATTATTACTTTACGTGGCACAGGATTATGCCCCCCCCCCCATGTCGACTGATGCTTTGCATTATTTCTTTTGGGTTACTGTGAAACAGTTGTGTTTGGTAAACATCCTACAACAATAATTAAAGAATTACATTCCAGAAACAATATATTATATTTCAGAAGATATGCTTAAAAACGTTTTAGATAATATGAACACACAAAAAAACAGAAGTCCGTATAGAAATGAATGGCCATCATTTTCAACAATTTGTTTAAATATTTAGATTTTGATTATTTTTCAATTTAAATGCACTCTCATATTGTTTGCTAATGTGCTGTAGACAGCATAATTATTATACATTGCATAATGAATACATCTACCTGGATAGTTCAGTTAGTGAGTAAAAACACTTATTGTTAATAATGTACTGTAGTTTGAATAAATAAAAACCTAACGAAAATTATGAAACTGAAAATCGTAATAGTTCCTAGTTTACGTAAATGGATGCACTACTTTTCTTCCCTCCTATACCTAGTAGAGTGATTTGTATTTTACACTAGTATCGTCAAACTCCGGTTGTGGAAGGGGGTAACATAGTATTTGCGGTTCTCAACCGTTAATCCAAAGGTATAACCAGGTTAATGTTATAAATGTTAGTAAAAACAAAAGATACAAAATGGTACATAACCCATATACCCAATAATTCCATAAATATTGTGTAGAAAATATCGAAGAAGTACATTAAACAGAGAATAGAGCGAGGAGGACCGCGTGGAAAACCACTTACACATATCGATGGTGTTTAGGTAAAGGGCTTAACACTCATTCTTTTAAATGTGACTTTTTTCCTGTAATTAGTGTAAATTATTTAAAATTTAATTACAAAACATGAAGATATGTTTTTTGGCAATTATGTTTACATTCTTACACATAAAGTAAATAATAATAATAATAATAATAATAATAATAATAATAATAATAATAATAATAATGTGTTAACATTTAGTTGTAGCTGTTTCTGAAAAAAATTGTCTTTTGTGGGATAAGCTATTTAACTGGATGGTGATATGTTTCCATCTTACGAGTGATGTCAACGTATTACAAGAAAATGAGACGAATTTTAGCCGTATAGAGTTCTGCTTAAACATTTCACGTTAAAAGAAGAAAGAAACGAAGCTGGCGAGGAAGAGATAAAAGAATAAAAATTAAAGATACAATGACATATAGATACTGTACATTGTAAAAGATAGCGAAAGAAAGAGAAGAATAAAAGAAGAACGCAATAAATAAGAAACGAAAGGGAGCCAGAAAGACGAAGAACGAAGAGAATAATAATAATATACACGATAAAAAAAACAATAAATAAGGTAAGGAAGGGAGAAATACACTCTTTTCATGCGCCATATCGTTGCATAAGATTTTTTACAATATGAAGCGAGGTTGTCTCTGATCGCCCTCGTTGTATTCTGTCTTCCACTTTCAAACTCCGAAATCATACCCCCGGTTCTTCAGGTTGGAGACGATGCAATACGCCAGCTCCCTATTCATTATAACTGTATTATAACAATTATTTTAAATGCTAAAAACCCTAATAGTTTGTTGCGTAAAAGATACGAGAGTTTAAATAGGACTGAAAGAAATAAATCAAGGAAGAAAGAAGGAGAATATAAATAACGCAAGAAAGAAAGAAACAGGAAAGCAAAGAAAACAGAATAGCAAAATCTACGTAAACTTTAATTTTAGGTCCTACAGAATATTTCTGTTATGGTAACCATTTATATTAGAGGAGAAAAATTCGCTCCGGCGTCAGGGATCGAACCCGGCTCCTTGGTTCTACGTACCAAGCGCTCTAACCATTGAGCTATGCCGAAGTTCAATCCACAGCACAGGATCGAATCTCTCTCCTACAGTGTTTTTCCCTTTGTGGCCTGACTCCAAGTTCGACATGTATGTTGACATTAATGAATGGGTTATTTATGAAAGGGCCTAAGTCGCTAATTTTGTGAAAATGGATTTGTAATGCAATACTGCTCTTTGGGTGTAGGTACATCGATTTAGATATGAAAAGGACTAAGTTTCACACTCTATAATGCTTAGTAGAATTTACGGTACAATTTTTATTTCAGTCTTAATTTCAAAATTTCGGCCAGTAAGCAGTTTTTCTTAAACTGCTAACAATTTAGTATTCAAGACTTAGGCCCTTTCATAAATAACCCATTCATTTATATCAAGTCAATTGCCATTATACAAGGAGCTCACTTACTTGAGTGACTTGGTGGCCGGGATTCCATAGTAATATGCACTGTGCTGTGCTGTGGCTTGAACTTCGGCGTAGCTCAATGGTTAGAGCACTTGGTACGTAGAACCGTTCGATCCCGGGCGCCGGAGCGAATTTTTCTCCTCTAATATCAATAGAATACAAAAAGACACGAAAAGAGAAATGAGAAAATAAATAAAAACAAAAATATAAAAGAATAGAGAGGAAAATAAAAATAACAAAAAATAAGGAGAAATGGAACATAAAGAAAAAATAAAAATATAATGCAAGCAACGAGAATAAAGTGAGCAAATAAAAGAAAGAAATAAAAAAGAAGAAAACTGGAAAGAAGAAAAGAGAGAAATAAAGCAGTAGAGGAGAAAAGAAAGGAAGAGAGAAGTACAGGAATAAAACAAGAAGATAAGGGTAAATGCTAGACAGCAGGGGAGATAAGGGGAAAGGAAATTGAAGAAAGAAAGCGAAGAAAGACGTAAATATATAAAAGAGAAACAGAAGTAACATATAAAGAAATAAAATTGAGAGAGAAACGAACAAAGGGAGAAAGAAACAAAGTAAGGAAGAAAATAAGACAGAGAAAAGAAAGAAAGAACTACAAAAGGAGGATAGGTATACAGATATGTTAAAGAATTCATAAGATAACGAATTATCAGCTGCGTGCAAATATAAAAATTCGCAGATAAGTTTCAAAACAATGTTTACAAAGGTCAGTGGTTCCCAACCTTTTCTGGCTGATGACACACTTTACTGAATACACACGATATCGCGACACACTTATCTGTTTTTATTAAAAATAATGATATAATAATAACAACCAGTGTTTTTGTTCTGGAGAAAAAGGTGTTGGAACTCTGTGTAGAATATTTTATAGCGGACGGGAAGATGATTACTGTTCACTGCACGGGAATTTTGTCCTTTTTAACCTCCTTTTTGTCCAAGGTCTACGCGGAATTAAAAAAAAACAATATTAAAACATAGTTATTTACACACACTTCGGTCCCATGGTGAAAAATTTAACAAAAAGGTGTCGGAATGCCGTTTCAGAGCGTTTCGTCAGAAAAGAGCACTAATAACACTTTCTATGTAGTGTAGGACATCCAGTGCTGTAAAAAGGTCGATGTTAACACGCAATTGGAAATAAAAAAATAAATAAATAAAAAAACAGCAACTTGATTGGCATTAGAAAAAAAAAACAAGGTATGTGTCAAAAATCTCGACTGTCTATTCTGGATGTCCGATAAAAGATTTTTATTATCGTTTTTGGAAACTCACATATTTAAATTAATGTGAAGTCTCCGCTTTGTGGATTGCACAGAGTTTCTTTATACGTGGCCTTATGGTTAACAGGCCATCACGTAAATCATATTTCAAGATGCAGCAGTCCGTTACTTTGTTTAGAGTTTGTTTTATGGTAAAAAATGCTGATTCACACAAGTATGACGTTGAAAATGACAGTTCTAAATGTCTTTTTAGTTTATTCGGCACCGCCGGCTGATTTTACAAAACATTTCCGCATATAAGATACTCGGGATTTTATTTATATTCATCTCCACTCCACGTAAAACGATATTGCAAGTATTCATCACTATATTTATGAAACGCAGTACGTTTTTGCAAACCCTGAAGATAACTTTCGCTCACACTATTTGAATTGGCACTACTGTCACGTAACCCAGAACTTGATTCAGATTGAGTTTTTTTAATTAAGAATTTGTTCATAAAAATCTAAATAAAGCACTTTTGATACAATAGTAGCACTATCACCCGCTCACACATATACAGTGAAACTTCCCAATAGCGGACACCGCCGGGGAAAAATTGAATGTCCGTTATTGAGAAGTGTCCGCTATTTAGAAAATCGTTAGTATGTATACAGTACATTAAAATTTCTCATACATATTCAAAACTATATTTTCCAGTACAGTACAGTAGACAGTGAGATTGTTTACAGTATTCATCCAGAGAGAAATCGTACCAGTAAATGAAATAAACATCAGTCACTGTACCACTTCACCTTACACAAAGAAATCTAGAATTGCATTCTCAGTGTATGATTTTAAAATAACATCCTTGTTTTTCAAAATTTCACTAACTTGAGTTTTTCCCACATTAATCTTTGTGGCCAGCTCACGAACACTTAATTTCTCCTTCTCACTATGCTTTACAATATCCACTTTGCCTTTTAGTGACAAACGTTTACGTTTTTGTGACATTTTTAATGTGACTATACTTCCGAACACTCAACTTGACAAACTAAGAAAGTACAGACTACTCACGTACAGTATCATAACTAACAACTGTGCTGCTTACCTTCAACAAAGTAGGATGAACGTTCAAATGCATGATATATATTTTTTATAATTGGGTTATTTTACGACGCTGTATCAACATCTAGGTTATTTAGCGTCTGAATGATATGAAGGTGATAATGCCGGTGAAATGAGTCCGGGGTCCAGCACCGAAAGTTACCCAGCCAAATGCATGATAATGATTGTTGCAAAGAATTCCGTTAGAATTCCGTTTAATTCACAACCGTCTTTTTCGTTTTTTTCTTTCACGTTGTCCCTTATTTGGAAGTTTTAATTGTTGTTGGGAGATACATTTCAGTGTCCGCGTCCGTTATTGAGAATGTCCGCTATTTGGAAGAATTTTATCATAAGGGCCAATGTTATTTTGCAGGGGAATTTTAAAATGTCCGCTATTGAGAGCGAGTCCGCTATTGGGAAGTGTCCGTTAAGGGAAGTTTCACTGTATACTGAAACTGATCAATATGTTCTGACGATTCTAAATCCTGTTTGTTACTATTAAAAAAGTGGGATAAGTACTAAGCATTTTTGCAGGTGTTCACCTTTCATTGGTAAAGTCTGTCTCAAAATAAAATGTACCCATATCAAAGATTTCATTGTATATAAAAAATGTGTTGCAAAGAGACTTCCCGGATGGCATAAAATTTATTTTCCAATTCCAAAATTTCGCGACAAACCAGTGTGTCGCGACACACCGGTTGGGAACCATTGTCCTAGGTCACAGAATCCAATGGGCACTGTAATGTGGTGCCTTTGACTGAGAAGACATCCTCCACGCTATCAGCAGTTTAACAAGATTCAATTGTCTGGGTTTGGTTTTCGGATTCTCAATTTACATGTCTTAAGATAAACATCGACCAACCTCAGGCGTCAGGTTACCTTTCTGGCAGCACACACCTCAACAAGCCTTGGCCGTTTACTGACGCACCCGCCCCTTTCTAAATGCCAGTGAAGTCCAGTGGGCGCCTAAGCAAGGGCTTTTGTTGATGAGCACGATTACAATCACAGGAGAGACGGGTGAGTTGATCGACTTCTAGACCAACCTTGTGGACTCATTGTTGTTTTATGTAAAGTAGGATCAAATAAATCATTTCTCATGCTAGGTACCTTCCTCCACCAACGACACTTCTGCATCAAGAATTATTTGAGTGTTTTCATTTTAAACCACGAAGATCAAGGTTTCACTTTTGACTCCTACTTGTTGCTGTCATTCTTTTAATTCATTTTCTTCCTATTGAAAATGTTACATGAATAGGTTATCAATAGATTTGAGGTAAAAAGGTGTTTTGTTCCAGAAGAGAGTGACTTATATTAAGCTGTGTTACCATGCTTTATGGGTTATTATCATAGGTAGGAAGTTTTTTAGTAGCAAAAGTAAACATTTCGTTCATTGATATGTTTTTTATTACAAAACCAAATTGTATTTGTAACTATCAATCAAGTACAGTGTGATCCCTATCATCTAGTGAGTAATAACACATTTTAATTTCCATGATTTATTCGAATCTCTAGTTTTGGGAGCCATATTTGTTTAAACGTGCAGTTTCTTGTACCTTATACCATGGAACATGTTACAAGGTACATGATACTATCGGTTTTTGTTTTTCTTTCATTTTAAGATCATGACAGGAAGTAAGTCTGGAGTTAAGAGGGCCTCAATTGATCCGGATGCCTTGAAGAAAGCTGTTGAGCAGTTATTGCTTCTCCAGGAAATAAAATCTCAATCAAAGAAGCCTGCTCTGGTTTATGATTGCAAATACATTTTAAATATGATTGTCAGTTTTTACAGCTATATTCCCACCTATATTTCATGTGTTCCAACTTACAAGAGGGTGTGTTCCACGGTACACGAACCTGTTGTATCTTTGACAAATTACATACCCCTTCATTTTATTTTTTAATCCTTAATAGATCTGTAAAACAACAGAATACATACAGGAAGTTGTAAAGGAATCTTTAATAAGTATTTCGAGCAATTTTTTATTCAACTACATTCCTTAATAAATAATATATATTTTTTTATTTTGTGTTAGAAGGAAATACTGATATTTGACCATTTTTAAAAATGAATTTATTTTTTATCAGACAATCTATCAAAGATAGAGAAGTGATCTTGCATCATATTGTAGATATGACATGAATTAATACACACAAGAAATTTCATCACAGAATGTTGGATAGTTTTTTAGTTATGTGGGAAACGTTTCATCACTGCACAGTGAACTGAATTTTGAAAAAAAAATCTAAGTATTTTTTTTAATCGTAAAAATATATTTTTTTTTTCATATAGCAGAAGGACAGTGTTTTAGACATATTTATTTTCATTATTGTACATGACCAGTAATGTACATGCGTAATGGAGGAAAAAAATGTTGAATATTTCCAAACGTGTACTGCTGTAAGCTGTACCTAACCACTTAAGTTTTCGTCAAAATAGACACCTAAATTTTTAAGAGTAGAGCTATAAGGTATAGAAATATTGTTGATGACAACTATAGGCTATATAGGTCTAATCAGTGAGGCTCGTGGTCTCATATTAGAGCCAATACATTTAGCAGGCCCGTGAGATTCACATCTTTCCTATATTATTTTCTTTTTCTGCATTTAATCATATCTATTGAGTGGGACTCGTGGCATCGTGCCTTGGAGCTCACATCATAAAAATGATTGTTTTCTTCCCTTGGCTTTGCTTTCGAGGGCTGGATCCGTCTTGGCTCATTGCTCGCCCTATTCGATGATTGCCCCCAACTCCGACAAGTGACCTAGATGGCTTTCGTGAAACCAACGCTGACAGATGGGCCATCCTGCCTCAGCGTCTGATAGGTTCCAATCGCAGACGAGCTGCCTGATACCCCCAGCGACCCAGAGTCCCAAGCCCTTCCTGAATCAGCACTTTGAAACCAACACTGACAGGTGGGCCATCTTGCCTAAACTCCTGAGAAAGCTAGGTCCCATCCGAACAAGAGTACCCTGGTAAGCTCGAGGTCCCGGAGTCCCAAGCCACTTGTACAGTATAAGCATCGGAATCTCACAGGCTACTATCCCCAAGATTTCACCCCAACTTTTTTTATTATTGAAGATGATAGATGAAATGAGTAAGAGATGGAGAGTGTTGGTAGAATTACACAGGGAATGGAAGTACTCCGAGAGAAATCCTCTGTAAGGCCTACTTTGTACACCACAAATTCCAACACGACCTGGCCGGGGTTCGAACCCGGGCCGCCTGGGATAAAGACCAAGCGCTAGCACTTGAGCTAAAGACGTACTTCACCTGCTGTATTTGTGTACAATTCTATCCCTGGGACACGTTCCCTAGCGATTTGGAGCTGATACATATTATTAGTCACCTACAGAACCAGGATCCCATGCAACGCTATGCATTCGCGTGATATCTAGACTATTTTCCCTGTTTGTCCATAATCCAATCCACAGGGATTCGTTGCCTTGTGCATTGGAGTCCCCAGTCCTCGTGCGTGTGATGCTCTCGCCCACATGCGATCTTCACGTGGCGCCCTGACCTCCTTCTCGCACAAGGTTGAAGGCGTGTCGGGCAACACCCTGATACAACTTGCTGCCTGTTTATAAAGAATGCCACCCTTTCCAGTAATGATATTACTAGCAGCAATAATTATCGTTATAATTATTATTATTATTATTATTATTATTATTATTATTATTATTATTATTATTATTATTATTATTATTATTATTATTGAGGCTCTATTCTATTGAGGTTTTATAAGTTTCCAGTTATGTTTCATACGTTGTTGGTAAAAATTATTACTTTTTACTTTTTCAATATTCGAAGTATATATCGAAAGTATTACAACGCTAAAAACAAATTATTTCTACAAATTTCAAACAAATATACGTTCTCAGCAACTCTGGTGTCAAAAAAGTACTTTTAACACGCCGTATATCTACAAGGGTGATGTAAAAAGTTAAGGTAACAAAAGTTCTCACGGCAGAAATATTCTCCCTCTTGTTTGAATTTTCCGACAGAGCCGCAGCAGCAGACCACAGCTTTATCACGCAGCCATAAGATGGCGCATATGTTGCATCAGACCGAGGCCCCCGGTATGTATCAGGCCTGAAGGCTTGGTTAGCGATGTCACAACACACGGACGACTGTGATAGCCGCGATTACAAGATGATAAGAAGCAAATTGTCACTCAAATATATGCAAATTGGTTATTTATTACATTGAAATAATCGAAACTATTAATTATTTGTTAATTCAACTTGTTCATTACTTAAAATATTGGGATGTATATGTTATTCCGTCTAGCATGTGATAATGGTTTTTTACAATGATAGTTTCTAAATTGGAAATAATTTTCCCTAATCTAATTATTTAAAAAAAACAAATGGAAATGAACGGAGATCTTTTGAAATAGCCATTTTCTAAGAAAATGAAATAACTATGAAAACAATTCTTCACTAAATCCTCCACGTAGATGTTGAATGGCTATGTGATAAAGGGTATCCTTGTCATACTCGTTTCCCTATTCCATATACCTCAGACATTTCTTTTCCTATCCTGACTTTGACTCATTTCATAAAATATTACTCGAAAACTCTTGATCTAAATTTTTCAATAGCCAATAAAATTGTCGTTCAAGTATTAAAGAATTCAGTTCAAATTATTTTCAATTGTCATTTATATTTTAATCGTAATGAATCCAGAAATGCATATAGAGTGTTAGTTGGGAGGCCGGAGGGAAAAAGACCTTTGGGGAGACCGAGACGTAGCTGGGAAGATAATGTTAAAATAGATTTGAGGGAGGTGGGATATGACGGTAGAGTCTGGATTAATCTTGCTCAGAATGGCGGGCTTATGTGAGGAAGGCAATGAACCTCCGGGTTACTTAAAAGCCAGTAAGTAATTAAAATTGTTAGAAAAGAAATTACATTCACTAGGTACTGTATGTATTTAGATCGTTGGCTTTCTGGATCTTTTGGTGACCCTTTATACAGGATGAGTCATAAGTATGTTTGGAAAAATCCGCGAGTGTGCTCCTGGATCAAAAATAAGAACAATTCTTTATATCAAAATTTGACGGAAAATGCTTATTTATTGTTTGCATAAGTATCTGATCATATTATTGTGTTCTTTTCGTTTAGATTTTCTACCAGTGTTTGTTTAAAAACAACACAGTGACAAGACAGTAGCACAATGTTTTTGTTTTGATTGGACGCGGTGGTCCAGTGCCTTGGCCAACCAGATCATCCGACCTCACCCAATTAGATTTTTTACCTTTGGAGTCACTTGAAGGCTGTCGTCTATGCAATAGGCAATAGCAGTGAAAATTTTAAAATTTAAATTATGGTTTATTTAACGACGCTCGCAACTGCAGAGGTTATATCAGCGTCGCCGATGTGCCAGAATTTTATCAAGCAGGAATTCTTTCACATGGCAGTAAGTCTACTGACATGAGCCTGTCGCATTTAACACACTTAAATGCCATCGACCTATGCCGGGATCGAACCCGCAACCTCGAGCATAGACGGCCAGCGCTATACCAACTACGCTACCGAGGCCGACAATAATAGCAGTGAATGATGCAGAGGAGTTATTGCAACGTGTTGAAAATGCATGCCAATAGATCCGTGATAACAACATGGTGTTTCAGCGAACTCGTCAGTCGTGTGTACGCCGTGTTCGGGTATGCGTAAACAATGGAGGGAGACACATTAAGCACCTTCTGTAAACGTTAAATGAAGTTTTCAAACATGTACTTCTGACACAACAAAGTATGACCATTTCTTCAATAAATAAGCATTTTCCGTCAAATTTTCATATATGGAATTGTTTTTATTTTTTTTTTCAGGAGCACGCTCACGCGTTTTCCAAACATACATATGACTCACCCTGTATAGGGGCAGACGATTTGTTTTTAATAAATCTTACTACTACTACTACTCTTACCAATTCACATCCACTTTCTTCAGGATCACAATATGTTTACCCAATCCAATAACACTGGACAACAAATTTTTACTTTTTGTCTTGCTTCGAAATAAAAATAGGTGAATTTTACTAATACGTGTGCCCCATATCTGAATTTAAAATCCATATTGCCCCATCAGGTACCATTTTCCGGGGAAAATGAACTGAATTTTTTATGACAAAACTTATTTGTTTCTTTATTGTCCACTGCTACTGATAAAATTACAACACACTAGGGATTAAAAAATCCTCATAATACTTGAAAAATGTGTACTGGATACAAAAATGATGTTACATAGTGTAATACACAACAACAATAAAAATATTTCATGTATATAATGGGAAAATCTCGGAATTTGAATTTACATTTAAAATAATTTTCTGGATGACTTCTGTTTATAACTAAACTCGGAACTGTATTTTACAAGGAACCAACAATAGTCTGCAAGCATGCTGGATGATGATCTTCCTTTATATCGCCTTTCCATTTCAGATATTTCTTGATGAAATATTTCCCCATGTTCGTCGCTTACCGCTCCAAAGTTAGGAGGAAAGAAATCCAAGTGAGACTGTAAAAAGTGTATTTTGAGTGACATATGCACTTAACATGGTTTCCACAACAAGTTCTCTGTTCGAGAATTTGCAAGGAAATTTGAGCAAACGTCTTTGAAAGCGCGCCTGCCATTCTTTTTGTAACGGAAAGTTTTTCCTCAAACAAAGAGTCAGCCATAACTTTGTAAATTTGTGGGCCGGTGAAAATGCCCTCTTTTAATTTACCACCACTCAAATTAAAATTACAAATATGTATGGATTATTACCGTCAGAATTACTTATCAATAATTCTGACGGTAATAAATCCATATATATTTGTAATTTTATTAATATACTTATCATGCCTTTGAAATTCACTCAAATTGGTAAAATTTTCTTTTAAATACTGAAAACCACACCCTTGTTTATTCATTGCATAGAACTCACTTTGAATTGTTATGAATTGTTAGTAACTTATGAGTAGAAGGGACCAATATCTGTTTATTTATTAGAAGTACAAAAGAACATGCCAACAAGCATAAGAAACCGGAAATAAGTCAAACTCATAAAATTCATCAACTTTTGTTTTGGTTTATACCCCCAATCCGGGCCAGATGTTTCCTGGGGGGAACGCTTATCTAAAAGTGAAATCATAGTATATTTTAAAAAACCTTACGTGATACGAAGAAAAGAGATGCATTTTCGGATTCAGCTCACACCAAACCACACGGGACATATTGTTTTAAGTCGGAGAAAAATTCTTTTTGTCTAATGTAATTAGGCCTACTGATATGATTCTGATTCGATATTGCATAAGCCACATTAATAAAACTGAAGCAACTAAGTGAACAAAATTCATTTTTGCATGTATGGTGAAACATTTCCACTCTTATCTCAAATGTAAAAAAAAAAAGTTTCGTCTAGACAGGAAGTAATGAAATGAATAATACTTTCTGCATCTATCAAAACATGCCACATTGTGGACCTCACGATTGCACCAGAAATCAGTTATATTTTTGCGTGAGAACTGAAAGCATTGTTTTGTACTTGTTACTAGAGTGATTCCATTGTGCACCATGCATGCTACTAAAGCACGTATGTACTACGTTATAAAGATAGGACATTGTATTTCTGCAGCATACAGTTATCGCGATCAGAAAACAGCTCTCACATTTTACTGAAACATTTAATGTGTGTAGTTTTAACAAAATGCATTTCGCTCCCTTTAACTTTATTATTATCATGTATGAAGTTCATTATTAAATTATGCACCCCACTGAAATCAGTTACTACCCGCTGCCACTTCAAATTAAACTTCATTTTATTCAGTACAGATGAACTTGGTTATAACGTCATGGAAGGACTAAGAAATAATGAGTATTTCTATAAGAAAAGACAAATACAGTAATAGAATTCATACAAGAAATACATTCACAATATGAGAACTCTTTTATTTTTCTTTAAAACCAACCGCAACTTAAAATTAAATAGCTGATTCAACAAGTTATAATAAATAATAAATATCATGAGGATGAACACAAATGCTATATACATATAGAGGATTCCACGTTAAGAAAATAGCATTGAACATATGGAGGCTGTTCCATCAACTATTTATAAGTAGGTATTTTTCTTGAGTACTGGGAATTAATTAGTTTCCTTTAATTCAAAGAACATAATTTCATTGAGAACTAGATCGATTTCGTGTGCTAAAATTGTGTTACACCTCTAAAATTACCATATATTTAATTTACGAATAACGGGGCAACAGCTAAATTGGTGGAATAGTCTTCCGCTCTCTTGCCGAACGTCACCGCTGAAAAATTTAACAAGACAAGTAGGAGTGGTACAGTTAAGACTAAGATTTCACACCGTTAAAACACGTAGCCTACAACATTGGTCTACGCTTATTTTAAGAAGTACACAAAATTTAACTGTCAGCAAAACAACAAAGGCATTAGGTAGGCTATGTAACTTAGATTCTTGTTTGATTATAGTCAAGTGTGAAGTTAATAACGGAAGAAGTATCCCGTACTTAATCCTAAATTTGTATTATAAGCACTTCCTAACATTTAATAATGGAAAAAGTGTGCTGCACACAATCTCAACTTTGTATTATAAGCCTCCGTAACATTAAGTAACGGAAAACGTGTGCTGCACATGATCTTAAATTTGTATTATAAGCGCTTCTTAACATTTAATAACGGTAAACGTGAGCTGCACATAATCTTAAATCTGAATTATAAGCACTTCTTAACCCAATAATATAACTACATTACTACAATTTAATTTGTAACTGTATGTAGGCCTACAGTACAACTTTTTAAAAGTTTCACACCGTTCTTTTTTTATTATTAGTTCTCACTTTGAGAGAGGAACAGAGATTAAGGGTGTTTGAGAATAAGGTTCTTAGGAAAATATTTGGGGTTAAGAGGGATGAAGTTACAGGAGAATGGAGAAAGTTACACAACGCAGAACTGCACGCATTGTATTCTTCACCTGACATAATTGGGAACATTAAATCCAGACGTTTGAGATGGGCAGGGCATGTAGCACCTATGAGCGAATCCAGAAATGCATATAGAGTGTTAGTTGGGAGGCCGGAGGGAATAAGACTTTTGGGGAGCCGAGACGTAGATGGGAGGATAATATTAAAATGGATTTGAGGGAGGTAGAATATGATGATAGAGACTGGATTAATCTTGCACAGGATTGGAACCGATGGCAGGCTTATGTGAAGACGGGAATGAACGTCCGGGTTCCTTAAAAGCCATTTGTAAGTAAGTAAGTAAGCTATTGGCGAGACGAGGCTGAGAATTCGTCATGCGATTACCTGACATTCACCTTACAGTTGGGAAAAATGTTGGAAATAACCCAAGTAGGTAATCAGCCCAAGAAGGTATTAAACCCACGCTCAAGTGCAGCTCTGAATAGATAGGCAAACCGTGATACCGCCTGAGCTGTCGGTGACCAAAAAACATTTTCACTATATGAAACAGTATACAGCACCAGATGTGCAAATTTCATCGAGTAAAACAATATGAGAATGTTTTTTCAATATTACAAACTGTACCTATCAGATAATAAGGCAAACTCATTGGAATTACAAATTCATGGAGCATATCTTAGAAAATTTGTATTCATAGCCGTATGCACATTAGAAATTTGATTTTGCATATGTATCCGGGATCCACTTATTGGTCATTCGTTCTCTTGACAGAACGTGGGAGAGTTGGGCTTAAGTGCCAAGAATGTGCAGTGTTCATCACCGCTCCCACACAAGCACTGTGTTGTGTGTTGAGAAAGTCGACAACAGGCTGCTCTCGCATATAATTGTATGACACAGTAAAGTATCTTGCTGCTTGAGTTATACAACATCGGATAAAGAAAGTTTCAGCTTTAGCCTACCGATATTTCAATTCATTGTCGACGGGTTTCTTTTTCTGAAGAGAGTGGCTGTCTTTTTCCGTCACAGGGAATAATAGAATGTACATGTTGGTGTTCGTATAAGGGCTAATTTTATTTTACTGAAATAGAAAGTCTGTCCTTATTCAGCAATTTGGAAACACTGATGGAGTTTATTTTCCGTCGAAAATTAGGGAAACATGATAATCCCTCAAACGAAAACTTGAGCTTTTACTGCTCCTCCTTAAAATGTAAAATTGTAGTACAAATTTTAAGGGACCATGGACTTGGAAATTGCTAAATTATATCTTATATAACGAACTTCTTCTCAAAAACTGTTGAAGATACACAGTTTTTTTTTTTTTTTTTTTTTTACAGTTCATGAACACATAACTTGACTTTATGCTAACACAGTAGTTTTTCTTTACTTCATTTTATAACTGAGGAACTTTTTTTCCCCCCCATTTCTATATTTCTTCAACGATTTTCAGTACATTACCCTTTGTAACATCTCCAAAGTATAACAAATTTTAGAAACATTATTTCAGTAAGCCTACGGTACACGTAAAACTCCAAAACAAACAATTCCTGAAAATTTAAGCTTTCTAGATTATAAAGAAGCTGGGAAAAGATTTGTTTTGTATGAAAAAACTTAACTTAAGGAAAATAAATTTTAAAATAAGACATATACATACAGCAAGCCATCTCCTCAGAAAAATGAAAAGTTAACATGTATAATTTTGGTACAATTATACATTATATACTATTTTAAAGAGAAAAAAATCTAAGAATAATTGTAAAAACAAAAATATAGAATTTCCCGCCAAGAATCCATAAATTTAAAATTAAAACTTCTATACTTCTTCTCACAAGGTCGAAAATTACAAGACTGAATTATGCAACAACATTTTGTGGGTCCACCAAAGTTAAATATGATTTTCAAAGGATCCGTCACACTCAAAAGATTGAGAATAACTGTCATATCACATATCTCTGTACATGGCATTCCAGTGTTTCGTAGCCTATTCTAGAGAAAGGTTACCGTCCATATTTTGTTTTGCAGTCTTTGAATACATACCTTTTTATTTTGCATTGGTGGGCGAAAAAAAAGTTGTGTTAAATAGATACACTGAAGGTCGAAGCAGATTCCTTCCTCGATTTGTTTAGGGCGTAATGGTATATGCCTCCACATGTCATTCCCTGAGTTACGCAAAATGACCTACAGAATCCTACGTAATGAAGAGTGGAATATGAACAAAACGCCCATTTTCACAAGTAGGCCTAAATAAGCTGTCAAAACTAATCAAATAACCTTCGATGGACTGATAATACAGAAATTCGCATCATAGAGAGTGAAGGTATTTTTTAAGGCAGTGGCGGGCATTCCTGCGGGATTGCCGCAGTGACGTCAGACCTCAGCGAAGCATCAAACTTACCCCCTACCTTCCCCTTCATCCCCCCCATGAAAATACTGCGCGTGTCCGTGGCGGATTATACTGAATTGCTGTACTTCGGTACTTCATTAGTGATACAATGTATTTCGCAGAATCATATAAACCGAGAGGATATCACACTTACAAGAAAGGCGGTTCTTTCATTTCTCATGTTTAGGATCAGTTACAAATATTCGGGACGCGAACTTAAATAAGTACATTCTTAAAATAGATCACCTGTTATACGAGTTCAAAGAACACAGATTCAGTGATTTTCAAAGGTTGGAGAAAGATTTCAATATTTTTGTCACTCCTTTTCATGTTTAAATTGAAAATGTTATCCCAGAATTGCAGTTAGAGGTACTGGATTTGCAGAATGATAGCCTCTTGAAAGCAGATTGTGAAGGTCTGCTGGGGATTAAAATTTTTGAAAAGATATCCAGTACTACATATCCACTGCTCAGACAGTTTGCTTCAAAAATAATGAGTATATATTCATCAACCTACCAGTGCGAACAGCTGTTTTCTAAAATGAAATTTATAAAATCCAGCCATAGATCCCGCTTAAGCGATGCTCATCTCCTTGCGCAACTGAAAACAGCATGCACAGATATAAATCCCAATTTCGAAGAAATTGCTTTTGAAAAATGATTAATTAAATATCACGTGAATGAACTCTTTTAAGTACATATGGTAGGTAGGAGTGTAGTGGCACAACTGTCTGTAAATCCGTCACTGCACTGTAGAGTGCAGTATATAGTTGTCATTTAAATCCTGTCTTGTGGGTTGCGTTCATTTTGCCCACCATTGTTTTAATGCAATACTCCAAATACTCCAAAAACACATTTCGAAGCTTTTATTCAAACGCAGAGTTCCAGCATTCCTTACATCGAAAAATTTTGATTGCAGGTATGCACTTTGTGTGCATGTCTGTCTATCTGTGTACTGCGATTTCTCCTGAAGTATTCAAACGAGTTTGTCAACTAGCTAAGAGCCAATTCATCACGAAATAATACAACTATACAAGGTGAGTCAGGAGGAAAGATACATGGTATGAGGGGTATAATATGGTGATTCTGAACAAAAAAAGTTTCTATGAACATATGCCCTGTTTTTAACAGAATCTGACATGCAGCTGTTTGAAAATCACAGGCGTCAGTCTCATGTCCTTCACCAGCACTCATATGCGGATACAAGCAAAACATTAGGTTATAGTAGGATCAATGAAATGTATCCTGGGCGGTGGAGTTATTTCTTAGCCACCGAGGTCACCCGACATTACTACATTGAATTACTGGGCGTGGAGTAGACTTATGAGCGAAGTCTACAAGCGCGAAGTGGAAACTTCTCGCTCGCATTTTACATGCTTTTGCTCAAGTAAAGGAATGTCCGATTCAGATCAGATCAGCAACACAGCAGCTGTTTACAAGAAGTGCAAAGTGCATTGAAGTTGACGGTGAACTTTTTGAACATGTTCTGTAAAGAAAAGTACACAATTAAACAAAACATAAGGTAACAATGTTTTAATTCACTATCGTCTGCACTTTTCATGCTCCTCATTGTTTTGATTAGTTTTCTCCGAAACGGTTAAGAACAGGAAATATGATCATATAAACTTTTTTGTTCAGAATCACCAATATTATCATCCTTCAAACTATGTACTTTCCCTCCTGACTCACCTGTATAAACGAATTTTAGTAACAAACTTTGAAATCCACAACACCTAATGAAGATTCACTCTAAATCAAAGCCGAATATGTTTTCCATAATATTTTATATTACCACACAGAATAAACTCACAAAAAATAATACGACTACATAAAAAATATTTGTATTTTCCGCTGTAATTTCAGTCCGACTTCTTACTGTGAATAGCACAAAATAATAATCACGGGAGTAAGTACCCGTACAGATCACCCTTTCTTGATTTCCGGTCTTACTTCCGAATCCAGCATTCCAAAAATCCGTATTTCCGAATGGCCTTCAGTTCGAATGTTCGATCTGGTGTTATTTTTCTCAGTTAATATTTCAGAAATGCCATTTGTCCGAATCAATATGTCCGAAATACTATCCAAAATACAGTCAACTCTGTATATAGTGAACATTCGGCTATAGTGAACCTAAATCGTTGGTCCCGACCCGCATTCATTAAAAAGTACATTTATAGTGAACCCTCGCTTCGGTTATAGTGAACCTAAAACTAGAATTTACCCAAGAAAATGTAATTTTAAATGGCCACAATGGTAATTTACGAAACTCTTTCTCCTATAAACTTCCGAGAATATGTTCAGAACAAAATTTCAACCTTCTACTCCTTAAGTGCATTGAAAGACAAAGGATTTTTTCAGCTTCCTGGACAGCTTGAAACATATTAAAGAGAATAGTGTACGCAGTGAGGGAGAAAGGTAGGATTAGTTCTGACTCCTTTAAAAGAAGTTATTAGAAGAATAGGAAGAGAAAGTGTTTTCTTTTGTAAAAGGGAGTAGAGTGATGACCAAAGGATAAATACAAGAAGGATTAGTATAATGGTCCTCCACCCTTACTCCCGCATATTTGTAAAAGTGAACCCGGAGAAATTCCAAGGCCGAGTACACAGTAGCATATCTCTAGTGGGAAGAGGTGCGAAATCGGTCAGTGCCTTCTATCTACATGGCCAGATTTCATTCAAGTTTCGAACCGTGAACATCATGATGTCAAAGCGTAAAATGTTTAAGTTGGAAGATACAGCGAACATTAATACTGATATTGAACATGGTCTGTCCCAAACGGGCATTAATACTGTATGTATAGCAACGTCAGTAGTATAAAAACATCAGTTTTAGTGAACTTCGGATATAGTGAATGAAATATGCTGGTCAGCAGAGGTTCACTATAACCGAAGTTGACTGTACTATCATTTTTTTCAGAATCAATATTTGCTAAATTTGTTACAGTTATTTTTCAGACTTCAAGGTATAACAACAGTTGTTACTGCCAATGTAATTCGTAATTCGTATATAATTTATTCAGAAATATTTTACAGAGCTAATAGATGTATACAGGATGGAATTAATATTAACTATGCATATTATAATAGCTTATTTAATTATTTATTTATTTACTTACCTATTTATTTACTTATTGACTTATTGATTGATTTATTTACTTATTGATTTACTTATTTAGTTATTTATTAATTCATTCATTTACTTATTTATTTTTCTTCCACACCCCAAGCAATGCAATACAACAAGAAAAATGACGAAAAAGGAAATTCCAGTACCATATTAGTCCTAAATGAACAATTTTCAAAGAAAAAAAAAATATATTTTTTTCCCTTAATTTTAACACTATTTCACTCGGTAAGTATATCCGTACGATTATAATTTTTACTCTTATTATTAGAGAAATGATTTATCCCTTTGCAGTTTTTAAATAAACTGAGTTCGTGTGTGTATTCGTACGTCTGTCGGCGATGCGCTGTTGCCAAACTACGCAGGCTTTCAGCCTAATTTACTAATTAACCATGCACTTCACGACTAAACATATATGATACAAAGGAGGAGAGTTCGGCCGGTGCTGTGAATCGGGTCTCGGCATAGCTCAGATGGAAAGAGCGCTCAGCACGCAAAGCTGAGAGGTCCTGGGTTCGATTCCCGGCGACGGAATGAATTTTTCTCCAAAAATAGGTTTATAATAGGGTTTTTACTTATTTTATATATTCCATTGCTCCTTCAAATCTGCAGTCATATCACTTTGACCCTGTATAATAAATTGATTAATTTCACTCACAGCTTTCTCTCCAAGTGCAGATCTTTTACTCCAAATCCAACATTCTCCAATCGTCCCTCTTTTCCGCCTTCCCCTTAGTCTCCGCATACGATCTATATATCTTAATACTGTCTATCATCTGATTCCTTCTTCTGTCCCGAACTTCTCTCTCATTCACCATTCCTTTCAGTGCATCCTTCGGTAGATAGTTTCTTCTTCTCCAGTGATCCAGCCAATTTCTTTTTCTCTCCCTGATCAGTTTCAGCATTATTCTTTCTTTACCAACTCTTTCTAGCACAGCTCTTTCGCTCTCCACATCCACGTTTCAAATGATTATAGTAGTTTCTCTTCACTTCGTCGTAATGCCTCACACAGTGCCAACTTCACATAAAGCACTTCACTAGTCTCTTCCTTAATTCTATTTCCAGAGGTCCGCAGAAGATGCTACTTTTTCTATTAATAGATCCCTTTGTCACTGCTATATTCCTTCTGACTTCTGACTTCAGCTCATGTTACTGCTTATAGTACACCCAGTTCTATTGCCTCATTTCGTATTCGCACATTTATCTTCTTTATTTTTCTTTCGATAACCATGATCTTCGACTTGTTTGCATTTATCTTCATCCCACTGCCAATTATACGTATATTTTATTGATACATTTTTAGTTTGAATTGGTGTCCTAATATTATCAAATAGTACAGTCGGAGGTTACTATTCCTGTGTCATATCCCTGGACGACACTAAAAATTCTATTCTGCACTGAATCCATTTTGTTTTCGGTTGTGCGCATAAGGTCCGGCCCATTTTAAAAACTCTGATCATCGTCTCGGTATCTCCCTGCTATATTGCTAAGTAGAAGGTCGGTTGTTCCTTACCAAACAACAACCTTAAATCTGTTGTGAAACTCTTTACTCAGATTTTATTATTCAGTATTATTCCATTATTCAGTGCGGCGTCATAGTGGTTATGAAGTTCTATAGGGTAAGTTGCAGGTACTACAGTTCTGCCTGGGAACTTTTACCGCTGACATAATTGACATCGAAGTAATCCACCACTGACAGCATATTATCGGCCAATGCATTGCGCATCTCCTAGAAGCCGTGTTTGACGTCTTGTAGAAGGACTTACAACAGTGACAGAAGTAGGTGTATCTCGATTGGAAATAGGCATTGGGAAATACGATATTCGGAACAAACTTACCGGAAGAATTCACATCAAATAAGAAATGAATAGGTGGATATAAAAGTTTCACGACAGGCGGAAGGATAATTTTATTTTCTGCGAAAAAGAGGGAATTTGTGATACATATTTCTGTCTTCATTTTTAAGCGATTTTTGAAATATGAAATAGCAAAGCCACTGACTAGTTCAAGAATGCATGAATTATATGGGAGCAGAGGATTTCATTAATGCAATTATTTTCCGTCGGCATTTTTAATTAAATGAAGCTTGAATTCTTTCTCGTTTGTCAAACAATATCAAGGTAGAAAAATTGATGTGACCTGTAAACTTTATGGTTTTATTTCCGATACCGGAATTTCTTATATTTTTTTATCGTTTAAAAATTCAGTGAAGTGAAATTTTACTAGAGAATTTCACTCTTTTATTAGTTACGGTGTTTTATTTTAAAGAAAGTGGGTTTAATAAGAAAATAATTTTACTAAGAATTAGATTATATTTGGACCGATACATTGGCCTTGTTTTTCTACATGTAAAATGTGTAAAGTAGTGTTATTCAGAGCACCATAAAAACACAATGCAGCACAGCAAAATAAGTGAAAACTTTTATAATATACATAGCCCTATCCCTACTTACTTACAAATGGCTTTTATGGAACCCGGAGGTTCACTGCCGCCCTCACATAAGCCCACAATCGTTCCCTGTCCTGAGCAAGATTAATCCAGTCCCCACTATCATATCCCACCTCACTCAAATATATTTTTATATTATCCTCCCATCCACGCTTTGGGCTCCACATGCGTCTTTTCCCCTCCGGTCTTCCAACTAACACTCTACATGCATTTCCAGATTCGCCCATACGTGCTACATGCCCTGCCCATCTCAAACGTCTGGATTTAATGTTCCTAATTATGTTAGGTACAGAATACAATGCGTGCAGTTTTACATTGTGTAACTTTCTCCATTCTCCTGAACTTCATCCCTCTTAGCCCCAAATATTTTCCTAAGCACCTTATTCTCGAACACTCTTAACCTCTGTTCTTCTCTCAAAGTGACAGTCCAAGTTTCACAATTATATAGAACAAGCGGCAATATAACCGTTTTATAAATTTTAACTTTCAGCTTTCTGGGGGAATAGACAGTGACGAGTGGGAGTTGCATTTTTATGTGAATGTCAATTCCCAAGCTATCCCCTATACCAGTGGTTCCCAATCTTTTTTGACTGACGAGACACTTTTACTGAATACCCACGATATCGCGACACACTTATTTGTTTTTATTTAAAATAATGATATAATAATAACAACCAGTGCTTTTCTTCTGGAGAAAAAGGTGGTAGAACTCTGTGTAGAATATTTTACAGTGGGTGGGGGGATTATGTTCACTGCAGGGCAATTTCGTCGTTTTTAACCTCCTTTTTGTCCAATTAAGACTTTCGATGTCTAAGCGGAATTCAAAGAAAAATAATATTAAAAACATAGTTATTCACACATATTTCGGTTCCATGACGAAACATGTAACAAAAAGGTGCCGGAATGCCGTTCCAGAGCGTTCCGTCAGAAAAGAGCACTGATAACAATTTCTTTGTAGTGTCGGACATCCAGTGTTGTAAATAGTTGCTGTTAACACGCAATCGAAAATTCTAAAAAAACAACTTGAGTGGCATTAGAAAAAACAAAGATATGTGCCAAACCTGTCTATTCTGGATGTCCGATAAAAGCTTTTATTGTCGTTTTTGGAAATTCACATTTCAAATTAATGTGAAGTCTGCGCTTGGTGGGTTGCATAAAGTTTCTCTATAGTGGCCTTATGATTGAAAGGCCAACACGTAAATCATCTTCAAGATGCAGCAGTCTGTTACTTTGTTTAAAGTTCACTATTTTCATGGTAGAAAAATGCTGATTCACATACAGTAAGTATGACGTTGAAAAAAGCAGTTCTAAATGTCTTTTTAGTTTATTCTGCGCCATCGACTGATTTGACAAAACATTTCCGCATATAAGACACCCGGAATTTTGTTTATATCCAGCTTCACGCCACGTAAAACCATATTGCAAGTGTTCATCACTATAATATTTACAAAAAACAATACGTTTTTGCGAATCCTGAAGGGAACTTTCGCTCACATTATTTGAATGAGCACTGCTGTCACCTAACCCAGAACTTAATTCAGATTGAGTTTTTTTTAAATTAAAAATTTGCTCATAAAAACTCTAAATAAAGCACGTTTGATAAAACAATCGCACTATCAGCCACTCACATGTATATACTGAAACTGACCAATATGTTCTAACGATTCTAAACTCTGTTTATTACTAAGTGGGAAGAGTAAACGAATTACTAAGCTTTGTTGGAGATGTTTACTTTCATTCGAATTACCGCCAGGCAGAAAAATTAAACTGAGCATTGTTGCAAGTGTTCAAGTTTCATTGGTGAAGTCTGTCTCAAAATAAAATGTATCCTATCAAAGACTTCGTTGTAAAAAAAAAAATGTGTTATAAAGAGACTTTCTGGATGGCATAAAATTTATTTTTCAATTCCAAAATTTCGCGACACACTCCATAGGGCTGTGCGACACACCGGTTGGGAACCACTGCCCTATACCTAGTGCGGAGACAAGACTTAGTTCTCGTAAGAAAATAGTATTTCAAGCATGATAAAATAACGGAATCATAGTGGAATGTGTTAAGACATAATATGAGTAAATTAGTACCATCTTCGAAACAGCTATGCTTTTTGCTCCACTAATTTTATTGCCTGAATTGTGTGTCGTATTCATTCATCAGGTACTCAACTAGAAATAAAAAAAGACAATCGAAATGTCACGCACGATGCATCACCGTTACTAGCCGCCCATCATTATTCATGATCTCACTTCTTGCAAACTAATAACAGTAGGCACGTGTTCAGAATGAACACACATTTGGTATGAAATGTCTCTTGTAATTAAACAGAGGCAAACCCTATCCCTCATTTCAACACAACGTGTTAGATAGATGTCAATGGATCTTGTCGACTTAATGCTATCAATCACACAGCTTTACCATGTCAGCTTTAGATATGTTCTGCAAACATGTCGGCACAAACGGCCAGAAATATATGAGGAAAAAAAAAAAAAACAGATTATTTTCAGTGAATTACATACAAACTATAAACATAAATAATATCAAGAAATTACAATCTGTTTGCAGGCCTTAACAAACCAACTTTATTCAGGACAACAAACTTTATCAGTGGCGGCTCTGCAAAAAAATCAGATGTGAGGCTGCACTATATTTAAATAAAAGGGTATAAAGTGAGAAAAATATATATAGAAGATATCATAAATTTAATACCCATTCAATGTTGAAAAATACATCCCTGCTTTCTGCTGCATTTTTTTTAATTACTACCTATAGCTATATTAACGTCCTGCGCCGTGGTCTAAGACATCCTGCCTAGGAATCGCGTTAAGGAATGCGCGCTGGTTCGAGTCCTCATGGAATAAGAAATTTTCTCGTGAAATTTCGGCCAGTGTATGAGGCTGGTGTCCACCGAGCACCTTGATACACTTGGGGAGCTATGATAAGTAGCAAAATCCGGTTGGAAAGCCAGCTATAATGGCTGGGGAGATCATCGTGCTAACCAGACGATACCTCCATTTTGGTTGGATAATCGTCCGCCTCTGTTTCAGCATGTGAGTGTGAGGCCAGCAGCCGGCTGGTCGGTCTGGGCCCTTCAAAGGCTATGGTGCCGAGTATTATTATTATTATCATTATTATTATTATTATTATTATTATTATTATTATTACCTACATTAAGATGTGCAAATATGTCAAACCACTTTACTCCAAGTATTAGATCTACTTTTTTCCAAAAGTAAGCAAGGAGAACAAAAAAAGAGCATTCTGAATTTCAAATCCAACGTTTTCGCATACTTTTTAAATTAAATTACTTCTCTTTTCTCCACCTACAGCTCTTTGTATTAAGTTTAGATTTGAAGTAGACTATCCAACTGTTTTATCTCCACTTTTTCCTACAGTGTTCTAACAGAAAAAAACGCCTCTTTTTGCAGGCTTTCCGCTGTGCTCGCCAACATTGTAACAAACACAACGTAAGAAAAGTTGAAAAACACGATTAAAGATCATACCATTCAGCACGAAAACACCAACTCAATCTTCTACTTAGCCATGACGACATAGCTTCTTCGCGCAAGAGTACAAAGTATTTTCAAGCTGTGTCTTCACCCGGGCTTCACAAACCTGCATCACTTTAGCGTACAGCTTACATCAATAAATTTTTTTGAAAATATTCAACTTTTTTTTTTCTCCATTACTGTATCTTGTAGAATAATGAAAATTGGTATGTGTAAAACACTGTCCTTCTGCTAATGAAAAAAAAAATATTTTTACGATTAAAATAATTATATATATATATATATATATATATATATATATATATATATACACATATATATTCAATTTTTTTTAATTCAAACCGGTGGCAGTTCACTGTGCAGTGATGAAGCATTTCCCTCATAACTCATATACTTATTAATTGTTTCATATTCTCTCTCTTTTATTTTATTGCTGAAACTCATGTTTACAGTATCATGCTCTTTCAACTACACTCCCTAATAAATAACATATTTTTCTTTTATTTTGTGTTAAAAGAAAATCCTGATATTTGACCATTCTTAAAATGAATTTATTTTTTATCAGACAATCTATCAGAGGTACACAAGTGAGTTTGCATCATATTGTAGATATGACATGCATAAATACACACAAAAAATTTCATCACAGAATGTTGGGTAGTTTTTGAGTTATGAAGGAAAAGCTTCATCACTGCACAGTGAACTGCCACCATTTTTAATTTTGAGAAAAAAATATAAATATATTTTTCTTAATCGTAGAAATATTTTTATCGTGTAGCGTAAGGGCAGTGTTTTACATATATATACTAATTTTCATTATTGTACAAGATACAGCAATGGAGGAAAAAAATGTTGAATAACTTATTTCCAAAATGTTACTGCTGTAAGCTGTACCTAACCCCTTAAGGCAGGGAGCGTCAAGTGACTACACTCTCGTGCGTATGTACAAACCCTCAGGCCCTGACGTACGGCTGCGGGCAAGGGTAGCTGCTTCCACAGTGGCGGAGCTCAGAACTTGTATGTGAACCGAATTTGATAAGAATATAAATTAATTTCAGTTTTTAATTGAAGCATACTTTCACTGTTAATTGCACTATACTGAAAAACAGTACTCTATACAATTTGGTACAGTTAACTATATACGAAATAATTTTTTGCATTTTTGCACAATAATGAAACAAAACAAAAATATACACTTTTATACAGATTAACATACTACGAAATAAAACTGTTCACTGTTTGTCTTCTTCTCATTGCTATACAATTCAATTAAAATAAAACAAACTCTACAAACGTTGTTATTCAAATCTCTAATAATACTGTAGTACTTTTTCTTATACATCAGAGATCCGCGGCGATTTTTGCAGTTTTCTGTTGGTAAGCAGCTTTTCAATTCGTGGAGCTATTGTTTTAGTACCACCCAATCGCAAACATGCTTTCAAGTGTTCATCACTTAGCTGGCTTCTGTGACGTGACTTCGTAAACTTCATTAAAGAAAATAGTGTTTCGCATACGTAGGTTGTCCCGAACATGCACAACGTTCTTGCAGCGAGATTGTGCAGTTCAGGAAACCTTTCTCGTGGAAAACAAATATAGAAATGGTTAATACTTTTTCTGTTTTGATACTTGTCCTTTAGCTCAATATCGCTTTGTAAATCATGTATTTATAATTGTAGTTCAGCAGGAATATCCAGGACACTCACTGAAAAAGGTGTTGCAAATATCTTAAATTGTTGTTCAAGTTCTCTAATTTCCTGATATCTACATTCGAAGTCTTCGTACAATTGCTGCTTTATTCTTATACATTCTTCCATGTCCAAGGCTTCTAACAGGTTTCCCATGTACATCCATAAATAAGGCAATTTCATTTCTGAGTGGGAGAAAGCGTTCCAGAACTTTTCCTCGACTTAACCACCTTACCTCGGTATGGTAGAATAAATCCCCCTACTCACTGTTAATATCATCAAGCAGTGCCCTGAACTCCATGTGATTAAGTCCTTTAGACTTATGAAATTAATTGTTCGCACAACAACGTCTATTACATTGCTAAGGTTCATGTTTTTAGTACATCAATATTCCTGGTGCAAAATGCAGTGCACCGGTGGCCTCAAGCGACCTCAATAGGTTCAACCACTGATAGACTGCAGTGTATAACTGTACTGCCCGCAGTGGAAGCCGTAAGCAGGCCTGTAAGCCCTCTCGCGACTCGACCTGGCGGAGTCTGCCTTAAGGCTTGGTTTTTTTTTTTTTTTTTTTTTTTTTTTTATTTTATTTATTAAGAAATGCGTCGGTTCATACGTTGCTTCGGCAGAAGTAGGCCTACTCAACTCAACATAGCTAGATAAGAAGAGAGCGCTTCATGTATTTGCCCCCTTTCGTTCATAGGGCCACAGTGTTATTGACTTGAGTAACAAATAGTGAGCTACAGCTCATTAGCTCATAAAGAGCGGTCGTCCCTTTATCTCCATTACTATCAACGCACTTCTCCCAATGTGAAACCAGCTTCCAAATATCATTCCTGTAAAATGCTCAGTCTTTCGATGCAATGAAGTTCTTAGGAATCTGTGTACACATAATTTCTAACATAGTGTTTGTCCGAGCAGGAAAAAAAAAAAAAGATCCTTGGTGAAAGATTTGAAATGAATGGGAGGGTTGAGGGAATACAATACAGTTTACCATCCAAACATATTGTCTCCCGCGTATGTTGAACATTATGTTGTCATGCATTGTTGAGCATTATAATATGGTCGTGCATTTCCCTAAAGAAGATGACATTTTACAGTCGACTAAAGTCGGAGACATGGTTTAATGTAGCTGTTCCCAAAAAGTCTTAATAGGTACTCTCCTCTGTACCACTGTAAATCCATCATGACATTGAATAAAGCCCGGTAGCGGCCAAACCCTCATTATTGGGGAAAATGTCAAGTTGTCACAGTCAACATGCCAGTTTGACAATTTTTTAAATCACGTTGTATGACAATTATTCTTCTTCCTCTTCAGTACATTTTCTTAGATGTACCTGCGTGGTTATGAGTATGTGAAGTACACTGTGTAATTCCAACTTGTGCTGTGGTCAAGTGGTAATGAATTTTGTGAACAAAGTGCCAAAGAAAACAGTTGAAATTCTGGGATCTTCGTCTCAAGAATGCCGACCAAAAGCAAAAGAAATTGTAGTTGGAAAAGGGGCAAAACTGCTTAAACAACACGTCAATACAGTGCAATATTTTAAAAACTACAGTACAACTTCGACTATCCGAACTAATTCGGATCATTTCGATTGTTCGGATAACTTTTAACCTAAAAATCTAAAATTTTAAGGTTTGATTAAAATGCATACACAGTAAACTACCGGTATATTATTAGGATGTACCGAAGTACATATGATATTTCCGTGCAGAAATTCTGCGTCACCATATGATGGAAGATGAGTGGAACGGAGAAAAATTCTCTCCGGCACCGGGATTTGAACCCGAATTTTCAGCTCTACGTGCTGACGCTCTCATCCTTCATCATAATGATGACGCAGAATTTCTGCACGGAAATATCATATGTACTTCGGTACATCCTAATAATATATGATATGCGAAAAATAATCACTTAGTGATTTAAGACGGTGCTTATTCCGTCGGATCCCGGCCACTTACTCACTCATAATGAGTGCACCTCTGCATATGTGTGGACATTGTGCCAATTTCATACATCTATGACGCAGTGCATGAGGGTAGGCCATAAAGGTTGACGCTCACTGGCACGAACCGACCGGAACGGAACGAACCGGAAATATTCTGCGAGAGACGTATGCATATATTTTAAACGGCAAACGCTCACTTGTCTGAACGGAAGCAACCAGCTGCCGGTCCTGACGGACAGGGTTCTCGCGACACGACCCTAGCGGAATTTCCGATGACGATCGTCAGCATTCGTATGTCTTCGCTGGTCTTCGGAGAAAAGTGTGTTGGCTGTTCTCAGTACTTTCCCACTCATCATGTGCTGGTGCGTTGTCCAGACAGATTATTCTTAAAATGGGTGATGAAAAGTTAATTTTAACAGTGCTAATCGCGCTTCTGTGCTGATTGGCCTTCGAAATGTGATGTTTCCCTTCATTATTTCAGATGCTAATAACATATGAAGTTTTAAACATTTTTCTTCGCTCACACGAAAGTACTAAAAAAACCATTGCTCGATCTTTACACAAATGTGGGAAAAGATGTTAAATTAATCAAAACACTTTTTTTATATTTGACTATATTTATTTATTTGCGTTAATGTAAATTATTAACTTTTTAAGATAAGCAAAGGTGGCACAGCAAATAAATAAATATAGTCAAATATTAATAGCTTATCGGCATACCACAATATGAAATTGACTTTTTTATATTGTTATGACTAGAGCCCGAATTGTATGTAATTACATATTCCGTTCCTACATATGTAGCTATAAGGAAAGCTAAAAGTCCGCAAATCGTATTAAATTTAAATTTAAATATACAGAATAAAGAATATAATTACAAACAAACAAGACAAATAGAAATAAAATAATACAATCAATATAAAAAAGGAGATACAGTAGTATTAACAAAATTTGAGACCGAATGAGCAGCGCTCGTGTTCGGTCGCAGTTCAGATATAATATTAATAGGCCTATAAGAGAATATAAAATAAAATAGGAACTAAAATTAAAATTACAGTTACAGAAATTATATAATACAATATTAATATAAGAGAAATATAGAAAAAAATAATAAAAATAAATAAGTAAAATAAAATAGGAACTACAATTTAAATTACAGCGGCAATGGAATTATATAATATAATATTAACACTAGAGAAGAAGAATATCGCACATGAAAAGTAGGACTATATATATATATATATATATATATATATATATATATATATATATATTTTTTTTAATTATAGAATACAAATATAATATAGGTTGATTAATTCATACACATAGGCTATAAATTTATTTAATCAAATTGAAGATATTAACACGTTTCTAATTTTCTTGTTATATGTTAGTGGGTTACATGTTAGAAGTTCTGGGTGTAATTTAGTTAAAGCATTGTACAACCGAGGGCCAAAATTAATGCTATGCTTTAGACCAGCAGATGTGAGACATTTAGGTTCTATTAATGTTGAATTAATATTTCGTCTTGTGTCATAATTATGTGTCTGTAATACAAACTTATTACGATTTTTAGGATAAAATTTTAACAGTGTATACTTATAAATTTGTTCAATATTAAATACATTAAATTCAGAATAAATTAATTTAGTTGGATAATCGAAATGTTTCTTCAAACAAATTTTAATTATTCGCTTTTGTAGTAAATTTAACGAACTAAGATTAATGTTTGTACTCCCACCCCAAACAATTATACCGTATTGAATGATAGACTGAATAATGGCCAAATAAACATTTCGTAGAACTCTAATGGGTAAGTAGCATAGAAGATTAACGAAAGGGATCATTATTCCGAAGTTTTAAATGTTTTTACATATTTTGGTGCATAAATATTTTGGCATATATTATATATTTTTAAATATTTTGAAGGATATTGCATATTTTGAAAGAATATATACATATTTTCACTAATTTTCTCTCTACGTAATGCTTAAGTTATTTTTTAAAATTGTTTATAAAGCTTAATCCCTTCGTCTCTAGTGCATAAATATAATTTGATAATTGAAAATAATAACGTATTCTGTCAAAAAATGGACATCTCTTTGCAATGCTAATAGTTTGTACGCTATATCTCTTGAGAAGTAACGGTAAAGTAGGTACAAATACAAATGCGAATGGTGGGTCATTGTACTGCTAACGTAGTGAAGGAAAGAATGAAAATTACCCTGTGGGTATGACCGTTCGCACAAACACCCCCAATCAGTTGCTCTAAAAGAAAACAATAGTTTTTCCTGTTTTTTTTTTTAAGAAACTTATTTTGACATCAGGTAATACAAGTAGCAAGCCTACTGCCATTCGCATCCAAGTTAAAAGACTGGATTTCAATTGACAATTCCTTTACTAAAATGGTAAAATCGTGCAGTCCAAAGTGTGTGACAAACGCATTGGGTGCTCCATGAAGTCACAATTAGAATAACATTTAAAAATTGAACTTCATGTGAGAAATAAAAAACGTGCTCCGTCGAAAAGAAAAAGTTCTTCTTACACAAGTGGTGCTGAAACATTCGTCTTCTACAAGTGAATTTAATAAAAATTTGTGCATTGCAATGGTTGCTGCAAACATATACAGTGGTATAAACTTGGAGTTCCAAAGTTCCAAGCATTCCTACGCAAATACTGCAACTTCAATATTTCGCATGAATCAACACTCCAGAAAAAATATTTGAACTTCTGCTATACTGACACAATGAAAATGATTAGAGATGTATTTGATGATTCCTACGTATGGGTTGCCGTTGACGAGACGATCAATAACCGCAGAAAATATGTAAAAATATTTAATTATTAATTGCGCCTCCAAACAATGAAGTTCAATCACATGTGCACCTGTAATTTTTTATTAGTGTGCAAAAATACATCTAATAAAGCTTAGATTTTAAATTACCAACTTTTTTTTTATTTATTACATATTTATCTACATACTTCGTCATTTTTAGCTTCATATTTATGTAGTCTACATAGTTCTAATTTTCACATTACATAAAATCCGGGCTCTAGTTATGGACCCATATTTTCTAAAGACTCGGTAAAATAAAATAATCTTCGAAACTACTATCCCACTCCATGTTTAAACCAGACTGCCTGTCGACTGTACCGGAATATTCCGAGCAGTGAGCGTCAGAGCTTCCGCGGAAGACGGATTGCTGTAGATTTCCGTTCCGGTCGGTTCGTGCCAGTGAGCGTCAACCTTAAGAGGGAACCCAAGAGGTGGAACTTAAACTGAGAGGATTCGATCCGACATCGGGATGGTAATTCGGTGTGGCTCAGTGGATAGAGCGTCAGCACGTAGAGTTGAAAGCCCGGGTTCAAATCCCGGTGCCGGAGAGAATTTTTCTCCGTTCCACTCATCCTTCATCAAACTACCGGTACTTAAAAGGAAAGGACACAGCGCCTTACTGTGTGAAGTAAATCGCTGATTTTTCGTTGTTGGAATGCAGATCTTTGTTTTCTAGCGGTGAGATCCCTAATTCTCTAGAAGAAAAGTTCAATTAGGCAAAATTCACGTTGTCCTTTATTGTAAAATGTTATCTCGATTTCGTTTTATATCAGAGATAGTGGATTTTCCTATGTTACATACCTGATCAACCTAATGAGCTTTCAAGGCACTTTTATCAATTACATTATGCTGCCATCTAGATCCTGCAAAAGAAGTCACGTTATGGAATTGCATGGAGCACCTGTATTTCCATCTAGCGATCGTTACCAAAAAATGCCTTTTCCACGAAAGAGGCTCTGGTGGTTGTTCCAGTTTTATGTTTCCATTTCATAACATGGGAATGACCAATCTGATAAAATGAAATGAGCTGAATTGAATTGAAAGAGAGAGGAAATAGGAGGAGAAATTTAAAAGGTACGTAAAACGCGTCCTCGCAAAGGGTTCGGAGCTGAATCTATCGTTAATACATTAGATTTCGTTTAAGTGAAGACGCCATTCTCGTAGAGTATACAGCCCACTACACAAAGCACAATGCTATAAAACTTCAGTACACACAACACAACAAAACAGAACACGACACAACACTTCAACTAACTTTTGCAAACTGAAAATTTTGTTCGCGGTTATTCAAGTCTAAGTCCCGCGCCGTGGCGTCCTGCCTAGGACTCGCGTTACGGAATGCGCGCTGGTTCGAGTCCTCATAGGGGAAGAAATTTTCTCATGAAATTTCGGCCAGTGTATGGGACCGTTGCCCACCCAGCATCGTAATGCACTTGGGGAGCTAAGATAGGTAGCGAAAATCCAGTTTCGCAAACCAGCCATAACGGCTGGGGGGGGGGGATCATCGTGCTAACCACACGATACCTCCATACTGGTTGGATGATCGTCCACCTCTGCTTCGGCATGTGGACGTGAAGCCAGCAGCCGGCTGGTCGGTCTTGGCGCTTCATGGGCTGTAGCGCCATGGATTTTTATTCAAGTCTAATGATACATTGTGAGGCTAACTTCTGTAAATTGGTCTACCTGCACTGAAAGGTTGTGAAGTGAACTAGAATTATTCGCAGACAATAGACATTCCGAGAGCGAATGTTTTTATGGCCAGGTTTATTAACGTCCAATGATTGTTATCATCGAAGATCTACAAGAAGCATTCAACGCACTAGTGAATTGGGCCAGGGGGAACAAATTCAAGGTAAATAAACACAAAACAGAATTAATGATATTAGCAAAGGAGGAAGAAATGGAAAGAGAGAAGGAATATCATTATATGGTGAAAAAATTAAAATAAATTATAAAAAAAATAATTTATAAATATAGTATTCATAAATAATGTATAAATATCTCGGTCTGACACTAAAATCGCCACAAAACAACTTTCACAAGACACATAACAGAAAAATGCACAACACCACGTACACCATTGAAATAAATCTGGTTTCATTAAATATTTTATGCAAGAAGTGGGCCTATTGTAACATTCATACTATTACAAAAAAATAGCTCAAATAATACAAAAAGAAGGCTAACCGATTTTTAATAATAAAGCAGCAGTTGATTTAATTTTGCAAAGCAAAATAAATAAATAAATTTTATGCAATAAACGAATTTTGCTTATAAAAAACAGCAATCGCATTCTTGATATTTTTCGAGTTAAATAATTCAGCCAACAACAGATTTGTTCAAATAGGCCTATCTCGATTTTTTTCAAATTATCGGTTGGTCTATTGTTGCGTAACTCCGTCCAATTATGATTTAACATAAACTATACACTAAAATTACAAAAATAGATGTAATATACAAAATAAACCTCTAAATATACATTGTTAAAAACATGCATTATGCATGAATATTCTTAAAAAAAAGGCCGGAACATGGAAATATGCACGGAACTAATAGGCCTATTCTTATTTCGACTCATTAAGCAAGCCATGAAACGGATATATTTTACAAAGTATGAGAAGTGTAGCAAGTTTATATAAAACATGTATTTCCATGGAAATTTTGTCTTTTATGTTATGTATTCTGTTTACAGATACCTGAGAATTTAATTGGTGAATTAATAACGAAAACACGAAAAGAACAATCGGAACTTACTGTCCGAAAACTACACTTACATGCCAGAAAAGAACATATGAAGAGCCTTTGGGTTTCAGAAGAGAAGATTATTTTTTAAGAATATATTCCCTCCTCCCTCCCCCGTATGGACTGCATACGAGCAACGGCACCTGTTTCGAGGGCTACATACCGTGCTCCAGTGGTCATCTATATTCTACACCAGCGTTACACACAACCCGCGGCCCGCGGGCCTCATGCGGTCCGCTACTATGTTTGCTGCTGCCCGATAGTAAAGTTTCAAACTTAAAATTAAAAAAATATATATTTGAACAGACATATTATTAATTACTATGAATTACAGTAATGACTAATTAGTAAGACATTTATGTAAATTGCATTTATTATTGGAGGATGTCTGCGATCCTCCAAAAGAACATTTTTAAAGTATTGGCCCGCAGTATTCATAGGGTTGACACCCTTGTTCTATACTGTCGCCCCTTACAACTCAACAGCGAATCTCGCTCGCCTCAACGCGCCTCCAAGTCTTCAAAAAGTACGATTGTGTAAACGACATGTGAAAGCGGCTATTGTTTCGTAAATGTTTAGAGAAGGCTGCCAATCACGTACGTCACACCCCTGTTCATTGTGTTTTTATATGACGAGTACAACAAATATTCCTCTCTTCACTGAAATAACCCGCAATATAATTGCTGGACCCGTTGCGTTGTTTCAAATGAATCCCACACCAAATGCGGATTAAACACGCTTAAACGCTCTACCGCCCGGTCCAAGAGCGATTTAAATTCAGTTGTTAAAGATAAAGCGACAAGGATCTCGCTACAGATGGAAAAATTCGAGTCTCCTCATCGTGTACCCTGCGGTGGCTAACTGGTCAGGCCTTCAGCCTGTAACGCAGACAGTCCGGATTCGATTCCCGGTCAGGTCTGACAATTGTGGTGAACAAGGTCGCAGTTGAGTTTTTTCTTAGGGTTCTTCTGTTTCCACTCTATCATTCCATCAGTACTTTCCACTTCCCCCATTTTATCTTTCATCTGCAATAGTTAAAAATAGGCTGGGGTGAAGTCGTGGGGGTGGATACTGAAATGGGAAGGGGATGGGATTCCGTGCCCCCGGGACGTATCAGGATATTCGTCTGCGGATGCGTCCTGGCTTTATCAGGGCTGAGGCAGGATGGCCCACCTATTAGCTTTGGCTTCACGATGCTGATTGCGGAAGCATTTGGAGCTCCGGATCCCTGAGGCTTATCAGACTACTCGTCTGCGGTTGAGACATGGATCTATCAGAAGCTTGGACAGGATAGCCCATCTGTCAGCGTCAGGTACCCCTGTCGAATTTGTCACTGACGACATTCTCTCATAACTTGCAGTGTGCGTTTTGTTGTTGCAGATAGTGTAATTTAAGTAACGTAGAAGCACAATGGTCCGGTATTCATTCCAGGAACAAGATGATGTACCGAAAAATGGCTCCAAATGTTGTAAAGTTGGTTGGTGCTGTCACGGTACGTGGCTCGGTACATCCGTGCTGCTTCTCGACTGTTTCCACCTGCTTGGCCATACACGAACACCATTTCGACTTGTTCCTGGAATGAATACCGGACCATTGTGCTTCTACGTTGCTTAAATCACACTATATGCAACACACAAAACGCACAATGCAAGTTATGAGAGAATGTCGTCAGTGCCATCTACCGTGGAAACTATGCATTTCCGGATACAAGATGATATGAACTTTTGTGCTCCATTTTCAGTCAGGAATCACCCCATGAAGTTTGTCGGTGGACCTAAAACTCACGCTATATAGGGTGCACAACGGATCAAAACACCCCTAAGTGTTAGGATCCGTCCAGGGATGAGCCACACTGACCTACAAACTAAACCGTCAATATGATTCTTAGTGGACTCCAGCGCTTCGAAACGCTAGAGTTAATCTACTTTCCTGACCACTCTCTTGCAGTCCACTGCTGTGGAGTAACGGTTAGCATGCCTGACAGTGAACGAGCGAGTCTGGGTTCAAATCCTGGTTGGGACGTTACCTGATTGAGATTTTTTCCGGGGTTTTCCCTCAACCCTAAGAGCAAATGCTGGCTAACTTTCGGCGCTGAATCCTGGACTCATTTCGCCAGGATTATCACCATCTCACTCAGACGCTGGATAACAATAGCAGTTCACAAATCGCCGTAAAATAACCAAATAAAAAACAACACTCTTGTAATCATACCTATAACTTATTAAATCGGTGTACTTCCAAAATACTTATAGTTTTTTTCTTGTATTTATAATAATCTCTATGTCCGCTCTGGTCGTCCATCTAGGTGACCCGGGTTCGATCCCCGTGATGGAATTTGTGGTGGACAAAGTAGATATGGAAGAAGATTCTTCTCAGGGTGCTCCAATTTCCTTATATAATTCTGTCAACACTCCCCATCTCCCTTCGTTTTATTTATTATCTGCAACACTTAAAAACAGGTTGGGGTGAAGTCTTGCCATTAGTAGGGGATTGCGATGCTTAGAGTGAATCGGGGGAAGATGCTTATTTCTTTGTAGTTTCACATTCTTCTAAGAGAGAACGCCACGCGCATGTCTTCATGATCACTGAGACAATTGACTGCCTGTAGAGTGGAAGCTATCTCATTTTGCCACGTGTTCTTGTTGTGAGAAGAAGAAGAGCAAGAAAACAGCTCATTTCTTTGCTATAAAATAATGGCAAAGGTATGTTAAAATTGTAATACATCCTTGAATTCGTAATAACTGTCAAACCTTTGTAATGGATATTATAGTAAAGGTTCTAAAGTTTGTATTGTTAACAACCAACAACCTTGTTCTGCTATCTTAGGTTGCGTCACAGCACTAGGCATCTTACTCCGATACTTGGGGAAGATCACCTTTTTTTTTTTTCGGGGTAAGATGACAATTAGTTGCAAGAGTTTTATTTTTTGTTTTATTGCAGGGAATGTGTAAACATTACGTAAGATCCTCTGATAGAAGTCACTGGATTGAGGACAGTATTCAACTTGCGATGGAACATGGTATAACAGAGGGTATGAACTGTTTTAGAGCATCGCAAGCATATGGGATTCCTTAACGTATCCTTAAACGCCGCCTAAAAAGAATGGTGACAAAAAAAATGTACTGGATTGAATTCATTGTGTGCAAGAAGTGATTCCACGAGTCTTGCACACGGAAATAAAATATGTGCAATGACTGTGTTGCTAAGTAGTGATAAACAAGTGAAAAAGTGTCCATGAACTTTATATTAAGTCAATTTCGTTATATACATGTATCAAACCAAGCTCAGGTGAAATACATATATCAGTAAATGTGTTAATCGCATTTGTCATCTTACCCGACTATCGGGGGAAGATGGCTACAGTGCAGGTAAGAAGAAAACCTGTATCCATAAAAAAGGTAATTAATGTTTCCTGTTTTGTACCAAAAATATAGTTCCAAATGACTTCCAGACTTTGACATTTCAATATGAAATTCAAAACTAAATGAACAGTATCTTAAATTTTCAATCCAAGAAAAAGTCAAGCATCTTCCCCGATCCACTCCATAAAAAAAAAGAGATGGGACTCCGGGCCCTGGGGCTTACCAGGTAATCTTCCGGCCCTGTCAGGGCTGAGGAAGTGTGGTCCACCTGTCACGAATGTCACCCAGGCCACAGGACTAGGACAATCTTCGCAAATACAAAGCGCACAATAGGTCAATGTTAATCTAAGTTCAAGGATTCGGTCCTCGATAAGTCAAGAGTTTTAATGTAACATGCCCGATTTCTCAGATTTTACCAGTAGTCCTTCATATAGGCCTCCTTTACATGCAGTAAAAAAGCGACTATGGAGCCACAACCAGAGGAAATTATTGAGATTTCAGTTCCCTTTAAAAATCAATCGTGCTAGGCAAGATTTGCACCCGAGAACTTTGCATCCAACGTGACCACTAAATATGCACCCGATCGTTCCACTTTTCCAATATTGTCCACAGCTGTGGAATAACGACCGTGGAACGAGTGGGTCCGGGTTCAAATCCGGGTTGGGACAAGTTACCTGGCTGAAGTTTTTTCTGGGGTTCTACCCTCAACCCATTACGAGAAAATGCTGGACTCATTTCGCTGACGTTATCACTTTCATTCCACTCAGACGCTAGATAACCATCGCAGTTGATAAAGCGTCGTAAAACAAACCAATTAAATGATTCGTACAAAAAAATATGTTACCGAAATGTAGACTGCTTTAACATCTTCTTCAGTAAGAGGCCTCACTGGCTTACTACGGTCTTCATCAATCTTTATATTTTAAAATCCAGGTTTCGACAGGTGGGACGCATCTACTTTTTTTTTTAATTTAATAAATCAGTTGTTTGTCCTTCCTCAAAAAGTTGCCACCTATAAGTTTAAAATCTTTGCATAACGGCCATTTCCACTTTCCAAGTGAAAGAGGAAGCCGCCACTGATTTCAGACGGATTCAAGGATGCATGCCGGCGGCAGGCGACGTACGTCAGCAAATCTCGTGAAGGCTCCGACCAATGTAGGCGTTCAAATCATCGGGTTACCTGACATGTAATGAATGAATGAATCAATCAATCAATGATGTAAATTATTAATACATGGTTTAGCTATTAACTTTACATATCTTGATCATTAATATAAGGATAAGTACATAAACTAACAGACAAAAAATATATGTTTGACTGAGTTAAAGAATGAAAGAACGAAAGCATTAAGAATAAATGCTAGAATGAATTGAAATCTGAATGAAATTGAAGTTTCCTAATGTATTACTGATTTATTATGTCAATACTGATGCATTATAAGCTACATCTCTAAATTTATACGTTTTCATTTTCTTTTATTTCTAATGTTAATGAGTTGCATATTCTTACTTTATGGCTGCTGCTCACGTAAATCATTATCAAAAATTCCAAGTTAAAATGTTCTTTTATATTAAATTTATGTGAAGAAGGTCCTTTGATGGGCATCTCGCCTATGTATATTCAGATACCTATTAAGTCATAATAAATGAATGAATAAATCCATGTTGGGATGAACAGATTAATATGTAAACAAATACATTATATGAAATAATTTTAGGCTAAACATTAATCAACGCACGTTTGGACAAATTGATAGATAAATAAGAATTCTGAATTAATTAACAGCCGACTGTAAAGATAAAATAATGAATAAATTCATTCATTGCTCAATATACAATATAAATAAATATATTCCGGAATAACTTTGAATTGATTAAGAACTGAATATAAGAATGTATGGTTAGATGAATTGACTTATTTTGTTTTTTATTTATTTTATTTTAAATATAAGCTACAATGTACTTAGCTAGCTCCAATATAGTAGCTTTATACAGTACTATGAATTCGCAACAGAATGGAACAAATAAGATACAATAAACGAAAAGAATACAATAATAAGAAAGAAAGCAAAAAAATGACATGACAGAAAAGGAGATAGATCTCTATAAAAAAAACTGGACTACTGCATAGATTGCGAATATATAATATGGAGTAGGCCTAGGTCTACATAAGTAACATTTACCTTCAATCAATTATCCAGATGTATTTATTAATACAGTTTTTAATTGGGTATAAAAATAACCAAATCTATAAATTCAACAACGTATGAATCATACAAGAATTTTACGATTCTTTAATACCATTTATACAAGCAACTATACCAGGAGACAAAAGGGTAGGGTGTCAGTTCCTTTCCATCTCTATTGTATACATCGCCGACTAGCTATATATTACACTAATCAGACTTCAGATGTATACAAACAATTGTAGGACTGCCTGTAAAAAACGATGTAGCTCCATTTTTACAAAGTTGTGGCAAACAACAACAAAAAATATTCTAAAAAATTCAAATTTTAACTGTGTTTGTTTCCTTTTTCAGAGCATGTCCTAGGTACCTAGAAGTTTCATTTTATCACTCATTCATTTATTAAAATTAGGAATTTAGGAAGTAAAATATAAAGAAATAATGGAGCTAATCCCTTTTCGCAATAAAATTAGACATAATAACTCCCATTTTGCATTACTGTCGAATATTATTAACTTAAAAATAAGATATATACATACATACATACATACATACATACATACACACACATATACATATTAATGGACTGAACTATAAGTGATGTCATTAATTTCAGGTGGTTATTCTTTTGGATATTTCAAATAAAAGGAGTAATACAATTTTGACCGTTTTTGCTTCCTTTTCGTGATAAAAATTGTTTTATATGAAATATTTCATACGGTGTTTTGGGAAAACCATTGATTTAATTCCCAATATGCTCGCTCAATTTAGGAGAGAAGTGTATCATGATAATAAACTATTGAAAGAATATTAATTTTATCCTTTAAATATGCAGAAATTTGAACTTTTCGTTCTGCAAAGGATTTTTAAAATGTTACATTTCTTCGGGTCAAAGTTCTGCACATTTAAATGTCATTTACGGTTCAATCTGTATATATAGCTCCAGGAGCTACATCCTTTCTGCAACAAAACGATTGGAATCTCAAATGTTCGAAATCACACGTCCTTGCACTAAAAGACTGAGCATATTTTTTAACATATCAAACAAGCAAAACATTAAAGTGACCAAAAATTGGAGTCACCCTCTTTTTGCATGGAACTGTTCTTCCTCCGACACATATCGTCAAGTGAAATGTAATGCATGATAATAGCTGTATATATCAGCCAGAACCTCAATTAGTTATTGATGCTACACTACTTACATCGATAAAATACTTGTAATCAATATGGATTCTTGATATTTAGATATACTTGATAAATGAGTGCATAAATAAATAGATTACGAAAGAATTTTGAACGAATTACGAACTGAATGTGCGGATGAAAGAATAGACTACATAAATGTATAGTTGAATGAATGAATGAATGAATTAATTAATTTAATTAATTAATTACTTAATTAATTTAATTAATTAATTAAATTAATTAATAACTGACCGCAGCAATGAAAGAAAAATGAATATGATTTGATGAATGGACTTAAGAATTAAAGATAAAGTCAACCCGTTACAGGCCACAGCATGCCGAGAGGTGAAGGGTTCCACATGTATAGACAGTCGGTACTAACAGTAGCGGAGATGTCAGTCCTATGTGCCCGTCGCCTTTGCCCTGAGGGATATGTCCCTGACACTCATTTCTGTTAGAGGCTGAATAAACCCCAGGGTCATAGTGCCGCCGGAGGGATTAGATCAATGGAAAAATCTGTGACTCAATCGGGAATCGAACCGGCGACCTTCTGGCTTGTAGCGTTATGCCTTAACCGCGATGCAACTGCGCACTCCGAATAAAAGTATGAATATACATATTACAGAGTGTGAATTATATAAACTGCCAAAATTGTATAGACAGCACATAATATATTGAAATTTAATTATTTCTAGTAATTTAATTTTTATTTGTAAAATACAATGTTTTCATGAATGATAGTCTGATTATTTGTTTACATTTGGACTGAACGTGAATGTCATTGTCAATTACCTTGAGCCCAACACATACCAATACACAACAGAGTACCAATTTGTTACTAACAAACGACTGCTTCAGAGTACATACTGGGCAAATTAAATAATGACTGTTTATTCTCATTTTCCTGCGAAAACCTTGGCAGTTACATAAAAACGTTGTGACTTTTACCTTCAGTTATTAATTCTCTACCACCAGTATTTTTTTTTTTTGTTGTTGTTGAGAGTTTATATCGTTTACACCTCTCTCTCTCTCTCTCTCTCTCTCTCTCTATATATATATATATATATATATATATATATATATATATATATATATCTGTGTGTGCTGCATATAATATAATTTTGGCAGTTTATATCGTTCACATTCTGTACCCAGTAGGTCTATATGTACAAATGGATTTTTAATAAATTAGATGAAAGACTTAATGTTGAATTAATAACCGAATGCGTAGAGGAAAAAAATTAATAGGTGAATTCACAGCTGTGTGAATGAATATTATAGTACTCCCATTCCTCAAATGAGGTACAGCAATTCTTATACATTCAGTAATTTAAAATAAACATTATACTGCAGACACATGATCTGAACACATTAATTCGTCACTTTAAGCACATAAACTTAATCACAAACAAAAGCATAAACGTTCTTTTGAATTCAATATTTTCTAACGTTAATAGAAAAAAAAGAGTTCAGACAAGTTTGGGGAGGCAGTGTCCCCATGCCCCCCCCCCCATAACTCCGCTTATGCGTATCTGTACGCGATTAATAATCATTGCAAGGAAACTTGGAGCTCACATAGGCCTACATTCTTTCTCACAGTCCCAAGTGTGTTGGCCATTTCCCTTGCTCCGGTCACCGTTCCGTTTGAAGAAAGTAAAATAATTTTGAAGAGGAAAGCCAAAAATAGACTTAAAGTAAGAGCTACCACAGCCGCGGGAGAAATGTCGCAAGCACGATCAGCAGCACCACTGAACAGCAGCAGAGCAGAGTCGCTGAGAATGTTAGGGACGTTAAATTTTATTATGCAGGAAAAAAATCGAACCGTGTGTACAGTAGTGGCAAAAACACCGGACCGACCCTTGTAGCTGATTTCAGAGCCTTGTTCACTCCAGAGCACGATAGACTAGTAACTAAGACTTTCGTGGTTCGAATCCTGCCCGGGAAGGAAACTTTTTTTGTTCTTTATTCAAATTTATTCCCAATACTTTTCGATTGCTGGTAAAATTCATGTTCTAGGAATAATAAGTTAATTAAGTAGTAAAATATCGCTGCAATCGAAAAGTATTGGGAATAAATTTGAATAAGGAACAAAAAAGTTTCCTTACCAGGCAGGATTCCAACCACGAAAGTCTTAGTTACCAGTCTATCGTGCTCTGGAGTGAACAAGGCTCTGAAATCAGCTACAAGGGTCGGTCCGGTTTTTTTGCCACTCCTGTACACTGCTGTCCGCACGAAATCGATTCGAAAAAATGCCCATTTCGAGGAATTCCCGTAGGCTACCGTATAAACAAGTCTAGTCAGAGCGAGTGGTGAGAACGAGACGTCTCTATCTCGCTAGACAAAGGATCCAAACCGTTACACATGGCGAGTGGCGATCGAGTGAGCTCGTACATAAATAACCAAACCGGCACGCGAAAACCAAGACTCCGATATGTGAAGTGTTTAATTTGAAAAATTCCGAAATTTATGTGGGAGTGTGTAGGACCAACACCCATTTCTCTTAGGGTTCATCCCATTTGTTTTAGCGCTAAGGAAAACTATGGAAAACCAGTTCCCTCAATTTAGCGGAGTAGCCAACTGGCTACGAGGTGACTAATGAAATGTGCCCGATCGATCCTGAGAGCATAAGAGTGGGTATTCTAACAATGGGTAAAAAGGAATGTGTGTTCCTGCCTTAGGGGTGGTTCGTCCTATTCATTTAAGTTGAGATCTTCTCGTAAGCAAGGAAAAAATGCAACAGATTGCTCTAACTATAGAGGTACATCGCTTCTAAGCTCAGCGTACAAAATTTATAGGCCTACATCGATAATAAAATCCAAGCTACAACCAATAACGGAAGAGTTCCTACAAGAGGAACAATGTGGATTTAGGAAGGACAGATCATGTATGGATGCAGTCTTTGTCATAAAACAATTTATGGGGGAGAAAAAAAAAGAAAAATTAACCTACCACTTTTTATCCTATTCTTAGACTATGAAAAAGCATATTATCAAGTAAATAGACAGAAACTATGGGAAATACTAAAGTATTATGACGTCACTCATAATCTGATCAATGTAATTAAACCATTATATGATAACACCCAGATAATAATAAAAAACAAAGGGTCTCCTTTTAAAGATAATCAAGGTCTCAAACAAGGATGTGGCTTATCCACAATATTGTTCGATATATAACTTATAAATGGAATTTATTGACTAATAGCAAACATTAAACCCTAATTCATTTTTCAGCAGTATATCACTAACTGATTATGGAGAAGAAAAATATATTATAAATTATTGTTTATTTAATGACGCTCGCAAAAGCAGAGGTTATATCAGCGTCGCCGGTGTGCCGGAATTTTGTCCCGCAGGAGTTCTTTTACATTCCAGTAAATTTACTGACATGAGCCTATCGCATTTAAACATATTTACATGCCATCGACAAGGGCCGGAATAGAACCCGCAATCACGAGCATAGAAGGCCAGCGCTATACCAACTACGCTACCGAGGCCGACTTATGGAGAAGAATGGAACGTGTGAAGTGGACAGACAGAATAAAAAATGAAGCTGTGTTCGAAAGAGTGGATGAAGGAAGAATGATACTGAAACTTATCAGGAAGAGGAGAAGGAATTGGTTGGGTCACTGGCTCAGAAGAAACTGCCTACTGAAGGATGCACTTGAAGGGATGATGAACGGGAGCAGAATTCAGGGTAGAAGAAGATATCAAATCATAGACGACATTAAGATATATGGATCATATGAGGAAACGAAAAGGAAGGCAGAAAATAGGAAAGACTGGAGAATGCTGGGTTAGCAGTGAAAGACCTGCCCTTGGGAAGTGAAGTGAAATGAAATGAAACTCTAAAAATAAAAAAAATAAAATAAAATGAAATAAATCAATAAATACTTTACTATTTGCTGACGACCAGGTTTTGTTGGCCGAATCTGAAAATTATCTGCAAGAGAATGTAACAAAACTAAACTAAATTTTGGAAGCCTTTAGTATGAAAATCTCTATCAATAAAACCAAAGTGGAAGAAAAATACAATAGAAGAGCTAAATTCGTTATAAAAGACCAGTATTAATAAGACAGGTGAATAATTTTAAATATCTGGGATGCGACCTATCAATATGTAATTTGAACCAAGATCTAGATAAAAATGTAATAAAATATAATTCAATAAATGGATGTATTAACAGATAAGTTATTTAGGAAATTCAATTAGGAAGGAGGTCAAACTCAGATTACATAATATAGTATCGAAACCGATGCCACTTATAGTAGTGAAACCTGGATAATGAGTAGGGCTAGGATTTTGATGAAATTGCATCTTTTTTCTAGTAAGCCAGAAACATTGCTGCTTTAGTATTTATATGTTATGTGATAAACTGAGTGTTTTAAAACATATTTGTTACAGCAATTTTTGTTTTGCATTTTTTGTCTCTTATAACTCATAAGAGCATCTTTTGTTTTATTCGGACATTTTTTAGGCATTTCCATTTAATTTGGCGTTAAATCTCCATTATTAATATAAAATAATGTTTATTTCCTTTGATATTTTGTCTACATATTTTATCCATTAATACCCATTATTTTTTACTTGGTTATTTAACGACGCTGTATCAACTACGAGGTTATTTAGAGTCGATGGAATTGGTGATAGTGATATTAGATAGATTACCTGACATTTATCTCACAGTTGGGAAAAATCTCGGAAAACCCCCAACCAGATAATCAGCCCAGGCGGGAATCGAACCCACGACCGAGCGCAACTCCGGATTGGCAGGCAAGCGCCTTAACAGACCAAGCTACGCCGGTGGCTAATACCCATTATTTTGTGTAATATTTTAATCGTTTTTCTACACAAATATTGGCATTTTAATGTAGTACACTCCAGCCACCCCTTCAATACAGACTCCTTTATACCTGCTAATTCCGGATAAGAGTGGCGTTGTGGTGGGCTACATGGAAACTACATCAGGTAAAAAATGTACCACTTCGAAAAAATTATGTAAAATCAAATAAACTTAAATGTTGGTACTAGAATTTAATTTAATTACTAGTCTAAATATTTAGTACATAACCTCTTTTCCTACTAAGCAAATTATATATGAACAATTTTAGGGCATTTCAAGGGCATTTTTGAAAGATTTTTAGGTCATAAATGCATTGTTTTTAGAACATTTTTTCATGATTTATAGGTCATCAAAATCCTAGTCCTAATAATGAAGAAAACCAATTTCAAGAATAAATATAATTGGTGCTGAACGGGATAAACCCAATCCTTGGGGGGGAGGAGGAGGAGGAGGAGGAGGAGGAGGAGGAGGAGGAGAAGAAGAAATAGAAGAAGAAGAAGAAGAAAAAGAAGAAGAAGAATCTCATAATTCTCAATCATTGGCAACTCTATGTTGTCACTATAATTTCTAGCTATGTTGCAAAGTATACTGCAACATTTTAAAATATTTGCTGCAAATATGGAGTTAACACGGAGAAAGTTCGGAAGAGGAAATATTGTTTAAAAATTTTCGAAGGGTTATTAATTACATATCTTGATTTTTGAGCCCAATTAAAGCGAATAACTGCTGGTACTTTCAAATTATTATGAACTGAAGGAGTTAATCAACTTTTAAGCGAGTATAGAGTCACTTAATATAACAGTATCTGGAAAAGCTCCCAGGTCAGTAGTCTAATAACAGTAAGTCTAAAGAGAAAAGTCTATAAAAAACACGGAAAGTTCAAGGTCTAATGTGCCAGTATGTCTACATGTAAGTTATGTCATAGTTAAGGTAGTCTGAACATCTATTTTTCTATAATGTAATAATTAGATCAATAGGCAACATTTTTGGAAGTAACAATAGATCCCAAAATTCAGGATAACAGAGGATTTGGAAATGAACGGGTTACATCAGCTTCTTGTCTAGGCGGATGACGTGAATATGTTAGGAGAAAATTCACGAATGATTAGGGAAAACACGGTAATTTTACTTGAGGCAAGTAGAACAATAGGTTTGGAGGTAAATCCCAAAAAGACAAAGTATAAGATTATGTCTGGTGACCAGAATATTGTACGAAATGGAAATATAAAAATTGAAAATTTATCCTTCGAAGAGGTGCAAAAACTCAAATATCTTGGAGCAACAGTAAAAGATATAAATGATACGCTGGAGGAAATTAAACGCAGAATAAATATGAGAAATGCCTGCTATTATTCGGTGGAGAAGCTTTTGCCATCTAGTCTGCTGTCAAAAAATCTGGAAGTTAGAATCCATAGAACAGTTATATTACCGGTATTTCTGTATGGTTATGCAACTTGGACTCTTCTTTGAAAGAGGAATAGAGATTAAGAGTGTTTGAGAATAAGGTTCTAAGGAAAATATTTGGGGGTAAGAGGGATGAAGTTACAGAAGACAAGAGAAAGTTACACTGGGCAGAACTGCACACATTGTATTCTTCACTCCACATAATTAGAAACATTAAATCCAGACTTTGAGATGGGCAGGACATGTAGCACTTATGGGTGAATTCAGAAATGCATATAGAATGTTAGTTGGGAGGTCGGAGATGAGAAAGACCTTTGAGGAGACCGAGACATAGATGGAAGGATAATATTATAATGGATTTGAGGGAGGTGGGATTGATGGTAGAGACTGGATTAATCTTGCACAGGAAAGGGAGCGATGACGGGCTTATGTGAGGGCGGCAATGAAACCCGTGTCCCTTAAAAGTCATAAGTAAGTAAGTAAGTAACAATTGATCCCACAGGACCACAAACTCAGTGGAAAAATAGCACTGTAAATTTAGAAGAATGGTAGTGACGCATCATGCGTCTATTTGTGAATTTTCAGATAAGATAAGGGAAGACCAAAAAGATAAAGAAATTCTGATACAGCAATTCCTGACAAACTGGCAGATGGTAGATAACCACCAACAATATAAAGAGCGAGGAGACATCCTCGTCTACCCCAAAGCTTTAAGCTACCGGTTAAAATAAAAAAAATACCCAACTGGATGACGTTGAAGAGCAATAGTTGTGGAAGCCTTCTATATTACTCACGACCAAACACTTGTTCTAATTTAGAACCCCATCTCAATAAAATATAATGCATTAATTGCACAGGATGTGTATTTGCCTTTCGTCTTATACGTACTTAGGCTATATAAAAATTGAAGTGGTTATTCAAAGAAGAGCCCAACTCGTCATTTTAAAATTGTACAGAAAGAACAAGAACCTGAATATGTCAAATTCCGACACAAAATTAATTCCGTGACATTATATATTTAAATCACTTCCAAGGAAAATGATACAATTTCATTATTTTTGTGGCTGCTTGTAATTTGATAACAGAATTGGGCCCTTCTTCTAGAATACTACTAGCGTCTCATAGTACTTTATAAATCAAATTCTTGTTAAATCTTTATTATTAATAATCCTATAATTTGAACACAAATCAAGTTCTAAGCTACTACATTAAGTAAATTCAAACAAATGAGACGAAGTAGGCCTACTACGAAAACTTGAACTCCAAAGTACAAAATGTACCCCATAATGTGAACTTACTGAGTTATATTAATAAAATAATAGTCTTATAAATAGAAGCTGGCAGAATAAGGACCCTAGCCACCGGCGTGGCTCAGTCGGTTAAGGCGCTTGTCTGCCGGTCTGAACTTGCGCTCGGGTGCGGGTTTGATCACCTCTTGGGCTGATTACCTGGTTGGGTTTTTCCGAGGTTTTCCCCAACCGTAAGGTGAATGCCAGGTAATCTATGGCGAATCCTCGGTCTCATCTCGCCAAATATCATCTCGCTATCACCAATCTCATCGACGCTAAATAACCTAGTAGTTGATACAGCGTCGTTAAATAACCAACTAAAAAAAGGACCCAACTGTAAATAACGGTGCCGATCTTCTAAGAAGTGAAATACGGTGTTACAATAAGTCCCAAAAACAGTAATTCGCCCCTTCTTCCACTAATCGAGATATTCATTACGTACTTTCTGTTGGAATTAAAATTATTTCTACTGAACAGATGCGCCTTCTACAGAAATAAGTAAAATTAAATGAAAAAAAAAAAGTATTTTTTTTTAATTGCTTGTTTGGCCCTTTTTTGAGTAGCCGCTACAATTGTACATCACAAAATTGGACGTACATTCCTGTTAATAAGATGAAAACGTGTTAGACTCTGTTATTGGACTCATCTTATTGGACTTTTTGTCATTAGACATAATTTCTTTCGACCTACTGACTATGGATCCCTGGATAAGATCTCCAATCAGTCTCAATTACTTGACTTAAATAACTGCTTCGCAACACACTATCATCATTTACATTCCTTGGCCGCATTGCACTTACATCGTAAAACGAGTGATTACGTGCACATAGAACCATAAAATTCAGAGAGCGATTTCCGTGACAATCAACAAACTTCGCTTCATCCTTATAAGGGTCTTGAATTGTTTATCAGTGTTCCATCTACACATGCAATCACTTGAGGTATTCAACTACCGGTACATCTCGAAATGTTATTTCGTTTCATGCCTCAACCACATTATGCCTAAGACGACATATTCTTGTTTTGTAAATGTAGTACGTATCATTACATCCCCGGGTTCAGTTCACGGTGTGGCGTGCTGTACTTCAACAAGAGCATATCCGTTCGGCTAAATAATCATTCACAGAATTGTAATGGTAAGCACAATAAGCCTCAGTCTGCAGTGCAAGCCTTCGGGTCTCTCCTATGTACAAGGGAAAAAAATATCACTGCCATTACCACTGGAAAGAAGGGGGGGGGCGAAGAAAAAGACATCTAGGGCCAATTCCACAATTATCACAAGACTAAATGTTACAAACTAAGATACGTATTAGAATCATTATGTATTCGGACTTTTGTGGACAACCGAAACACAAAAATGTCCCTGACACATTTAAAGTACGTATGTTTACAACCCCACAAACAACACGGAAATACTGATCATAAATTTCTTGTGTCAGTTCATTCTTATCTGCCTAATGACTCTGATTTCAGTTTAATTGAGAAGAAGGCAAATTTACAACGGGAAATATTTAATTTGTTGGTTGGATGTATATTGTAAAAACTTCTAAAAGAAAGCTGTTTGAAGCAACTGTGATGCAACACGAGGATTTTTTTTATCAACACATTTGAAAACAGTGTCATAAAACGAAAATTACAGCTCATGGACATGCCGTAAACTGGCTAAAAATTAAATGGCTGCGATTTGAAAGGGGAGCACCATTTACTATTAAATTTAAAAAGATACTGAACTGTGAAATGGAGCCCTTCAATAAATCTGAAAAAAAAAGTCAAGGTCGTGCATTAAGTTCCCTGCTGTTGTTGACCAAGTCAAGCTGTATACAATGAGGAAACATATGTTTGGACAGAAGAAAAATGACAAGATAGATTTATTGCCTTTCATTTCTTCAGCTAGCACACTTTCTTCAAAAACTTGTCTGTGACAGTGAACACCATATTAGGGTAAAAATAGCATGTCAACAACATTAATGAAGAAAGTGTTGTTGAACCAATCCACCCATATGATTTGTAGCATATTGTCACTGCCTGGTTTTCCTCTGCTTTACATAAATGTTCATTTTCAGTGCAGAACCATTGTAAGTCCATTTTAATTTGTTCTTTCTTAATTTATGCAGAATACATTGCCTGCAATATAATTATTTTATTGTTAATATATGTGCTGAGATATATGTGTGTGTGTGTGTGTGTGATTATGCCAATAAATTGTATGTCCATCTTTCCTAGACCTTATATATTTCATTTTCACAAACATCCTATTTTCTCAATATCCCTTTTTTGAACTTACACCACTCCTGCTCTGCATCCCTCATATGCTGCAAAACACTTAATAGAACTAATTCCACATGTTGTTAAACGAGGGAGAATCAAAAAGCAACCTTAATAACTATTTTATTAATTGAATATGTACAATAAGACTACAAACACTTTATCACTTTTCAATATAGTTCCATTTACGTTCAATGCAAATGTTCTGTTATACTATGTTAAAAGTTATGAAGTATTTGTAGTCTTCTTGTACATGTTCAATTAATAAAACAATTATTAAGGGAACTTTTTTATTCTCCTTCGTACATTACTGTCAACTTTTAACTTACTAATGTGTTAAAAATGCCAAACAAGACAAACAATTTGCCTCAATTAGTAAAGTCATATTATGGATCTATCATTACTAGTACGAATTCCTTAATTTTACAAACTACTTCTAAAAGTTTGTAAATAATGATATAATTGTGGAACAAATCGCCTGTAAAATTAAGTTCTACACTTGTAGTTACTTCTGAATTTGCTTGTATTACAAATGTAATAATTAGGCTTCGTATTCCAGCTACCTAAAGACTGAAGTTAAAGACACATTGGGTATATAGTACGCCGAACACAATGCAACGGATAAGGATATAAACAAACAGGTCGTCGCTGCGTGTTCGTGGAGTACAATCAACTCCCGACGTTCTAAAGCTATACTAGTAAACACATGCTTCAGCCGTGATGTTCATTTTCGTCGTGCTCTTTGCAGTGAATAATAACGTGCATTCGTAGGTTACGGAACTTGAACATATGTGGATGTCACTTGAAATTATTTTATATTGCAAGAAATTATTTCAATAGCACATGACGTTATTGGTGTATGATATAGTACAAGATATTCCTATTGTCTAATATTTTTCGTGTTTCATTAGGATACCTATTGCATATGTTGCTCATCACTGAAAACCCACTAATATATACATTTCTAGAAATTCCCTAAAACATTTTATTTATTTATTTATGTATTTATTTATCTATTTATTTATTTATCCTGGTAGAGATAAGGCCATCAGGCCTTCTCTTCCCTCTACCAGGGGATTACAACTACAATATTAAGAATACAATTACAAAATATAGGTTATTTAATTAATTAATTGAGGTGTTGGCACTGAACATCATGGTAGGCTACACAAATTCATGCTAAACGTCGAGTTAATGCCTTCATCATTTTCAGATTTTGATCATAATGGTTCTTTTCGATTACGTTCAACACACTCTCTGTGTCCTGGGTATTGCAGTGTCTTGCAATGCACTGTTTTCGTCACTTTTACGTTTATTTTCCACAATTTATATGTAATGTTTTCTAATATTGACTGCTGAAAATATAGGTTCAAATATCCTCAACTATGCTCTGCAATATTACACGCTTGAGCGCCTTACCTAAAGCATTTTACCTCTGCAATGAACCTTCAATCAGCCACAAAGATGTAGTTATTTAAATAATACGACTAGTAAGAGCAGTGATTGATAAGACTATCATTATGACTGCGTCCTGGTTTTTACTTTCTAGAGGAAGAGGGCACAAGATGCGTAACTATTTTGTATACGAACGTACCTGTACCTGCGCTCTGACGTCACATATACTTCGAATCAGGCAACCTCATTCGAGTTTATAGGTAGCTGGAATACGAAGTCTAGTAATAATTACAGTTCATTATGAATAAATTTTCTACAAGTTGTGAGTTCTAAGACTCGTCTTGTAATGATTGTCGAATAGGGCCCTGGAGATTCTTTACAGTTTGTGAACCCACACGATCCGACACTAAATAACCCAACTCACTAACTCGACATTGTACATTTTTTCTCTTTATTCAAATTGACTCACGAATGTGGAAACAAGAACAACTGGACTACAGCTACTCGAACTGTACTATCTTGGCCCTTGGAATGAATGTACTCGGGTCCAAATTAAGCCAATGCCATTTATTGCAAAGGATCATGATTGATTGATATCTAATATTTTGCTGCATATGATTGTTTTATATCAAAGGATTAACGTGTAAGTGAAATAGTCATGAAAATAAGATAGCCTTCATTCCAATGAGATGATACAAAAGGTGACAAAAGAAACAGAGATGGCGTAAGGCCATAGATTTGAATGCAGACTATGTGGACAAAATAGGTATTGCAGCCAATTATTTTGGAAATAATGTGATAATATATTTGCAATTTCAATAAAATAAACCTTGAATGAGAAAAATGGTGCATTACTTATTTAATGATATACGCATAATTAAAACACTAACCTTATAGTTTCGAGGGGAAAAATTGTTCCGGGGCCGGGTATCGAACCCGGGACCTTTGGTTAAACGTACCAACGCTCTCCCACTGAGCTACCCGGGAACTCTACCCGACACCGATCCAATTTTTCCCTCTATATCCACAGACCTCAAAGTGGACTGACAACCGTCAAGCAACCAACATTTGAGTGCACACGAGCTCTGGGTGACTTTAAATTGTGGTTTGCCCCGGAACAATTTTTCCCCTCGAAATTATTCAAATTAACTTTACAGGGAGTTATTCCTGAAAGCTTAATTTGCATAATACACGTCACTGTACGTAACAGAAAACCACAATTTAAAGTCACACAGAGCTAGTGTGCACTCAAATGTTGGTTGCTTGACGGTTGTCAGCCCACTTTGAGGTCTGTGGATATAGAGGGAAAAATTGGATCGGTGTCGGGTAGAGTTCCCGGGTAGCTCAGTGGGAGAGCGTTGGTACGTTTAACCAAAGGTCCCGGGTTCGATACCCGGCCCCGGAACAATTTTTCCCCTCGAAATTATTAAAATTAACTTTACAGGCAGTTATTCCTGAAAGCTTAATTTGAGTAACCTTATAGGTCCTGAACAGCTCATCAAGTTTCAAAAGGGATTAAAAAATAACTAGAATTACATGCAGGGTGGAAGTGAATACCACGCAAATTTTCAGAAGGATTCCTCATGCTGCATTACTTACTTACAAATGGGTTTTAAGGAACCCGCAGGTTCATTGCCGCCCTCACATAAGTCCGCCATCGGTCCCTACCCTGAGCAAGATTAATCCAGTCTCCATCATCATATCCCACCTCCCTCAAATCTATTTTAATATTATTCTCCCATCTACGTCTCGGTCTCCCCAAAGGTCTTTTTCCCTCAGGCTTCCTAACTGACATGCTATTTGCATTTCTGTATTCGCCCATACGTGCTACATGCCCTGCCCATCGCAAACGTCTGGATTTAATGTTTCTAATTATGTGAGGTGAAGAATACAATGCATGCAGTTCTGCGTTGCGTAACTTTCTCCATTATCCTGTAATTTCATTCCTTTTAGCCCCAAATATTTTCCCAAGAAACTTATTCTGAAACACCCTTAATCTCTGTTTCTCTCTCAAAGTGAGAACCCAAGTTTCACAACCATACAGAACAACCGGTAATATAACTGTTTTATAGATTCTAACTTTCAGATTTTTTGACAGCAGACTAAATGACAAAAGCTTCTAAATCGAATAATAACAAGCATTTCCCTCATGTTGTATATAACAAAAAAAGTCTAATTCCGTATTGGTGTCAAGTACGTATTTTTTTTTTCAGAAAAAAACATTATCAAATGTTTAGCATCCTCTAATTCGCGAAATATTGCAAGTAGAATCGTGATTTTTGTCCATTTCAATAGAAAATCTAGCAAAGAATTATTTAGGCTATGCCTTTCTATAGAATGGAAGGTTTTTCGTGTAAATTTAACTTTGAAAACCACACATACAGTGCAAAGAGGATGCAACATTGCAGTCAGGGAAGGAGTGGGGGAGAAATTTACCGTATTGAGTGACAGACCGGAATTCGTTTCCCTCTTGCATAAGTATTACGAGGAGAACCAGTACAGTGTGTAATTAGTGTCTTGACAGCCTCCATACCGATTGTTGACATTCAGTGTGACTGTGTATCATGTATCCCAATGTCAAACTTTACGAACACAGAATATAGTATCTCGGTAAGCGACTTAGGGCGAAACAAGAGTAGTTCCCGTGCAGTTCAAAGGCTTTATGCAGAATGATTTCCGGAGAGAAATGTGCCAAATGCAAGCATATTTATCGCGGTCTGTCAGCGTGTCAGTGATACCGACAGTACAATACCAGGCTGTCGTAATCGCGGGCTACAGATGTCAAAGACGGTGTTGCCAGATGTCTAAAACTTGCAACTTAATTTTCTAATTAACTGCACATTTAATCACACAACGTATTTTTTCCCTTGAATTTATTCAAGTCTGCTTCACAGGGAGCTTTACCTGAAAGCTAGATTGCAACGTATTTTACGTTTTTTATTCGTTTCAATGCGCTTTATCGTTCCCTTCAATTTGCGTAGTTATTTCACTTTCACTCTGTAAATAATATTATCGTCCCTGAATAGCACATGTAGATGCAATGGAACATTGGATAAAGAATTACAATTACAATTAACAACTGATAGTTACTAAATATTATGAAGTTAGTTAGTTAGTGGGGTTTAAAAAAGGGCGCATCAGCTACTTTGGCTATTTGCGCCCTTACCTAAAATTCTTCAAAAACAAAACCATAAACAATACAATAAGCTGAATGCTAACACGAAACTAAAATACGTTGTCACAGTAAATATTATGAAATTATATAGAGTCATTCAAAAGTAAATTCAATTCTTAAACCCTTAAAAATGTAATGTTATTTGAGTACAGAGGAAAAAAAAAACAAAAACATCAGTGTAGTGGGCAAACAAAGGATTTTTCATTTCTTACATTCTGCATTTCTAAAGTTACAGTTTTCCTGATTGAAACAACTTTGATGAAGGATGGGTGGAGCGGAGAAAAATTCTCTCCGGCACCGGAACTCGAACCAGGGATTTTCAGCTTTACGTGCTGACGCTTTATCAACTTAGCCACACCGGGTTCCATTTCCGATGCCGGATTGAACCCTCTCAGTTTAAGTTCCACCCTCAGTTTCCCTTTGGTGGTCAACCCTCATGCACTGTGTCACAGATGTGTGACATTGGCACAATGTCCAATACAATATGATGTTCCGAAGTACAGGGACATAATTTTATTTCTACTAACATTTCTAATATTAATCTGGCTATACCTTTGGATCAATGGTTGAGAACTGGAAACACTGTTTGCTACCCCCGTCCACAACTGTAGTTCAATGATACTGGTGTAAAATACAAACAAATCACTTTACTTGGTGTAGGAGGGAAGAAAAGTAGTGCATCCATTTACGTAAACTAGGAAATATCACGTTTTTGAGTTTGATAATTTTCATTAGGTTTTTGTTTAATCAAAATACAGTACAGCATTAACAATGAGTGTTTTTACTCACGAACTGAGCTGTCCATGCGGACGTATTCGTTATGCAATGTATATTATACTGTCTACAGCACATTAGCGTACACTACAGAGAATGAAGTTAAATTTAAAAATAATCATAATATGTATATTTAAACACATTTTTTAAAATGGTGGCCGTTCACTTCGATACAGGCTTCAGTCCTAATGTGTGTAATTCCAATTACCAGTTTCGTCTTTCGTACCAGTAACTCGTGTTGAAATAATTCTGTACCTGCTCTATAAAAGAGTACCTTACGTACTGTAAATTCAATCGTCACTTCTGCCCGATCCGAAAAGATAAAGTTACTCAGACATGCTATCTACTGCCCGTCCAAGTGGTTATGTCGCAGGGTCGTAGAAAGGGGGAAGTCACGTGACAGCAGGTTTCAGGGGACAGAAATTACTGAAAACTTGTAGAGAAACTTGGATGAAATGAAACGTAGGCTTATCTCGTGTATAGAGCATATAAATTGTTGATTTCCAAAGACAAAACAAGAAGGAAGTCTTTTTGACCTAAATTAGTGTTCTGGCTTCTGAAGAAACCCACAGTATTTGTAAGCTGATGTAAATTTAAGAGGATTAGAATGGCAATGAATTAAGTCATCGTGATCCAACTCGCGGCCCCAGGTCACGTGATTTTGCTAGCCCTCAACCCTTTTATACATTTTTAAATATATTATAATCGTAATGTATAAACCAATAAGAAAAATTGTAAGTTAGATTTCAACATGATATTTTATATTCAAGTGTTGCAGTTTCTGTTTGATGGCGGTTCATTCATTTTAGTTATAAGATATTTTGTCATTGATTAAAGTTCACGTTAACACTTTGTTAAAAACATAAAATTTACTCTGTCACACGTTAAAAGTGTTAAAATTGTTTAAAAAGTTATTTACCTTCGACAGACGGCCCGTTTCGACGCTATTTGTCGTCGTCTTCAGTGTCTCTTGAACCACTGCTGATTTTGGCTCTGCGATGTGCAGTTGTCGATGGTAGGGGTGGGGGTGTGTTGTTCCTATGGTGGGGGTTGGCTGTCTGTATGTTATGACGTATTATGATGTCAAACAATGTGTGCGTATTGAACTGTAGTTGCGTATTAAGTATGTAATGTGGGTGTGCTATTGTGTTCTTATATATTTCGTATTGTTCTAGGATATTTAACTGTAAACTTTTTGATGTGATGTGTAAAATTTCCATATCTGTTTCTATATTATTGTAGTCATGATTATTGTCGATAATGTGATCTGCAATTTTATGTAATGTATGGTTTGGTTATAGCTTTAATATGTTCGTTGTATCTTGTATGAAAGGATCTTCCTGTCTGTCCTATGTAAAAATGTGGGCAACTATTGCATTTTAATTTGTAAACTCCAGTTGAATTATATATATTTGAATGTTTAGTGTGGTTATTTAAGTATTTCTGTGTTGTATTATTTGTTTTGTATGCAATTTTGTACTTTAGTTTTCTGAATGAAGTTGCGATTTTGTGGGTATTCGTATTGTGATATGTTAATGTTATGTATTTATTCTCGCGTGCTGTTTGTGTTGGTTTGGTCTGTTTTTGTTTTGCCTTTTTTATTAGTGTATCTATTATGTTAGGGTTGTATGCATTGTCTTGTGCTATATATTTTATTGTGTTTAATTCTTCAGTGTAGTTGTCACTGTTCATTGGTATATTAATTAATCTGTGTGTCTTTGTACGGAAAGCTGCATGTTTATGTTGTATGGGATGATTTGATGAATTGTGTATATGTGTTGTGGTTGTAGTGGGTTTCCTATATATTTTGAATTCGTGTCTGTTGTAAGTACCAGGTCTCTTTGGACCCTTGCCTTACACAAAAACTCGGATTATACAAATTGAAATATAAATAGCTAATATTTAAGCAAAATTGGTTAATAAGACTTTCAAAGACGGTTAAAATTGTGTTATTTCTGACATTTAGCATAGGTCTAGTTCAAAATAGCGAAACCAGAAAAATGTCATGTTGGAGAAGAAAAAAGACAAATTAAGACCAAATGGCAAGATAGTAACTTTTTATTGTATATAACAGTAAACCATAATACGTTATCTGTCCCCAAGTCTTGTTACGAAGGAATATACTGTAAGCAAACACTATGCTAGTTTGCATAAATCAAAATACGACGAATTCCAAGGAAACGCAAGGAGTTGTGTGTTTAATGCTTTTAAGCAGAAACTGACTACGCAGAAGAGTATTTCTCTTCAGTCAGCAGACACCTCAGGAAGTGAATCGTATTTGCATCTAATTCTAATATATTTTCAACAATTTCTAAGGTGTATAAATTTAGATTATTGAAGTTTCCATGACTGACACTTAGTATAAATGTCAAGTAAATGATAGGCAGGTACAACTTTAAGTGTCATCTGTAAAGTTACACTTACGTGACATACCTCTTTCTCCTTCTTATATTCTTCAAACGGATAACTGAATTTATGGCCCTCGCCCGCTCATAAAATGTTCCAACTGGCTCTCACGTAATGAAAGGTTGGACCATCCTGAATTAAGTAATGTTATCAGAATAGCCGAAATTGTGCTTCAACAGAGAACAACTGCATCGTAATAAAATCAAGGCTATAATCGGTGAAGACAAGTAGACTTAAACAGAACAAATAACATCTAAAAAACAATAAAACAGAGAGAGGCCAACAGTCTATGCATGAAAGTACATTCAACTCATTTTTGTGAAAAGTGACTTACTCCACTGCCATACTAGCCTACTTACTCATGCAATCATTTTTGTTTATCATTTTAGTTACAAGTAGCCAAAATTAAAATAAATCCTGTGTAGGCTATCTTTTATTTGGAGAGGAGCGATTTTTTTTCCCCCAAGGGCGTGAGAACCTCTAAATACGGCCCTTTCTCCACGGACATATACTCAATGTTTTGTAAAAACCTAACCCCATTGTTTGCTCAAAACACTGATGTATCTGTTTTTTTTCTACCTCAAATATTATAATAATTATAAGGTTTTAAAATTTCAAGTGACTTTTGAGTGACCTGATACTTCAGAAGGAACTTTGAAGAATTATGACATACTCAGTTCATGCACTTCAACCATAATTAAAATCATACTAACAACTATAAGATTTGTTACACCTGGCAGACACCCAAGCAACGAATGAATTTCTACGCTCGGATTCTGCCAATCATAGACAATGTAGGATTAATCGAGAAAAAACACTTAAAACGAAAAGATACAAACTTTCTTAATGTTACATAAAAGAAAGTATTTGTATAGAACACTTTTATGAAGATTTTCTCAGGGCCTATGTGGGCTAGATGTCTCACGGAATCATTAAATAGGAGGCGGAATTTGTTGTATTGATATACAAAGTGGAAGGGAAATTATTACCGGTACTTTCCTCTTCATACCAACAACAGGTCATGTCACTCCTTTTCCTGAGTAGTCTCTCTAATTAAAGGTAACTGTAAGTAAGAAATTACAGTTTTATTAGGTTCATAACGTCATTGTATGAGAAGAGCCTTTGCAGTTTAAAATGGACGTTAGACGAATAGCTACAATTAAGATTATCATCTCATCGTCTATGAACATATCCTGTAAACTAAAGGAAACATAAATTAATAATAATAATAATAATAATAATAATAATAATAATAATAATAATAATAATACTTACAAATGGCTTTTAAGGAACACGGAGGTTCATTGCCGCCCTCACATAAGCCCGCCATCGGTCCCTATCCTGTGCAAGATTAATCCAGTCTTTACATCTTGGAACATTAAAAAAAATAATAATAAGTTCCTTCACGTATTTTAACACTGCTACCGAAACGTGAGAACTAGAAGAACGTTATAACGGGGGAAAGAAGAAAAGATCTACCAGTTAACCCAATACAGATAACACAATTTTATTTCAGTACAACCCAGAGAGATTAAAAGAAACTTTAAACGCGATAACTATCTTCTATTTGACATTGTTGATGAAGGTGGAGAGATGGAAAATCAGGTAATCATGTTCGGAACACGTCATAATTAAGAATTATTATTCAAAAGTCATATGTTGTTTCTCTATTGAACATTCAAGTTGAGTGCCAATATAAGATTCACGATAATAGACATGGCGAAGAAAGTATCTTACAACTGTTAAACTTTATTCTTTTAACATTAATTTATGCGCTACTGCCCAGTAAAAGTCAGAAACTTTGTACGCAAATTCTCACAGAAACAATGAATGCAGTCCGCTGGCCCACATCAACATCGTGTACTCAGATGCCGAAGAACGTGGATATCATTTCAAACTCCCATCAGGAGAGTCATCATGTGATACAATAAATATAAAGAGGAAAATATAAGATTAGACTACATGAGACACGTCGTATATAATTTCTATTTGTAAATGTTCTCTTTTATTATAATATTAACAGCAATACAATTAATCACCAGTGATTAAAGTTCGATATTTCTCGGGGATTTTATTTTTTTGTTTCGGAAAACTTGATTTCGGGAAAAATCATTTGGGAAATTGGATTCGCGAGGGAGACTTTCGGCAGACTGGATATTCCGGGAAATGTCCGGGAATCCTACCCGATACCCAATACCTATTTCAACGACTACTGTAGGAAAACATCGAGGCTCAAGGATATCACTTCAAAATTAACTTAAAGCCTTTTAAATATATTAAAGATCAATGTACACACAGTTAAACGTAATATAGAAATTGATTATAAAATTATTGCAATCAAAATAAACAAGATAAATTATTAATGTAAAAATGATCCACTGTTACAGGGACATCATTTTAATTTTACTAACATCTCTGATATTAACCTGGCTATACCTTTGGATCAACGGTTGCTACCCCCTTCCACGACTGGAGTTCGATAATTACGGCGTAATATACAAACAAATCACTTTACTAGGTATAAGAGGGAAGAAAAGTAGTTCATCCATTTATGTAAACTAGGAAATATCACGCTTTTCAATTTGATAATTTTCATTAGGTTTTTGTTTAATCAAAATACAGTACAGTATTAATAATTAGTGTTTTTACTCACGAAATGAGCTGTCCATGCCGAAGTATTCATTATTCAGTGTATATTATACTGTCTACAGCACATTAGCGTACACTATAGAGATTGAAGTTAAATTGAAAAATAATCATAATACGGATATTTAAACATATTTTTCAAAATGGTGGCGGTTCATTTCGATACAGAATTTAATTCTAATGTGTGTAATTCCAATTACTAGTTTCGTCCTTCGTACTAGTAACTCATGTTGAATTAATTCTGTACCTACTCTGTAAAAGAGTACCTTACGTACTGTAAATCCAATCTTCACTTCTGCTCGATCCGAAAAGATAAAATTACTGAGACATGCTATCTACTGTCCGTCCAAGTGGTTATGTCGCAGGATCGTAGAAAGGAGGAAAATCACATGACAGTTAATTACTTAACGAGGCCCTTTTATTAAGTTATTTTAGACAGTTGTATGGGTATAATATTACGTAGATGTCCAATTCATAGCAGAAATTAATGTTCTCAAAAAAGAGGTAAGACAGCCCAGCCACTAGTCTTTACAGAGAGGCGAATAGAAGCTGGTGGGGAAAACCGGAATGCGAAGTAGGCAAATGTACCTCAGTACCTTTGCGAAAATGATTCAATATTTAAAGCTCTTTCGTCATTGGAAAACGCGAACATATTTTTGGAACGCACTGTTTACTGTGACCTTAAGGCTACTATGACTGTATATGCGGTCTTGGATCTGTGTGGAGGACTGTTGAACTTCATTAGTAGAAGGGGTAGGAATGAAGTACATTCAGAAACTCAGGTACAATAAAAATTTGAAGTAAAAATAATATGATGTCCCTGTATAAGAATATACGGGATGCAAGTGAAATGACCCTGCAGATTTTCAGAGCGAATAGTTCATGTTATATGTAACAAGAAAGTGTACGTAATAACATGTTTGTGGAAAATTGATAGTTTCCTAAAAAAAACATCTTTTTCCATATGTTTAGCACCCTCTTATTCGATAGGCCTAACTATTGCGAGTAGTATCGTGATTTTTATTCATATCGATAAAAATCTAATAAATAATCATTTATCCCTCTGGGGTATTTCCATAGCGTGGACGATTTTCTTGTAGGCCTAAATTTAATTTTAAAACCACTAATTTCAAGCCACTGAACGATGCGAGCAGATTGTAACGTCCTAGCGAGAGAGGAAGGCTGGCGTACGAAGACAGACCTGAGTTCATTGCCTCTTTATTATGAGCGGAAAGACAACTATGTTAGAGGCGATGTTGCGAGACTGCCGAAGCTTCCAACTTAATTTTCTAATTAACTGTGCATGTAATCCCAAAACGTAACATACGATTTTGCACGATCATGTTTTTGTTGTATTTATAGCTATTGTTGTTAGGCCTTGAAAGTTAGAATGCTCACACAGAAACTTGTTGCTAGGGAAACCATTCTTCATAACATAAGACTATAGTGAAATAGACCCATTACAGTGCACTTACTGTTACTTAGTTACTATTACTAGCATTATTTGAAATATACTAACATTCTATGTAGAAATATATTAGTTAAATTCTGCTACACAGCTTTTATTTCATTTTTACATTAATAGTTCATAGTATTTTACTGTTTAATTCATAAATAATTCTTGTATACAGGTAACTTTTATCGAAATCAAATTGTGTTCTTTGTAGCTTGCAAGTTCATTCATATATAATGTATGTAGCCTATACTTTTTGTTGATTGAGTGGGAAAGAAGGCCTTACGACCTTAACTCCGCCAGCTAAAATAAATTATTACCGGTATTATTTTATTATTATTATTATTATTATTATTATTTTATTATTATTATTATTATTATTATTATTATTATTATTATTATTATTATTATTATTACTACTACTACTACAGTATAGTTTTGCGAAGGCTTTGGAATAATATTGCTCTAAATTTTAAATGCAAATAGATTGTATTTACAATTTTAAAGATATGATCGTGCAAAAAATGTTGTACAATATACGTTTGTGAAGTGCATTACAAAATCTCAGAAACTGAGAAACTCGTTCTGCTCGTTTTTAAAACTTTTCTTCGATTTTGTAAAAAGCACTTCCCAATCTTGTATTGTAATATACTATTTGTATTCCTTTAAGTGTACCCTATGGTCTCTTTCAATCTGCATGGTTATTTCACTTCCGCTCTGTACAACTTGCATAAAGAAGTATAAACATAAAATATATACGAAATTTATATTCTCAGATGCCTTTAACATCTAAGCTACTCGTTTATGTAGGCATATTTCTAATTTTGCTTTATGTGGAACGTCTTTTTTTTTAGTAGAATTTTATCCTACGGATTTAATTTCGGACAGAAGTTCACCAGAATGAACTAGTCATGAGGACATTTGAAAAACCATGGAGAGAGACCATAATGAAGAATCCTGGTGAGCCAACAAGAGTGGATGTTGCGGCATTCCGACTCACCACCGGAAATGTTTGTTTGGCGAAGCACCTTTGTCTTATTGGAATTCGACCTGAACCATACTGCCACCTATGTGACTTACAAGCAGAAATGGAGAAAGAACATCTACGAGAATGACCATCCCTGAAGTCCACCAGTGAAAGTGATCGTTATTGGGCAATTATATAAAAATATCAATAACCTATGACATTAGAAAAAAAATGTAAATGGTATCTTTGAGATACAGTATATAAAATAATATTTTTTTTTTCTTTTTCTACTGATTTAATTGTTCGTTATTCATTTCGTTTATATTTTAAATAGAGAACAGAGCGAGACGGACTCTGGTTATAATTCCTTATTCCAAAGAAGTTATGTTAAGAACTGCTCACTGTCCTTTTAAAAATTAATTCGCACGTGACCGAGTTTGAAGTCGCGATCTTCAAATGCAATGGAAAGCGTACGGTTTATGAAAAAAAAATACAATATCGTTTTATTCAATGGCAGATACTCGACTTCGCGTCATTCATCCAAACGTCCCTGTCTATAAGGTAAGTGTCGAATCTATAGTTGTTTTTGCTGTCGTATGCGAAATAAAATGTGTTATGTTTTATTTAACGACGCTCGCAACTGCAGAGGTTATATCAGCGTCGCCGGATGTGCCGGAATTTTGTCTCGCAGGAGTTCTTTTACATGCCAGTAAATCTACCGACATGAGCCTGTCGCATTTAAGCACACTTAAATGTCATCGACATGGCCCGGGATCGAACCCGCAACCTTGGGCACAGAAGGCCAGCGCTATACCAACTCGCCAACCAGGTCGACTGCGAAATAAAAGACGTGTAAAGCTATATACAGGATGGAAATTAAATAATCCTAAAAGTTGAGAGGGTCGATAGAGTACACTTAAAGGAACAGAAAACCTATAATACGTTTCGTGATTAAATGCATGGTTGATTACAAAAAGAAGTTGGAAGTTTCAGCAGTCTGGCAACATCGCCGCTAACAAGTCTTCTTTCTACTCGCAATACAGATGTAAGAGGTCAACGAACTCAGGTCTGTCTCTGTACCCGAACCTTCCTGTCTCGCTACGACGTTGTATGTTGATCATTTCTCGGTAGATTACCAGTAAAATAAAAGTAAGGAATTAACAGGTGCTCAAGTGTTCAATTTTTTTTAGTTGGTTATTTAACGACGCTGTATCAACTACGAGGTTATTTAGCGTCGATGAGATTGGTGATAATGAGATGATATTTGGCGAGATGAGGCCGAGGATTCGCCATAGATTATCTTGCATTCACATTACGATTGGGGAAAACCTCAGAAAAAACCCAACCAGGTAATCAGCCCAAGCGGGAATCGAACCCGCGCCCGAACGCAACTTCAGACCGGCAGGCAAGCGCCTTAACCGACTGAGCCACGCCGGTGGCTTCAAGTGTTCAATAATTCCTGTAAACTCGAATCTAAAGTTTCGTATTTACCTATTCCACTAAAGCTATGTTCACTACAATGTGTTTGTGAACACTATTTAGTGTAATGTAAGCATGTACAGGGACATCATTTTATTTTTACTTCAATTTTTATTGTACCTGCGTTTCTAAATGTACTTGACTCCCACCCCTTTCACTAATGTCCTTGCTAACGTCAGTCACACAAACTTACGGCCGCTGTTGCTAGCAGTGAAATAAACAGTACAGAGTACAGTGTGTTCCAGAAATATGTTGCGTTTTCTATAGAAGAAAGGGCTTATATTATTGAAGTTTATTTTCACACAGGTATGGTGTGTAGCATAATTGAATTTATCTTTGTGGACTGAGCACAAGTGAAGATTAGAGTTACCGAAAGTACGGTACCCTATAATATGGTACGGTACTTAACAGCATTATTTAAACAAGAGTTTTGTTTTACTATTTGTAGGTATGAAGTACGATGATGGGAACTGGAATTACAATATAACCGAATGTGAACAACAGTTTTTCTTTCTCTCTCTCTCTCTCTCTCTCTCTCTCTCTCTCTCTCTCCACAATTTCCTGATTATATTATTACGCAATATTTTCGTAGAAATGTCACTAATCTGGTAGATAAATTTAGAGCAACAGAGTGTAGAGAAAGGAAGAAAAGTGTAAGATGGCCAACAAAGGTGACAGAAGATGCTGTAGAAGATGCTAGAGAAAGGATGCAGCGAGGTCCTAATAAGTCGGTCAAGAAGTTAGCTATAGAAATTGGGGTTTCTTACGGAAGGACTCACAAAATTCTCAGGAATAAATTAGGTTAGTAATATGCTGAATAAAGTAGACATTACTTAATGCATATAACCGCCTGAAGACTTGAGTTTATGAAAAAAATTGTTACTATTCTACTGTTTTTTTGATAAAATACTGTAAAGTAATGACCAATCTGAAAATCGTAATACTGTATTTCCCTGTAACATAAATGGATACACTACTTTTATCTCCTCCTATAGCTAGTAAAATGATTTGTTTACATATTGCACTAGCAACTCCAAACTCCTGTAATGGAAGGGGGGTAACAGTGTTTCCGAGTATAGCCAGGTTAATGTTAAAAATGTTAGTAAAAATAAAGTGATGTCCCTGTATAATACAGATATAATCCCAACTGTCAATCATCTTTTTGATCAGTTGCAGCTGGCAGTAAGTGATAGAGCTAATTCCATTTTCAATCATTGATTCTGAGAGGTTGAAATTAGAGTCGTGCACAACCGGTTACGAAAAATAGAAATTATTATGCATTGCTATTGAATGCCTAGCGCTGTAGTCAGAATGCAAAGCTCTCCCATCTCGCGGAGTGTCTCACAACCAGGGTCGGTTTATCAAATATTTGAGTTGTTTCTCATTCTTTGTAGGTAAACGGCAAAGGCAGATCTCATTGAGCCATGCAGGAGTTACAAGAGCCCGAGCCCTTGCAAGGACGTGTTTATCATCATGTAGGCCTACCATTTAATCAATCATCCATCGATTCATCCATCATCCATTCATCGACTCATTGATTCATTCATGTATGGACTTATTGATTGATTGATTCATTCATTCACTGATTGATTCATTGAGTCATTAGTTGATTCATGCATAGATTCATTGATTGATTCATTCATATATTCATTGATTCATTCATCCAGTCCAGGTATTACAGTTGGTACCTTCAAGGGAAACAACATGCTTCGTTAAAGTACACGCATTTGAGCTTCACAGTACTTTTCTTTTTATTAATAATACTCTATCTTCTTAAAAGAGATTTATTAATGAAATAATAACCCAGCCCTTTAGAGTAATTAAAAGGCATTACATATTAAAAACTACTCTTTTAGAAGTATGCATTTTGAGTTTAAAATGTAAATATTACACTAGAATGTAGGCCTATGTACTTATTTGCTCTTATCTTTAGTAAGTAACTGTAATTTATTTTATTCTTGAATTTCTTTACGCACCAGATTTCATATTCTGCATTACACTTATTTCCTTTGTCGTTACCAGTGTCTATTTGTTCATTTATGTATAAGTTATGAAGATACAGTAAGTGTATCAAAGTGTCCAACCAATAATTCTAGACCTATATCAAGCAAACACATTTTTAATAAGGCAAAGTAAATTTCCTTCAATTGTTACTCCGTTTGTGTACTCAGAAAATGTCTGTTTCATGTATGATGATGTGTGCCTGGTGTTCTGTCTACCTGCAAAACATAAGGCGTAACTGGTTGAAAATCGAATATTCGGTCGGTTCCCCTATCTTGATGGATGTTCTCTAGCCAGTCGAATCTAAACCGGTTGTAAACGCTATTTTGCAGCTCTCTGGTTGAAATATATTAATATACAATGTTTTGTCGTATATGAAGCAGGATATCGAAAATGAAAGAATATTAATATTATAGTAATCTGAGAAATAATAATGATATATGTAAAACAAATTTATTGACGTCATTAGAAAATACCTGTGGACAGTTCTAGAAACAGGATAATTTGTAAAATATTGTCCATAAAAAATTTTATAATCTGATAAATAATACTATAATGATGTATGTAAAACAAACTTATTGACGTCATTAGTTGATTTATAAAATACCTGTGAACAGTTCTAGAAACAGGATAATTTGTAAAATACTGTACATACCCGATTTTGTAATCTGAGAAATAATAATGATATATGTAAAACATATTTATTGACACCATTAGTTGATTTAGAAAATACCTTTGAACAGTTCTAGAAACAGGATAATTTGTAAAATATTGTACATACACGATTTTGTAATCTGAGAAATAATAATGATATATGTAAAACATATTTATTGACGTCATTAGTTGATTTAGAAAATACCTGTGAACAGTTCTACAAACAGGATAATTTGTAAAATGCTGTACATACACGATTTTGTAATCTGATAAATAATACTGTAATTATGTATGTAAAACAAATTTATTGACGTCATTAGTTGATTAAGAAAATACCTGTGAAAAGTTCTAGAAACAGAATAATTTGTAAAATATTGTACATGCAAGATTTTGTAATCTGAGAAATAATAATGATATATGTAAAACAAATTTATTGACTTCATTACTTGATTTAGAAAATACCTGTGAAAAGTTCTAGAAACAGAATAATTTGTAAAATATTGTACAGCAAGCTTTTGTAATCTGAGAAATAATAATGATATATGTAAAACAAATTTACTGACATCATTAGTTGATTTAGAAAATACCTGTGAAAAGTTCTAGAAACAGAATAATTTGTAAAATATTGTACATGCAAGATTTTGTAATCCGAGAAATAATAATGATATATGTAAAACAAATTTATTGATGTCATAAGTTGATTTAGAAAATAACTGTGAACAGTTCTATAAACAGGATAATTTGTAAAATATTGTTCATGCAAGATTTTGTAATGTAAAACAAAAATACTGTATATACAGTATATATATGATATTTACGGAAAATTAAAAAATCCGCCACTGGCAGAGAATATTCTTGGTATTGTTTTCTATCTTCTTCCCTCCTTGACTTACCCAGTACAGTATTAAAATTAAAATTAAGATTCTAATGGCAAGTAGTGATGTTACCAATTGTGGACCTGATATAATGTTTGTGCCATAATCAGTATGATGGTATTTTTCAAAGTGTTGTTTAATATTATATCGTCCACCGCTGTGGAGTAACGATTAGAATCCCTGACCATGAAACGAGCTGGCCCGGGTTCAAATTCTGGTTGGGACAAGTTACCTGGTTGAGATTTTTTCCGGAGTTTTCTCTCAACCCATTAAGAGCAAATGCTGGGTAACTTTCGGCGCTAGCCCCTGGACTCATTTCGCTGGTACTATCACCTTAATCTCATTCAGGCGCTACATAACCATAGCAGTTGATAAAACGTCGTAAAATAATCAATTAAAAATAAATTATATCAGGAAAACCATGATAAATATTTTTTTGCAAATAGAGTCAAGACGATTCACCTTGTTTTCCTCTTCAACACAGTGCTGTTGATCGATCAAAATATTTAATCGATTAACTATTTGAATTTAATCGATTAATCGAGTTTTGATCGAGCTGAAAAAATGTTTTAACATACTGTAATACACCATTATTGTTAAATTTAACTTGTGTTCGATGATAAGCATAAGTATTAAATGTTGCATATCTGTATATATTGTACCGTTATATTACAAAACAACTATTTCAATTACTTACTAACATATTTTATTATGAGGCTTATAACTTATTGTGTCAATTTCTCCGGAAATTTTTGAGACAAACATAAATAACAAAAAATATGAAGATTCACTTAGTTAATACTGCTTCATCCATGATTTTAAACATGTGAGTGCATTCACATGCTCCGAATTAAGTGCCACTCTACGTTTAGTAACTATGTTTCCTGCATCACTAAACACGAAAATCTTTTTTCTGTCAAGAACTTCTCCGCGATCGTTCTATTTAAATCCGAACGTTTCACCGAGTTTACCTCTCAAATTCTCATATGACATAATGGAGTTTACACTTCTCACAAACCACAGAAAACTGATTCTTTTTATCAAACTAAACGCACAATCTTCATATACAAACTCAGCACAGATACTGCAACTGCAAAACTACAGCGGTCGAAACAGAAGATTGGCTCCTATTGTAATCGAATTACCAGATTTTAGAAAGATAAGAAGGTTGTTACGCTCTAACTTGCACACAGTGTAGACATGGCTATTTTATAAGGGATGAGGTGGACGAATCCAGAAAAGTATGTATTTCATATGCTAGGAAGATGAGCTGACAACAAGTTGAAAGTTTTCTTGGAAAACTATGAAAGTTAATAAGAGTTTCGCATTGTGTTTCAACTTTCAACTAGGTCACTATCCTCATATCTCCATCTCTTTCTGAAGTGTTTATGCAAAGATTTTTCCTACGCTACCTGGTTTACAGTTAGAAAGAACAGAACTATTGTGTTTTTAAGTAAGCAATTTCCGAGAGAGAAATATTGTCGGAATTTTTAGCATGAGTTTGTATTAAAATAATAATTAATATCAACTACAACCGATCAATTTTAAATTGATTCGATTATTCGATTAAATATTTTTCATCAATTAATCTTACAACAGAAATTGATCGATTAAATCTCACAACACTACAAAATATTCTTCCTCCCTTCCTTGTGGAATAGGAAATGCTTGATTGGCTTGGAACATGCCATTGTAACCAACAGTCAGTGATTGCTACAAGGTGAAGAGGCTCAAGCACTGTCATGACATGAAGCGACAATGTGACGTCATTATCTCTTAAGGCAAGCGTTCGGGCTTCGCTGGTGTAAATAAATAGTGGTTACGAAGTAATTACATAAAAAACTGTCTATGACAAATTATTACCCATCTTTCATTGTCAACCCTATTTCGGAAAATTTCAGGAAAAGTACTGTAGACCTACTTTTGCATTCGAGTTCTTGGACATTAGGGAAAATGGTTTGAGGAAAGTAAATTCAGAAAAATGTCCATTCGGGAAATGACTATTGGGTTCGGGAAATACGATTCGGAAGAAACGTTACACATACAAGGTTGACATATCGTCACCAGAAACTCCAAGTGATCAAAACTGAAATATGTTTCAACTCACCTGTAGACGCTCTCGTCGTAGTAGAGTAGAATTCGCAGGGGCTGGTCTATGCTTCGTTTCTTGACGATGTGTGCAGGCTCGATGTGAACGTCGTGTATCACCTGGAAACACATAGAATACTAATCAGACCGACGACAGGCCTAACTGATAACTAGAGACCGAAATGAGTCCCTAACCTTTGAAGTTAAGTGAATAAGGAGTTTATGCAACGAGTCAATGACTTGAAGAAAAATAGTGGCGCGTGGTGCGGTACAATGAAAACAGACGACGCCCGCATCAAGGTAAGCACACACACATAAAATAATGATTTCAAGGGTAGAGCTGTGTAGTGTATTAGAAAAGAATAAACATTATTTTTGCTGTAAACTTTTGAATTAAAATGTTACAGTTCACAGGCACTACTCTTAATGGAATGTTCAAGCCTATATTAGGTCTACTATAATCTTTGCTGTAAAATTTAACGTAAATACCATCATTTCCTATAACTATGGTCCATAATACAACTATTCAAAGTACATTGTACAAGTAACATAGACCGTACGTAGATAGCTGCAGTGACTTGACTTCAAAGTACAGTACAGCAAAAATATAGATACACAAGGTACTACGTTATGGAGTACAAAATTTGAATGGACCATAGTTGTGTTCCAGGACCATAGTTATGGGAAATGACAGTATCGGTGCTACTATAACACAGGTACTGCCCTTGTTCACAAGTGTACTTTTCAATAACATTTTTTAAATGCTTGTCCTCGGCTTTGTTGAATGGAATGTTGGTATGCACCATCATTTCACACAGATCTCTGCAAAATTCGTCCGCTGGCAATGAATTACAAGTTGAAGGTAGATCGTCAGTCTCACTCCTATCAATTTCAAATGGTTTATGCGTGTGTGTTTATCGTCTTTTAGAACAGATTATGTAAGTCTTACATAAATAACACACAATTATGTCGACATTTAGACGTACTGTCTTCCGAATTCCTCTACCCATCTCCTGTAATTTTGCACTTGTTTTAGGCATCAATATTTCAACCAGTAATGCATACTTTCATAAACATTGCTAAATTGAAGAACACTATACTTGTTTAGGAGTAAGGAACCTGCTGTAGAATGATCCTGTAGTGCGCGTTATTTGTTGTGATTGTGGGCATAGTCTGTACTAAAGAGCATGTGCCGTATTATATATACTCCGAGCACACTTATACTAATTCCAATGCTGTGGGACTAAGAAAAGGGTCTTTACTCATAACCAGAGAACAATTTTATTGAGAATGTTTAGTTCTTTTTGAACGCTGACGACTGAGACTGAAGGATGCTGGTTTTTTAATGTACACCACTGTGCTTTCTTCAAGCAATAACGTTACAGAGAGTTGTAAAAATGAAAGAAACAAAGAGAGGGAAGAAGGAGTAAAATCGAGAAATAATATAACTAAGCATGAAAAAAATGAATAAAATAAGGAAAGAAAATAAGTAAGGAGCAAGAAAATGGAAAAGGATGAAAAGAAATGAAACGAGGAAGAATAAAATAAAATTTAAAAGAGAGAAAAATAAAAAATACAGGACAAAGAAAAAGATGAAAGGAAGGAAAACAGGAAAAAAGAGAACTGGAAAAAAGTGAACATTAAAGAAAATTAAGTATGTGGAAGGAAAGAGAAATATACAAATTACAAGTATGGAAGATAGCAGAATAAGACACAGAAAACAAGATAAAGACAGACGAAGAGCAAAAGAAAGGAAAATATGACACAATGAAATGGAAGTAAGAAGGAAAAAAATTTAAAAAATGCAAGTCAGCACAAAAGACTGAATAGAAGGAAAATAAGAAGTTGAATGAAAGGAGAACACAATAAGTCAAAAAAGGAGAGAAGTAAAGCAAAACAGATATTAAGCAACTATTATATGAAGACAATAGAGTGGAAAAAGAAGGCAAGAGAAGATACAGAAAAAGAAGAGAAAGAAGAAGAAAGGCATAAACGAAAAGTCGAAGAAAATTATAGACTCTAAGAGGAAAGAAGGATTTAAAGAAAAATAAAGACATACAGGAAGAGACAAAAAAAGATCAATGAAAAGAAGGCATAAATGAAAGAAAGAATGAAATAAAAGAAAAAGGAAAAGGAGGACTGGAGTTACGAAAACAAGAGAGAAAACAGAAAAATAAAAGGAAAGAAAGGAAGAAGTTAAAAAAGAAAATATCCTTAATGAAAGAAAAGGGAGAAACAAAATCAAACGAAAGTTAAAGAAAAATTAAAAATTAGCACGCGATTTCAGGAAATCCCAATGATTTCATGTAAATTTATAGGTATATGGGAATTAGGGTAATACAGGTGGTGGTGGTGGTGGTGGTGGTGGTGGTGGTTTTGGTAGTGGTGGTAGTAGTAGCAGTAGTAGTAGTAGTAGTAGTAGTAGTAGTAGTAGTAGTAGTAGATTAATTAAATACAGACGTGAACTAAAATGTTAAGTTATCACCATTTAATTCGAGAAAAATTCGTTCCGGCACCGGGAATCGAACCCGGGACCTCTCAGCTCTACGCGCTGAGTGCTCTTTCCAACTGAGCTATGCCGGGACACGATCCACGGTGCCGGCCGAACTCCTCTCGTAGAGCTGAGAGGTCCCGGGTTCGATTCCCGGTGCCGGAACGAATTTTTCTCGAATTAAATGGTGATAATACACATTGGCTACTTCATAGTAGTCGTGTAATATTCAGTGAGGTAGGCGAGACCTCATATATAATGAATATGTGATGTAAAATGTTAAGACTACGCTGAAATTATGTCGACACGCTTCGGTTAACAGAAATTTATTTCAAAAAGTTGGTCGACTAACATATCTATTTCCTATCTACCTTTTGAGACCCATTCACTGATCGTGAGCAAAATTATGCAGCAGTTCACAATAAAAATTATTATTCTTTCTTCAAGGAAAATAGTTACATAACAATAAACAATCTAAAACAATCTGAATATCCCTTTCACTGAAGATGTCTTTCTATGCAAAAACACAAGTAAAACAAGTTAGTTATGAAATTTCTTATGCATTCAACGAAATAAATCTATGATACGTTAATTATTAGCGAGCCCCTCAACTAATAGGGCGTTACAAAACATGCACAGCCGGTATCTGATTAAGAAGAAATATTGTATGTTCTTAATCAACGCCACAGCGAACAACTATTGACAGATCCCAAATATATGGAGACTAATAAAAATGTGAATATGTATTTGAATAATTTATGTAGGAGACAGACGAAATGTCATTTGGGTCAATGTTTCACGGAGAAATGTTTCATGGGTGAAATTATATTTGGTCAAATATTTTATGGCCGAAATGTCTGTGGGTGAAATGTTTATGGAAGCGCGCCCGCGTGTGTGTGTGGGTGTGTATGTGTATTATGCGCGGGCATATTGTCTATTGCCCTAATATCTGTTGTCATTTTGTCCATGGATGTAATATATCGGACGAAACGTTCTGGAACCAATTTTCTAGCTGTTAGATTCACTTACTGGAATACTTCCTCGGATACACGTATGTTACAAATATCACGACAGTCATTTTGTAACTGTTAGGTTGGCACAATTTGATATGTTTATTTATCAGGCGAGGCAAGCTAATCTAATTAATTTTACCAATTTTATTGCGATGCCATACTGTATGTATATTTTATTGCGATTTTAACATAAAATATTACAGAATTATAATTATTATGCCTTTCTACAGCGAGTTGTATGTGAAGTTACATTTCTCATAACATAATGCAGCGGTGTACGAGTATATTAAAGTCCGTACGGGCTAGTGCGCGACAGACAGACTGTTCTGCGCGGAAAATATTTCTCTTCTCCTAGTAGAAGGCACCGAAGTGGGGGTAGCGGTGAAAAGGTTGTCCATGCAAAAGTCAAGTAGAACAGCGAAGGACAAGTAGGAGATATACTGTACAGTCCTTAGTATGTGGAAAACATTGTATTATTATGAAAAACAGTATTCAATATTCAGAAACGCTAAGTGGAAGTGATTCAAACCAAATTAGAGCTCTTCTGTCGCCAGCATTCCGCAAATCCAGGAAACTTGTCCCCAGAGTTGCAGCAAGCATTAAATGATCTTTCATACTCATACGAACTTATGACAAGGAATTATTTAGCGTTTACAATTAATTAAACTATGAAATATGTCCGAAGATTCGTTAATTTTTAGTAGCATATAGATAGCTTCATAGGTACCGGTAGGTTTTCATGAAAGTAACAAAGCCAGGATTAAGGGTCCAGCTATTCGATCATGGTAAGTGGCCTTATGCTTAGATTTATTTGTTTCTTTAAATAACATTTTACGATACGCAATAACGCTAATGTGAAACGGATATCGAAGAAAATATTCTGGCGAAATTTCATGTTACAAAGTTTACTTTCGCATAACGGTAGCTACTGCTATTATAAAGACAATCATGCAATACTCCAGCAGTTTCGAAATTTGTATACATGGACGCAGTTATTCTTAAATTTTTCATTCCGTACTGCAGGCATGTCAATTGATGCCCACAGGAGCAAGCGCGCGCTTTAGAGCCCAGGAGAGCCTGAAGGCTTTACAGCGGAAAGGAAAGAGACAGAAGAAAGAGGTGGTATATACTGCTTGGTCGAGCTATATTCAGGGATGGCTAGCACTGATTCAATAGATAAAGGGAAGAGTACTTATTAAAACTGTATCCATGTAAATTTTTAGATTTGCCTGAGAAGTATAAGTAAGTTTTAATTTCAATGCTCATTTTTCAAAAGAAATATTTTCTCAACTTTTCGTATAGAAAAGTAAAATTTTCAGGTATAGGCCTATTTATTTAGTAGCCTTACAGAATGTTTTCGTAAATCTAATATACCGTATAGGGGAGAGTCGGGTAGTATCGGACAGTGAGTTTCTTTCATCTAACACACGATGATAGTACCTGATTGACATGGTTACGTTTCTGTGATGTCGCATAGAGAAACGTAACCATGTCATTCAGGTACTACCATATGGTGGTAGATGAAAGAAACGCACTGTCCGATACTACCCGACTCTCCCCTATACTGAAGATAGTGTATTGAAAATTTTGAAAATATTCGCATGTAAATTGTTTGTAAGGAAATGAATTAACAAAGCAACTACTGTTACATCATAAGCAAAAGATACGTGCCCATGTGTTGTAAAAATGTCAGCTCTATAGCTTTAGCAGATTTCGAGAAAATAATTTAATATTCTGATTATAGGAAGTTGCTCACAAAAATATCACCTTAAAAGCATAATGCGATAAGAGTTTTGTTATGTAATATTAGTTACACTTAAAACAGATACAGTACCTAGGTAACTTTGCTTTGTACTGTAATATTGTTTTGATTAGTTTATTGATTACTTTTGTAAGGCTAAAGATACCATCAATATAAATTCCAACTTATCATGTCATACTCAATCTCTTTCTTTGGAATATCACTTTCTTTATGAATGATGTGTTTCATCCACTTAATACAGTATAATATTATACTACTATGGAATTTAAGTGAATATTCCTTCTTAAGTCTCTATTATGTTATTAAGATTTAAAACACAAGTGCAATATTAAGAAATCAGTGTTAGTATTTTTGTTTTACAGACAATAGGCCTAAAATAATATTAAACAGAAAGAAGCCATATAAAAATAACGATATAAAATTTCACGTTCCGTTTGAAGTTTGTGCACCACTGTTTTCTTAATCCAACAGGTTGCTTATTCATATACACAACCCTTCCTCTTTCCATACTTAGTGTTTGCTGCCCGCGCACGACGTCAAGGTCAGAAAAATGCGTTCGCTTTGACATCACTGCCGTACTGTAATGTACAAGTAACTTTTTGTTAGTTACCGATTCAAAATCGTACATATGTAACATCTTCTGTTGTGAAATAATTTTATTGCATTTATTAAAAACATATAAACAGAAATGTAAAGTTTAATAGTCACGTTTGGAGGAGCCGATAAGCTGAATAATGGAATTGATATGTTAAGTTTATTGCCGTCTCTTTTTAGCTTATCTTAATACACTGAGAATTATATTCCCATTTTAATACATTAAAACAATGCTACACGTAAGTTTTTATCATTTTACATGAAGATAAAAAACAAAATTATAGCTTGCTTAATAATATTAATATTACGTTTTTTTTGCAGTTCACAATGCATCTTAACTGCACCACATAACAAGTAAATGCCACTCAAGCAAGACCTTTTATCATCTCACGATGAAAATTGCAACATACAATACGTGTTTTAATGCATCACGCACCATGTTGTAATATAAAATATTATTTTTAAGATTAATTGTATATACTTTCAATTTATTATTATTTAATAACTGGCATATGTAAAATTCTTGTATTTCAAAAATTTTAAGTGTTCATATTTTGATAGTTATCCTTTCGTATTCTAACCTCATGATCTGATGATGACATTTTTAATGCCGAAAACGTTCATCTAGCATTGTTTTAATGCAGGGATGAGACGATATTAGCTCCCAATCATGGTAGAAGAGCTTGACCTTGATCACGAGCGCATAGCGCATCCGCTACATAGCGTCGTAACGTACACGTCAGGGATGTACAGTACATGCAGTGAATAAAGGCAGCAATTATTACAATAACTTGCGTTACTAAATTTCTATGTAATAGGGCTAATTATTCAGTTATTTAATATACATGTATATATATATATATAAACAAATCGCAAAGGGAAGGGTTTTTAGGAACAAAAAGAGAAATAGGAAAAGTTAATTGTATGTGAACCATTTCCTTGTTAACAGCAATTATTTATTATATAAATACTTCACTTCATTGGTTAGGAGAAACTAATAGGGTCTACCTGCTCCACGTGTGTGATCTTTAGGTACTTTTGAGAATTTGTTGAAAAAATAATAACAGTACCGGTATTGATTGAAATAGAGTATATTGATTGTGTGATTGTAAAATGTAGTCCTTACTCTCCAGTCGTGATTATGTAATGAGCTTTCTTAGAGCGATTTGTGAGATGAACGTAATACGAAAAAACAAATTGATTAAATTAAGATATTGAGAGCCATCGTAATTTTTGGGGTCAGTCATTTAAGGGGATATGTATGATTTTTAAAACTTCCACAATTTTCGGCCAAAATTTTTGGAATTTAAAGTATATAAACAGATCTATAATAATATCATCTGTACAAAACTTGGTGTAATTAGGTCTAACAGTTTTGAAATCATATTTTTAATTATATTTTTATTTTGACTAAAAAAGCTCCTTGCATCAAAGTTTTCAAAATGTTTAGTTCATATTTGCTCAAAATCCTGAAAATAGTTATTGGAATAAAAGTGAATTAGCTTTTTGATCTTGGTAATAGTATAAGTTAAAATGCAATCAAAGATAAAATATTATTTCTAAATTAAAGAAACGCGTACTCTAATAAAAGTAAATATCCAGGAACAAGCAACAAATAAAACATCAACAATACATTTAAAATAAAGAAATAAAAGGAATCTAGATACAGTCTACTGACCCAAATGTAAATTAATTTACCTTCGATATCAATTCCAAAAGCAATTTATTTCTCTCTTTTCCTGAATAATGCCTATATATATTCATGTTGCGTCTCATAATGCCGTTTTATGTTGCTTTTTTGCAAATGATATATTTTTTTACACAACAAACACTGGACTTCATCACTATGTTCGAAGCATAAATATTGTATCTTCCACTCTTCCTTGAAAGCTTTAAGCGCTCCAGTTCCTTTATGATGCGCTGTGTTCTAAGATCTGTACATCCTTTAGCAATGTTTACAGGTAAAAGAGCTCAGCGCGCGCAGCGGGCAGAAAAGAGCTCTCGCTCTAAAGTACTAGTCGCTATCGCAAGACTGTTTTAATGTATTAAAATGGGAATATAATTCTCAGTGTATTAAGATAAGCTAAAAAAGACGGCAATAAACTTAACATATCAAAAGTGTAAAGAGTTATTGCATCTCGACTTTGTAAAGTTCATATTGTCCACTCTCGTCATTTTGTCGCCAGATAGCACGCGAAGAAATCGAAGGTCATTCACGCGCTATTTCTTATACATCCTTGACATAAAACACATTTTTAGTAACATTAGTGCTTTAGGTTGAGGATTGGTAGCGTTGAAGTACCAGCCATCTTCGATCTTTAGTACCTCACCATATATAGTTTTGAGCATAGCGTCCGTACAGTTGATGAAAATCGGAAGAGTCAGACGACATCCTTTGTAATGATTCCGCTTAGAGATGAGAAAATCACGAATAAATCCAGCGAAGCGGAATTTGAACCCACGCCTTAGTGTAAATGCAAAGGAAAAAGTTACTTAACTCTGACGAAATAGTCTGGTCTACCAATGGAATGAAGGAAAGTAATGAATTCCTTCCTTCCTTCCTTCCTTCCTTCCTTCCTTCCTTCTACTACATATGTATATGCACTGGCAGTCTTTGATCATGTGGTAACCATTGCTTAAGTTAAATGAGGCACTCATCCATGTAAATCCTTTAGGTTCGTAGTCGCGAGAGCAGGTTCGCTCGAAACAAGCGTGGGAGGACGCGAGGCGAGGGAAAGCACTCGTGAGAACCGCCAACTGGAGTCGAACACAGATGGTTACCATGGATACGAGCCACGCAAACCCTTTGAGTCACTCATTAAACGACGCTTTCTGCTTCAGATATCAGATGATATGATAAGTGTAAGCTATTTAAGAAAATGCAAGCAGTAGCACAGAGAACGGATTGCATTTTTATGTTAGCGTCAATTCCCTAGATATCCCACAAACCTAGTGAGGAGAATGATTTAGTTCTACGTCGAAAGAGAATAGGAGACAACAAAGAGAACAAACAGAATACAAAAAGTAGTCCTATACAATAACAAGAGGAATACAACAAGAATAAGGGAACCTACAAAGAGAAAAAGTAAAAGGCAAGCAAAACTAGGGGAATACAAGGAGAACAAGGGGAATACAAGAAGGAAAGAGGGAATAAAAAGGGAGAACAAGGGATATAGGAGAAATACAAGGACACGGAAAATGCAGAGAAAACAAAGAGAATACAAGGATAACATGGGGAACAGAAGGAGAATATGGGAAATGCAAAAATAACAAGGCTATTTCGTTTATATGACGTCATTTCATTTTCGACCAATGAAGTGTAATGAAATTTTGAATTTCAACCAATCACAATCAAACATCGTGATAATTTTTGCAGCTAGATTTATCGCTATCAATTTATCGCATGGTCGTTCTTTTGTTTAGTCGGTGTCCCCAACTGTTTTTCCGTAAATTGATGAGCATGAATCCATTAAGATGCATATACACGGTTAAACTGTTATTTCAAGTTTATGCATTCAAGCAATGAATGTAAGATTGATTGCTAATATTAATTAATATATTTACGCAGTGAAGACGATGTTCAAAACGGTGGACCATGTAGACACAAAATCTTTATACATCTTAATTGAACGTACGTTTTAAACTTGATCATTTCAATATTCTTCCCAGACAGCATGCATACGTGCATGGAAAATTGAACTGTGTAGATGCAGCTTCAGTCCCGTTGCACACTACAGCGAGAATGAGTTTGTCGATCTATGGAAAATGCTTTCCTGTAACACGGAGTAACGGTCGAAATAAGGCAGAGCTGACACATGGTCCGGCGCCCACAGGTAACTAACCTAATTGTAACCTATAAAATCTGTATTACGTGAATGAAATTAAACAATTAATAGAAAGTCAGATGTTCAAATTTATGTAACATCAGCGTATATCAAACCCAAAGACCTTGTATATTATATATATATATATATATATATATATATATATATATATATATATATATTGCATATAGCGTGTAATGTAACGAAGAAGTACTAAGTAAAGTGTGAAATTCTACTTCCACATCTTCATCTTCTAATTCCATATCCATTGTAGGCTATCTGAAAAACATTACACTACTTCATTCAGATTTGATAATTTCGTTTTCAACAATTCATTTAATTAATGTATTAATCAGGTTATTTGTACTTGAAGAGTCCACTGCAAGAATGATGGATGTCATTTGGATTACATTTTTCAGGAGAAGCAATTGAAAGTTTGAAATAATTAGCGCTCAAAGCTTAACTGTGATTTTCCGATCATTACTGGACAATGACTATCAGTGTTAATGCCATATAACTCTCTATGTACATTATATATGTCTTAAGCTATGCATTGACAGTCTTGGTTCATTTTCGACAAGAAAGTGACATTCATCATTCTTGCAGTGGACTCTTCAATTATATTATAAAATGTTTAAATTATATTATGATTTCAGCAGATAATGAAAACGTATTTCTGTTATAACAATAAGATAAAAGTGCAGTATATGTAATTAACATTGTTAAACCTGTATTTCGCTTTTCGCAATTGGCATTACTGAATAACATCCAATTTCTTTATTGCAGTAATCGATATACAATCTATCTCAACTTCACAATGTTTGAATAGGTTAAGTATTCGTAAATATACAATTATTTACAATTTCTGAGCGAATTTTAAGGATATATTATTTTTATTTTATTTATGAAATAGTCCTAATAAATCTCAGACCTCTCGTGATATTATTACAGATAAATACAAGGCGACTAAGGTAAATACAAGAAGAACATGAGAAATACAAAAAAAATATATATATAAATATAAGACTAAAAAGGGAAATACAAACAGTAGTGGCGAGTGGTTTTGCATTTTATGTGACGGTGAATTCTTAAGTTACTCCTCATATCTAGCGAGAAAAAGACGTAGTTCTACGTCAAAAGAACACAAGAGAACAAAAGAATACAAGAGGAACCAATATAATACAAAGCTAACAAGAGGAACAGAAGCAATAGCGGAGAGAATCGATTGCATTTTTATGTGCAGGTCAATTCCCAAGGAAAAGTGCGTAGTTCTACGTCAAAAGTAGACGGAAGGAGAATAAGGGAATACAAGGAAAATAAAGGGAATATAAGGAAAACAAGCAGTACAAAGGGGAAGACAAGCAGTACAAAGGGGAATACAAGTATAACGAGGGGACAAAGAGAACAAGGGGAATACAAGAAGAACAAGGAGAATGCAAGAACAAGAGGAATAGAGAGAGAGCAAGGGGAATAAAACGAGAACAAGGGAAATAGGAGAACAAGAAAATAGAAGAACAGGGAATCGAAAGAAGATAAAGATAAATACAAGTACGAGGGAAATACAAGAACAGCAAGAGAAATACCAAGAAGGGAGATATAAGAAGAACAAGGGTAATACAAAAATAACATCGGTAATAAAAGCAATAGCGACGAGAGGGTGTTGAATTTTTATTTGACGGTCAATTCCCAAGTTACCCCACGTACCTAATGAGGAGGAAGCCGTAATTCTACGTCAAAAGGAAACAAAAGGAGAAACGAGAATAAAAAAACAAGGGAATATAATGAAAAAAAAATAAAAACAAGCAAAACGAGGGGAATATAAGTATAACGAGCTGACAAAGAAAGAAAGGGGCACAGGAGAAAAACAAGGTAATGTAATCAATAGCGGCGAGTGTGTGTTGTATTTCTATGTGACGTTCAATTTCCAAGGTCCCTCAATTTATTTTATGGCAACATATAAAATAGAATGATGCTGAAAGTGATCAGGAAAAGAAAAAGGAACTGGCTGGATCACTGGCTGAGAAGAAACTGCCTACTGACGGATGTACTGGAGGGAATGGTAAACGGGAGAAGATTTCGTTGAAGAAGATAACAGATGATAGACGATATTAAGATAGGCTATATGGATCATATGCGGAGACTAAGAGGAAGACATTAAATAGGAAAGATTGAAAAATGCTGGTTTGGCAGAATACAGTATGTCCAGTATGTATGTATATATGTATGTATGTATGTACTTTATTTTACTTGATTATTTAACGACGCTGTATCAATTACGAGATTATTTAGCGTCGATGGAAATGATGACAGCGAGATGATATTTGGAGAGATGAGGCCGAGGATTCGCCATAGATTACCCGACATTTGCCTTATAGTTGGGGAAAACCTCGGGAAAAAACCCAACCAGGTAATCAGCCCAAGCGGGAATCGAACCCGCGCCCTAGCGCAACTCCGGATCGGCAGGCAAGCGCCTTAGCCTCCTAAGCTACGACGGTGGCTGTGTGTATGTATGTATGTATGTATGTATGTATGTATGTATGTATGTATGTATGTATGTATGTACATAAAATAGCTATAAATATGTTACAATAATTAGGGCTGCCAAAGATGTACCTATCTATTGCAACGTCACCCTTCACCTAAGCCAGCTGCTGCTTTGTATGAGTAAACACAAACGTCAGTGGTGGAAATGCGCATTCTTTGAAAGTTACAAGACAAATTTCATTAATGTCCAGAAACACATTAATAAATCATTTCTATAATAATTATGTCATACCATATTTTATTATGTAACACTTCGTAGTAGTAATTGTGAAATAGATTTTCAGACTTAATAAACACAAGCAAAATTTAATATTATCTGGGAATTTTCTATCAAACTTTACAGTATCTTAACCACATTGTTCAAAAAGAATTAACATAATCTTAATGGTCAGAAAATAAACATAGATACCTTATTTGCCTCATTCCGGTTTGACAGTCCTTCTTTGCAAACATGTTTTTAATCTAGTTCAAGATTTGAACTCCACAATCGTAATATGGAAATTAAAGTTTCTTTACTTATGATAGTATGTGAAGTGGTTTTATTATCGTTCACTTGCGAAAAAAGAATTATAAATGTATGTACTTTATTTTACTTGATTATTTAACATGACTACTAAACAACAGATGAGCCTAAGCAAATCAGGAAATGCCTTATAATACAAGAGGCATACAATTCTAATTCTAATTTCCAGTTGCATTCCCAGACATACATCACTCAATGATATCATTAAAATATCTCTGAATTCTTGTGGCATCCTATCTCTTTTGGAACCACCAGGTATTAGTCACGCGGATGGTAAACGACCCGATGGTCTCATCTTAATTCTAAGGTCTAGAGGAAAATGACTCCACTTGCGTTGACACTCTAGCTCCATCTCAATTGCCGAATACTTCCAGACGCGCAGCATCTGCTGCTGAATTAGCCGTGAAGAAAAAAGTCAATAAATATGCTCATCTTTTAGACAATTATATCTTTATCCCCTTTGCTGTGGAGACCTTCGGTCCTTGGAGTCATAACGCTAAAGTTCTGGTATCTCAAATCGTCCAAATTTTGATCTCCATTACTGGTGGTCGCCGTTGCACTACTTATTTGCATCAACGCTTAAGTATTGCTATTCAACGCGGAAATGCAATGAGCGTTTTAGGTACTCTTCCCGAATCCAGCTCATTGGACGAACTTTTTCTTCTGTAAAATTTATTAAGTGTTCTGCGTGTAAATAATAATGAACGATTCGTGGATTTTACACTTCAAATAATAGATTTCCAGTAGCTCAAAATTGTATATTGTTGTGCAAATTTATAAAAAAAAAAATTGTGAAGGATAAAGAGTTTCCTGGGAATCATTGCAGAGTCTCAATTCTCTTTCCATGGATGTCAGGTCTCCAAATAGTGTATGGAATTTGTTCATGAAGGCTTCTAATACTTTTCTGTATTTTAGATATAAGGTAAGGTACCGTAACTTGGCCCGCCTTCAAAACTAATTTTAGTTGGGGAAGTGATATAATTTTTATTTGCATTTTGGTGTATCCACTTCTTAATTTGTCCATGAGCATTAGAGTTGAGCAACAATCGACAAAAAAAGAGTAACAGCGCCCGCAAAGCCGAAAACCCGCACGACAGTATTGTCTACGTCGTTGACTGCTTAAGCGAATTTTCAAGGCATCGGGAGCGGTCACTTCTCGAATGTCAGGCAGCCTCCAATCGTCACAGTTGTTCATACCAGACTGAACTGTTATCTGTTTTGGCAACTGTTATATATGTATAAACAATCAAGGAGCCTATTTGAAACATCATCTCTACCTTTCAGTGTATAATAATCCGTTTCCTAATCTTTATTTAATTATTAGGCCCTTATTAAAAGGCCAGGAATTTTATTTCGCATGTTTGAGATCAAGTAAAAAAATATTAACGATTTATGTAACGTTAAGTTTTATGTTTCTTAGAAATGGAAATTTATTTGATAACTTTCTCTATTTATGACATCATAGGTAATATCTGTTAACAGAACCAGAACATTCTGATAATTATGATACTGTTTTATTTGGTATTTTTGTATAAATTAAACGTCTTTGATGTTATTTATTTCAATGATGTATGTTATTCAAAGTTACGAAATCTTTCCACGCCGACCAAAATAATGCTATTTCGAGAATGATGAGCAAGACTCGAAGCGCACGAGAATGAAAAGATGAGACTCGACATACAAGTGCATCGAACACAGCGAGCGAGGGCGGCAGTTAGATTTGTTCATCTCTAATGAGTATCTTCAAATGATTCTTTTAGATTAACATTCAAATCATGCAAAAATAGGTTCGACAAAAATACTACAGCATAGGTCCATATATTAGTTCTACAGCACCCGTTCTTGCGTTTCCATGAAACGCTGTATTTTATTATTATGTAGAATGCAAAACTTGTGTAACATGTAGATCCTATTCAGTCATCTAACATGAGCGTCATCGGCGTCGCATTCATTATCCTTAATAAATTCTCAAAACTGACTATAAGAGGACTAGATCTGATAATATTTAACCCATTTATAACCACTTCTATTACGTTGTCAAAAGATACATACTTGGCACAAAGTGCCTACGATGAATGATGCAGTGAACCGTTACGAAACAGTTTCCTCGAAGCCCCTTTCTCAATTAAGAATATACGCATCCTTCCAATGAATATCATCGAATGTCCTACGATAGAGAAAGCTCCATCAGTTGTTCAATAGCTAATAAAAGTTGATGTAATCTTAAACTGCATCTTTTCGATCGATGCAGTCTTAAAATGCAAATAAAAAAAAAAATCAAACTGTTCACTTTCGATATCAACTAATCTTTCAAATTTTTCGGCATGCCAATTATTCTATTAGTGACAGTTTCTCAAGATAAACGTATTGGTTACAAGCTTTCCAATTGCCGGAGGACATATTTGTTCTCCGCCCGTTACTAAACACTTTTACAAATTCGCATTTCATTAAAGATTTCAAGGAATGTGCAATGAGTTCAGAAATTTCGCAATTCGCTCTGCTCTGTTTCTGGTCAAGAAAAAGCGTCGCCTACGATGTTTTATACTCCCCTCAACATGGTGAGTTGTACAGGGACAGTGTACAATATAAAAAAAACTGCTACCAGGAAGTCAAAACCAGGATAGCAATGGTAAAGGAAGCTGTTAATACAGAAAAAAATATCTTCTGCAGACTTTTAGAAAAAGAACTAAGGAAGATAATAATGAAGTAATGAAGTGCTTTGTGTGGAGTAAGTCATTATATGAGGTAGGTGGACATTACGACAAAATGAAGAGAAACGATTAGAAGCATTTCAAAATTGGATATGGAGAAGAATGGAGCGTGTGAAATGGACAGACAGAATAAGAAATGACGCTGTGTTAGAAAGAGTGGGGTGAAGAAAGAATAATGGTGAAACTGATCAAGAACAGAACAAGGAATTGGTTGGGTCACTGGCTGAGAAGAAACTGACTATTGAAGGATGCACTGGAAGGAATGGTGAACGGAAGAAAAGTTCGGGGCAGAAGAAGATATCACATGATAGACAACATTACCATATATAAGCCATATGCGGAGACTAAGAGAAAGGCGGGAAAGAGGAAAGATTGGAGAATGCTGGGTTTGTACTGAAGATTCTGCCCTAGGGTGAAAACAATGAATTAATATTAAAATATTTGAAAATTTGGTACAGCGTCACATTCAACTTGCGGAACAGTGATTATTAGAGGAGAAAAATTCGCTCCGACGCCGGGGATCGAAACCGGGTCCTTGGTTCTACGTACCAAGTGCTCTAACCACTGAGCTAAGCCGAAGTTCAATCCAGAGCACCGGATCGAATTCCTCTCCTCTTGTGTTTTTCCCTTTGTGGCCTGACTCCAAGTTCGACATATATGTTGACATACATTAAGCCAACTGCCATTATACAGGGACATCATTTTATTTTTACTTCAATTTTTATTGTACCTGAGTTTTTGAATGCACTTCACTCCCATCCCTTCTACTAATGAAGTTCAACCGTCCTCCACACAGATCCAAGACCGCATATACAGTCATAGTAGACTTACGGTCATAGTAAACAGTACGTTCCAAAAATATGCTCGCGTTTTCCAGTGACGAAAGAGCTTTCAATATTGAATCATATTTTCGCACAAGTACTGTCGTCCATTTGCCTCCGTCGTATCCCGGTTTCCCCCACCAGCGTTTATTCGCCAGCTAGTGGCTGGGCTGTCTTAGCTCTTTTCTGAGAACATTAATTTCTGTTAGGAATTGGACGTCTACGTAATATTATACAACTGTTTAAAAAAACTTAAATAATAGGGCCTCGTTAAGTAATTAACTGTCACGTGATTTCCTCCCTTTCTACGACCCTACGACATAACCACTTGGACGGACAGTAGATAGTATGTCTGAGTAATTTTATCTTTTCGGATCGGGCAGAAGTGAAGATTGAATTTACAGTACGTAAGGTACTCTTTTATAGAGTAGATACAGAATTATTTCAACATGAGTTACTAGTACTAAAGACGAAACTGGTAATTGGGATTAGGTACAATAGTCTATAGTGCGATAATATGCACGTTAGGACTGAAGCCTGTATCGAAATGAACGGCCACCATTTTAAAAAATGTGTTTAAATATCCACATTATGATTATTTTTCAATTTAACTTCATTCTCTATATTGTACGCTAATGTGCTGTAGACAGTATAATATACACTGCATAATGAATACGTCCACATGGACAGCTCAGTTCGTGAGTAAAAATACTCATTGTTAATACTGTACTGTATTTTGATTAAACAAAAACCTAATGAAAATTATCAAACTCAAAAGCGCAATATTTCCTAGTTTACGTAAATGGATGAACCACTTTCTTCCCTCCTATACCTAGTAAAGTGATTTGTTTGTATATTACGCCTGTATCATCGAACTCCAGTCGTGGAAAGGGGTAGCAAACGGCGTTGATCCAGAGGTATAGGAAAGTTAATATTAAAAATGTTAGTAAAAATAAAATGATGTCCCTGTACAAGGACCGCACTCAACTGATGCCACCAAATCACTCAGTTGAGTGCGCTGCTTGTATAACGGCAGTTGAATTTTTCCACTTTTCCAAAGGATAAATTTACAATTTGTAGATTTTGTACTAAGACTTATTTTCTAATCGCGAGACATAATCATACAATTTGTTTTTTCGGGGTTTACTTCCAAACCTATCTCCTTACTTGTTTCAAGTAAAATTCCCGTGTTTTCTCTAAAACAAATATGATTGGGTGGATGAATAAATGTATTCATATACAGTATGATTGGGTCCATGAATGGATGCATGCATATACAGTATGATTGGGTAGATGAATGTATGCGTGCATAATACGTATATAGTACGGTTGGGTGAATGAATATATGCATTAATATATAAATAAATAGGTGGATGAATGGATGCATGCATATTCAAATGGATGGATGAATAAATATGTGAATGGATAGATGTATGCATTCATGGATATGTGGATGGATGGATAGGTGAATAGATCCTTGAACGAATGGATGAAATAATAAGTGAATTAATTATAAAGTAAATTATTTAATTTACGACGGATGAATAAATGACTGGGCTGTGCAATTCCATCACGCAATCTTAAATTGGACACTGCAAGCTGTCTTGCATCAACATTACGACACAATGGCTTCTCTCACACTTTTACTTTCTTATTATACCAAGCATGGAGAAAGCAATGGCAGGCTACACGCTGCCCGGTCAGCTGTTTGCCTCACAGAGATTCATAGATAAATGGCCGACAACACCTAGCTATAGTCTTCTTTGGAATATATGTATATTGGATACCCCTGATACTATGGCCACTTTCTCACCGACTGTTTCTAATTATTGGCAATTCATTCCCTCCTCCTTGCTCTCACTTCCTTTAATCGGAAATACAATATGGCGTCGAGCAAATAAGGGGAGATAATAAATTACGATCAACAAACATGTCTCTGTACACAGAGCAATTTATCAACACATCAACAGTATTTACCAGTAAGTTTATGTATGTTTGAATTATTAGCTAAGAAAGAGAGCATTACAACAAAACAGCGGTGGAATAAGATGGCATAAATCGCTATCGTGCACGCATAAAACATTTTTTAACGCAATGTAAAATCATTAAATTGTACGCTATCTGCCAATTTCGAGGTACTCTATTCATTACCATATCTTGAACTATTACTAGGTCAAGAACTGTTATCAGATTCAAAAGTAGGCCTAGAATAAACTACACTACCAGCAGATCTCCAGGTACCGAATCTTGAGCTGCTAAGAATTGTTTACCTTCAAAATACAGAGCGTTCGCTTCGGGTCTGGGCCAAGAGAGAGAACTGAATCGCAGTCGGCGGATATGCCATTCGTGGTCATGTAATGCACGTCTATGCGGTGTACAGTGTGATAATAGTCTAAGTATCTTAAAGTCAAGACATGTCGTGCAATGTGATAAGTAGAGACCGGATTTTAAAGGGAATCCTCCCCTTTTTTATTTCAACACCAAACATCAAATAGTTAATTACGATGTTCAAAACTGTCTTCCATCGACCAAATTATGTTTTGACTTCCCTTTTTCCGCCTTTTTAAGTCCATCTTCCCTTTTTTTCTCCTCTTTAAAAACATCTCTTATTTTGGTCCTTTTTAAACAGAATATCGCAAATATTTAGATAATTTTCCTATATTTTTTCCGATTGGCCTATAACTTCCTGAGCAAGTGAAAATAAATATCGTTCTTCTTCTGATTCCAGACATTGAAAAACTAATAAAGTGTGCTGATTTAGAGTTCAGGATAAAAAGAAAATTTTCACCTCTGGTTTCAGTTTATGTTGAGCGGTCACTTTCTGTTTATAAAGACAATTTGCATTCAAGGAGGCAGAATCATATTGAAACATATTGAAATGTTGACTGTGATCAAATATGATACTTTCCTTGTGTTGCGAAGTGAAAAATATAAGCTTGTGTGTGCTATGTATATCCATGAATGTGCTGAAGTGTGTTTTCAATTAAAATAGCACCCTTTTGAGAGAGTAATATAGTCCTTTTTGAAGCCCTTATTTGACTATATCAAATACAACACTTTCGTTATATTGTGAAGAGATAATTTTAAGATTGTGTGTGCCATGTATATCCATGAATGTGCTGAAGTGTGTTTTGGAGAGTAATATAGTCCTTTTCTTTGGCTATAACTTTCCCTTTTTTGTCTTTTCTTTATAAAATTTTCCCTTTAAAATCAGGTCTCTAGTGATGTCTCTTAAAAATTAACACTCGTTATTACTTTTATCTAAGTATAAGGAAACAAAAATAGTAGTAGATAATGGAGACAATAGTGACACCAAAAACTGATAAATCAAGGTACTAAACAGGATCTTCCATGTCCCCTGCTACGTTTTGTATTTATATTGATGAAAAAATAGATAAATGGAAAAATAATTTCATAAATGGAATATTTTTAGATAATAACAATATCTTAAAGACAGTTTTATTTGCCGATGACCATACAGTATTTTGAATATCAGAACATAGTCTACAAATAAACATACAATCTTCAAAAGGTTATGGCTGAATACACGGTGATTCACGACTAATGATCCGAGCTTTAGGAATCATTTCTATAGGCCATTTTCAGCATAAAATGTCTTATGAACATGGGTCCGATTATCATTAGTGTGAAAGTTATTCGTAAAAATTCAAACGTTATACTGTGAATCAGGCTTCAAAATTGCTTGCATCGTATTACAAACATTGGAACATACACTAAACGGAGGGTTTCGCTGTGATGTGAAGTCCGGGAGGAAGGGGAAGATAGGTTTGTCCGTATTGTGCACGCTGCTGCGCTGGTCAGAGGCAGCCGTGTCGAGGTACGGGATGCTACGTGTACCATTCACATCCGTGCGGGCATGAGAACTGAAGTGGAAAGAGGAATATTTGAAAATCTGCTTCCAAACTGAGATGTTTATTTTGTGATTAATACAGTATTTTGAATTAATCTTTCTGTAAATTTAAGTGAACAATTCTTAGTTCTGGTCAAAACCTCTGCCACTTTGATTGGATTTACCAGCTGTAACTCCTTAACGGCTGATAATCGGATGCATGTTCATATGATATTTTAAGCTCAAAATGGCCAATAGAACTAATTCCTAAAGCGCGGGTCTTTAATCGCGAATCACCCTGTATAATCTAAAAATCTGCAATACTAA